>NC_054468.1:38184535-38494892 GCF_017639515.1 Carcharodon carcharias | reverse complement strand
CTTGGCCCTGTCGCCTCTAATGACTTCAGCGTGGGTCCTCTGGAGAGCCGAGGCCTTGAGGGCCCTGGCTTGCTTTGGCTGTCCTCCTATGGGCCAGCTGCTCCTTCTGTGGTGACAGAGGACGAGGTTGAGGGGACGACAGGTAAAGGGAACTTGGAGGGAGTGGACAGCCTCTGAAATTCCTGAGTGGATGATCCAAGGGTGTCCAGCTGCCGTTCCTCCTCTCTTCGAGTGCCCAAGGGCCCCAGCCTGACTCCTTGAGGAGAAGGAGCACCTGGAAGGACATTGAGGTGCCCCATTTCCCTCCCACATTACCACTGCAGGAATTCACCCATGGCTACCTGGAGTGCAGGTCTGTGCATATCTCAGTACTCTGCTGGACCTGGGTCTCCATGGTGTCCGCCGTTCTTCCCATGGAGACCTCCAGATGCATCCGCGTCGGAACCACTTCATCAGAGAGCAGGCTTTTCAGACTCGCATGCCAAGGGCATGTTGAGGCTTTCCAACAGCTCTGCCTAATGTTCCCCCACCTTCTGCTGACTCTCCACAATGAACTGGAAGGTTGAATCCAGAGGGTTGTCATCTGACTTGGACCTCACAGATATCTCTTCCCCAGCAGTCCTCCCAGTGCTGCGGAGTTTGGCTGAACCTGCCTCCTCCTGCTGCGGATACATGCCCATGTGGTGACCACCAGATTGTGAATCCGAGCCTACTCTAGATCTAGGTCCCACCGAGGTGTGTGCCTCTGCGCTGGTGCAGGGTGTGGATAAGCGCTGTGACGGATCTTTCAAGCTGCTTATTTCCAGCTCTTCAATGGAGGAGGTGTCCCCTTGGCTGGAGATGAGGACATGGATGGAGCTGACAGACTGGCTGTCTGAGGGTGTCAATTGCTTGGCAGAGCTCCTTCTGACCAAAGTAGAGATAATTAGTGCATGGCAGCAGAGTCAAAAGCAGGAGAGAGAGCACTCACAGCTGCATTGAGAGAGGGATGACGTGGTGCAGGATCCTCATGTGGGTGTTCACCGCTGACCTCACCGATGCCACAGGCACAGTCCACACCCTCAACAGTCAGCGCAATGGTATGCTGCTCAAAGTGAGTGAGGGGCTTAATGTGGGCCACTCCAGCCCTGGTCTGAGACTGCTCCCTGCTGTTGTGAGCCAGCTTCTTCTGCATGAAAACAAATGGTGGGAGTGTGAGCAAGATGCATGGCATTCCATGGAATGTTTGTGATGAGCGGAGACATGAACAGGATAAGGACGCGAGCTTCAAAGGATATGAGCCTGATGGAAATGTGAGGGTGTGTGTGAGAGTTAGTGTGTTGTCCCTTTAGGTGTGCAATCCCAGTGGATGTGTGATGGGTTTGTGAGCGTGTGAGCTGAGAGTGATGAGGTGGTTGACTTACACTGGCAGCACGGATGAGAGCATTCATCCTCTTCCTGCACTGAATGGCTGACCTCCTCTGTGCTCTGGTGGTGCTGACCACTGCTGCCACAATCTGTCAGGCCAGGTTGGTTACTCTGGTGGACCTCCTGCGGCCAGAGTGGGGGTAGAAGACATTGTGGCTGCCTTCCACTGCATCCAGTAGGTGCTCCAGAGAGGTGTCACTAAATTTGGGGGCTGCTGTCTTCGTTGCTTTTGGGGCCATCTGTGGCCTGGAGCAGTCCTGGTCTGTAGACATAGAGTAGGCGCCTGGAGCAAGGAAGCGCTGAGGTCATGATGGGGCAGGCAAATCCCAGCCCGCCCACCAGTGAACCAGTGTGTTTCCTGTGCTTGCATTATAAATGAGGCAGGATGTGCCAGTAATGGATGCAAAAACTTGCCATTGCGGCCAGCAGGTAAAATGACTTTTCCTGCCCACGACCACACTTTGTGCATATTTGGGACAATTCCGCCCCTGGTTTCAGACACAACACCAGTTCCAGAGAAAGTACCATTGTGATAGACCAGCATTTTAAACTGCATTTCAGTCTTTGGTCAATGTTTGTTAAACTGGAGTCACTCAGGGAATGTCCTTAGAAGAGTGATTTGCTTAGAAATGATTGCAGTTGAGCATGAAAACGAGCCTGTTTTATAAACACCAACGGACAATCACTCTACTGCATTTTACACAACATCACAGTGGAATGTATTCTAAACAAATTGCCTTTCTTATCCCTTTATAAACACATTTTCCTTTAATTTGTACTTTAACTGACATGAGCGTCTATTTATCTCTTCAGGGACAAAGAAAAGGCTGTTGCACCTGGGTCTTTGTAACTGTGGAATTAAAATTCAGAATTGTGTGACAGAATAAAAGGAAAAGAGAAATTATATGAAGCTCTCTTTTATGTTTGTTTTCTACTGGATCGTAAACATGATAAGATTAAATACACTACTAATATCTAGTGTTTCAAGAAGTCCTGATTCTCTTAATAAAAGATTGCTATTTACTGGAGTCCATGTTCACCGAACACATACAAATAGTAGGTTAAACACATCATTCAGAATAATATTCTGCGAACAGTGATGTAAAATTCAAGGCTCAGTATTTAAATAATGAACAGTTTGCACTGACACCTGTGGCAATTTTGTCTTTGAGCACTATTTTAAATTATTGCATTTTTTTCAATGTTTCCTTTGCATGCATATTACAATATGTTCTGTGCAATAACACAGAGTAAGTTTGCTGCAAGTTATGTCTTTTTCTGAACAAGAGAAAGGGATTACCTTTATTTGGGTTTATTCCAGCACTTATATAACGGAGAAGGACCCCTCCCAGCAGAAAATGCTGAAACATTTGAAAACCTCTGCAAGGACATATTTTTATTCATTAATGGTATTTGGGTGTCACTGATAAGGCCAACATTTATTGTCTATCTGTAATTACCTTGAGAAGGTGGTGGTGAGTCACTGTCTTGAACAACAACAGCCTGTGGTGCAGGTACAACTACAGTGTTGTTTGGGAGGGAGTTCCAGGATTTCGACCCAGCAACAATAAAGGAATGGCATTATAGTTCCAAACCAGCATGATATGGAAATTGGGAGGCGATGGTATCCCCATGTGCCTTTTGCTTTTATCCTTCAAGGTGGCACAGGCTGCATACTTGGCAGGTGCTGTCGAAGTAACTTTGGCAACTAACTGCAGTGCATTTTGTAGATGGTACACACTGTAGCCACTATGATGGAGGAAATGAATGGTTAACGTGCTGGACGAGATGCCAATCAAACAGGCTGCTTTGTCCTGGGTGGCATCAAACTTTGTGAGTGTTAGTGGAGCTTCACTCATCCAGGCAAGTGGGGAGTATTCCGTTATACTCCTGGCTTTGCCTTGCAAATGGTGGAAAAGCTTTGGGGAATCAAGAGGTAAAATGCTGAATACCTAGCCTCTGACTGATTCTTATAACCACATATTTATGAAGGTGGCAGAGAACACCAGGGAGAGAAGTAGGACAGGGGGAGGGATATTCAACCTGATGATCCTCCCTATCTGAAGCAGAATGTTTTGGTGATCAGTGGCCCTTCCAGCACTGTGTGGTTAAGAGTTTGAGGCTGGAAGCTAATCTCAGCAGGGTTTTTTGACTATTGTACCCCTGGGAGGTCTTGTGGCTCCTGCCTTTGAACTAGAAGGACCCAGGTTCAAGTCCCACTCTAGGAACTGTTGGCCATGGAAGGAGTAGGTTCATGACAGTTCAGCAGGTGTTCTTAATTTAGCCTGCAATCCTTCCAACACTCCACACCGTTCTCTAAGAAGAGGAAAGAGTGTGAAGATACACACAACAACAAATTGCAAACCTTCATGTATCTCAGAAAAATGCACGACTATTCAAGTTGATAATGTCCACAGCTATCCCGGAAAGCCAACTGAGCCAAACTGCCTCAGCAGGAGCCAAAGTCCAACAGTACGTGGTTGGGTCCTCAAAGTCTCGAGCAACCAGTGGCCACAGACCTCAAGCACGTCACAGGATACAACATGTGCAACAGTGGCATCCCACCAGCTTTGCTGAAGCTACTAGGGAAGCACCTTGTCGGATTAGTTGAGTTAGCAAACCTACTTTTAAGAAAGATGCAATGGATTGACACTTGGGTGGGAAATAAATTCAAGCTGATTATTGTGTTTGACATTTAATTAATTGCCTTGATCACATTTGGCACTTTTGACTGCAGTGGTTTCTTATAACTGCTTCTCAGTCCATATTGTCTGTAAATCATTGATATTAACATTGTCTGACAGGATTCAATGTTAAAGAATGGCCTACTTCCGTGCCATAAATTTTCTACGTTTCTATAGGATTAAGAGAATAACAATGACCGTTAAAGCAGGAGGATTTTGTGCCACTTTTCAGTGCAGCAGAATTAGCAGGACGCTGGAAGTGCTGTTCTAACAGTTGAACCTTGGTTTCTCTTGCTGTAATCCTCCTTCACTCTCATCTTCACCCAGTTCCTCCTAGTAAGGTGATGACATCCTGTTGCTCTGCCTCCTCTAGCTATTGTCATCTCTGCATTGCCAGGTTATGCAACAGACAAAATACTACACTAATACAACAAACTTTGTGTGAGGAATTTTGTAGGGAGACCCCAGGGACCCGAACTTTTGCTTATATGGTATAATAATAACTGTGATTTTATCTGAGCTGTTGTGGACTGGTGGAGTTACAGAGGAGTGACATCAACCATTGTGTTACGGGTTGGCTTTATCCCTAAGCAGCCATTTTGGAAGTCTGGAATAATGGAGGGATGGATGACTATTACAGGAGGAAAGTATTGTGATAGTTGTCTGTAAAACTGGCACCTTGCACAATCCTTCTGCTGTGATCACACAGCTGAACATTAATGGAGAGATAATGCTTCTTGATGATGCAAGGTCTTGATGGCTACTTGAGCGCAGTCTGTAATGCCCTCGAAACAATGGAAGTCAACCACTGCCACACATTCCAAATCTTTCTCCTATTAATTGTTGGTGTCTGCAGGAAAGTTGATGTATTAGTCTGTCCTGGCAAATAGAACATCAGTGACTGGCTTGGTGCAACTGTACACTGCAGGCTGGGAGAAGCTTTCATCAGAGAAATTAAGAGCAGTGGTGATTTTGGCTACATCTGACAAAGCTTGGCCCTCTGGGTCAGCAGGCAGCAGGTTGTAAAGCAGGAGATGCAGAGATCAGCAATAACCTTACTGGTGAAGAGCAGCCTCCTATTGCAGTACTCCTCAGTCATTTGTAGGTAAGTGACTCCAGGCCTATGGATTCTGTGAACTGCATAAGGCCCTCAAGAATAGCTCCCCTCACCCTTCAGCTCCTGTCTGACACACCCACTTGCTACTCATCCTGATTGTTTAGGTTGCTGCTGCTTCTCTTCTTCTGCTGCTCTTCCATCTAAAAGAATGAAGCAAAAACGGGAGACATGATAGATTATGAGAGCTTAATCAAGGTGAGCAAGGAAAGGAATAATCAAAAAACAGCTATCTCCAGATTGAAAAATGCCTTGGAAATCCACTAAGCACATTAGCACAATGATTCCTATGGTCTTGATGCCTGCAGCTGAATGCCCCTTAAGAAGAGCTTTCAGTTAGTGAACCAGGCAGTGCCTGAAGCCAATCTGAGAGGTTTCACTCAGCAGGTTGGGCTTAGTTAAAATCACAGTTAAAATCTAATAAGATCACAGGACTCTAATTTTCATGCATTTTATACTTCTGATGGGTGCCTCAGCCACCTAAATTAAATTAGGAGTTAAAATGGCAGCCAACACGATTACAGTGGGTCCTGGGCCTTAAGTGAATTTGATCGATTTTAATGTCTATGTTCCCTCACCCAGCCCACTCCATTCCCTCCAGGCAAAGTGGGTTAATATTGATGCCAGTATTTCAAAAAGGTACGTCTCTTCCATTTTCCAAACTGCCTTTTTCTCTAACGCCTGCTTCAGGATCAAAAGTGCCATTCCATCAGAAGGCTGCTGACTGGATATTTAAACATTATTTTCACCTGAAGAGAGGAACATAAACAGTCAGAAACACTGCTAATCTCCAGCAGTAAACTGCTGGCACTCAACCAAAACAAATCCCAGATCACAATTTTCTCAATTTAATATGAATTTTACATTCTTTGATGTTCTACTGTGTGTGCATGCATAAACATAGGATTGTAGGATGACCAAGCTGTGCTATTAGTGATAGAGCTGAACTGCAGATGCTTCTTGGGTGGAAACATTATGTTTTTTTTACAATATACTCAGCAACTACTACATGCGTGCTCTCAACTCCAACTCTATCTCTACACTGGCTATGGAAGCAGCCTGAACTACTCTCCTATTAGTTACTACAGATCACGTGATCTTTCATAACAAGTATTGTTCTTAAAGTTACATTACACACTAAATAAAATCATAATTACTACATTCCTCCTCCTTTAACTTGGCTATACATATTATATTTACAAGTACATATTTTTCAACATAATATTTACACTGGGTAAGGATTTTACAAGTTCAATCTTTCCGGCAGTTTCCTGGTATGTGTGGAATGTCGCAGCTCCACAATTTCAGATTCTTTGTTAGGAGCCTCCTTTTCCAGAGTTTCCTAAACATCAGATGTTTTGGTGGGCACTTGCAATTCTGTATCCTCAACTCTTACAGGAACGTCAGACATGTCAGGCCTCGGGGTTGAGTATCCTCAATAGGAAACACAGGTCCTGTCATGATCACTGGTGGAACCAAATTTTAGTGATTTGTCTCTCTCTTCCTGAAATGGTGCACATGTTTATGGGTGAAATAGCCTTCCACTTCCACGTGGTAAAATAGAGGTCCAGTCGCTGCACTTATTTTAGCCGGTAACCACTTTGGTTCTTCCCTGAAGTTCTTCACGTAAACCGGCTCTCCCATGGTAAATTTCCTCTCACAACTATGCCAGTCACGTCTAGTTTTCTGGTTTCCCTCACTCCTTTCCGCCTTCCCTCTAAATTTGGCATTAATAAGCTCAATCTCGTCCTGAGACAGCATTTCAACAATAACTCTGTGGGTGTGACACCTGTTGTTGTGTGAGGGGTGGTCCTATAATGAAAAAGAAAGCATGCTAGCTTGTTGCTAAGGAATCACCAGTTAGCTTTTTCATGCCTGCCTTGAACATTTGAACCGCCCTTTTGGCCAGTCCATTTCAGGAAGGGTAGTACGGTGCAATTTTCACATAAGCTGATAAACCGTTGAAACTCAGCACTGTTATAAGTCATGCCGTTATCGGAAAGGACTACTCCTGGTAGTCCGTGAATGGCAAAACTCTGACGTAGTTTCTCAATTGTAGCGCCTGATGTTGGTGACTTCACCTCATATACATCCAACCATTTTGATGGGGCATCAACAATGAGCAGAAACATTGTTCCCAGGAAAGGTCCAACATAGTTAATGTGTAACCGCATCCAGGGTCTACCTGGCCACTCCCATGGATGTAATGGAGCTGTCACTGGCAACTTTTGCTGTTGCTGACATTGTCCAAAATGCTTTACCACATTCTTTATTTCACCATCCATCCCTGGCCACCATAGCTAGCTGCATGCTATGGTCTTCATTCGGGAAATTCCTGGATAGGCACTGTGTAGTTCAATTAAAAGTCACTCCCTTCCCTTTGGAGGAACTATTACTCATGTTCCCCACAATAGGATGCCATCCTGGCTGGTTATTTCATATCTTCTGTTGAAGTACAGTTTCATTTCTTCAGATACAAACTCCTGTGATCAACTATGTAGCATTTGTTCTCGTACTTGAGATAGGACTGGGTCCTGGCTTGTCCAGTCTCTGATCTGTCGAGCACATGAGGAATCTATGAAATTTAATAGTAAAACAAGTTCCTGTGGAACTGGGACGTGCTCATTATTTTCTTGTAAAGGCAAATGGCTAAGGACGTTGACATTTGCAATTTGATTGCCAGGCCTACGTACAAAAGTGTATTTGTATGTTACCAGCATTAAGGCCCTTCACTGTATTCTTGCCGAGGCTATGGGTGGTATAGCCCTGTCCTCATTAAACAATCCTAGCAATGATTTGTGGTCTAAAATGATTGTAAAATCGTGGCCGTGTACATACTGGTGAAATTTCTTGACACCAAAGATGATGGACAGGCCTTCTTTTTCTACCTGTGAGTATCCCTTTTCCGATGAGTTGAGCATCCTTGATATGTATCCTATTGGCTGTTCCAGACTGTCATCCATCTGATGAGAGAGCATTGATCCCACTCTGCAGGGAGATGTGTCACATGTGAGCACCAATTCTTTCATCTGGTCATAATGCACCAATAGATTGGACGAGTGCAACAATTTTTATGAAAGCTTCTTTCTGGGGTGCCTCCCAAAACCAACGTTGGTTCTTTTTGAGTAGAGAATGCAGGGGGGGACCAGCACTGTAAACAAATTGGGTAAGAACCACCCATAATAATTGATCATTCCTAGGAATGCTTTGAGTTCTGAGGTACCTCTCTTCTGGCTCTCACTTTCTCCTCAACCAGGTGGGGACCCTGTGAATCTACCCACTGACCCAAATAGATTACCTCCCTTGCTTAGAACGTGCACTTTTCTTTTTTTTAAATGCACGCCAGCTTGCAAGAAACATTTTAAGGCTTTTTCTAAGTTTGCCAAATGCTCTTTTTCAGTGAATCCTGTCACCAATACATCTTTTAGATAGACTACAATCTGGGCCAGTCCCTGCAGCAAGCTTTCCATTGTTCTCTGAAAGATGACACAAACGGAAAGGCAATCGTGTATATTGGTACAACCCTTTGTGGATATTAATTGTGACAAATTCCCTGGAGGCATTATCCAATTCTAGTTGTTGATAAACATGATTCATGTCAAGCTTTGTGTACATTGTCCCTCCTGCCAACTTGGCATCCAGGTCTTCAATTTTTGGAATGGGGTGCCTGTCTAGTTTGGCTACTTTGTTAACTGTCAGTTTGTGGGCCCCACAAATTCAGATGCTTCGGTTGGGTTTAATGGGAGGTACTATGGGTGCTGCGCAGTCTGACAACTGAGCAGCTTGTATAACATCCAGTTTATCTAGCCTGTTCAGCTCAGCATCGACTTTTCCTCTCAGGGTGTATGGCACCAGTCTCAACTTCATGAAACGAGGGGTTGCTTCCGGGTCCCCATAAATCTTGGCCTGCAGGCCCTGGAATTTTCTCAGTTGGCCCTGGAAGACAGTGGTATACTTTTTAAGTAGATCTGGTATCCCACTTGCTCTCAACTAAAAGATTTCGAACCATTCTAACTTAATCTCCTTTAACCAGTCTCGCCCCAGGAGGCTTGGCCCTTCACCTGCTACCACCATCACAGGTAGCTCTGCCAATTGGCTTCCATAATGGACAGTTGCTCTGCTTTTGCCATTTACTTGAATGTCTTCACCTATGTAAGCTTTTAGCTTGGCCGCTGCTCATTTCAAGCCTAACTGATATTCACCATTGTTCAAATATCTGAAAGTATGTTCCCCAGTTACTGTAGTGGAAGCTCCTATGTCTACCATTTTAACAGGTTTGCCATTTACTTTCAATGTGACAAATATTGGTTCTGTCTTTCTAACTTTCAGATTAAGCAACGAGTAAATGTCTGAATTTGTTGTTTCAGGCTCTTCTACATTGTAGATTTCATTGGGCTTCTTCTTTTGTTTACAAGCCTACTTGAATCTTTCCTTGCCTGCCTAATGATATGTCCATTCCTGTGACAATAGCAACATTCGATTTTTTTAAACTGCCAATCACTAAAAGACTGACTGTTTCCACCTCTATTAAAATTATTCTTTGATTTTGCCGCTAAGTTATTTTTATTTATTCTTCAGCCAGCAGGGGCTGTTTCCTGCTTTTTAGCAGGGTCTCACTTTTTCACACCTCTTTTGGCTGAGGCTTCCTGCCCAATGTGGAGGACGGCACCATTTTGCGCTCCCTGTATTGCTTTTGAATCTCTTACTGCGCTTTCCATGTTCAGCGCTATCTCTAGCACCTTCTTGAAATCCAGATTCACTTCAGACAATAATCTTATCTGAAGAGTGTCCTCTTTCACACCACACACTAAACGATCTCTGAGCATGTCGTTCAGATTCGTACCGAACTCACAATGTTCCATTAGCTGCTTCAAATTTGCCAGGTAGCATGCAGTTATCTCACCCGGGGCTCCATTTCGCGAATTAAACCCAAACCTCTGCATTGTGACTGAAGGCTTGCACTGAAAGCGAGCCTTTATGATGTCCACCAATTCATTGAAATTCTTAAAATCTGGGGCACTGGGTACCGTAAAACTTCAAATCAAGCCATAGGTTTTGCTCCCACAATTACTCAAGAGGATCGTTCACTTCTTCTCTTCCCCCATTACCTCGTTTACTTGGAAAAAGAACGCGAGTTCTATGTCTTGCGGCCAATCATCTGTGGCTGGTTCAAAAGGATCAATTCTCCCAAATTGTAGCATTTTGAGAGAGGATAACTTCTTCAATTCTAACGAAGCTTACTACTTACAATCACTGGGCGAGATACAATGCCAATTTCTTTTTAACTTGATTTCTTCTGTTCAATCCTGTTTTATCCATGTTGCCAGTTTGTGGTATGGTGGCCGTGTTGTACTATTAGTGATAGGGTTGAAGTGCAGACACATCTTGGGTGGAAACGTTAAGTTCTTTTACAATATACTCAGCTGCTACTACATGTGCGTTTTCAACTCCAAATCTATGTCTATACTGACTGCGGAGGAAGCCAGCACTACTCTCCTATTGGTTACTGTAGATTATGTGATCTTTCCTAACAAGTATTATTATTAAAAGTATATTATACATTAAATCAAGCCATAATTACTGCAAGTAGTATAGTCAAAAAAGTGTTTATTATGAGCTATGTCTTGATCTTTTTCCTGCTCCATAAGATGAAGTTTCTAAAATATATCCATTTTATCAACATTTTACTATGAGGAATAGAAAAAAATTATTCAAGATTTCTATGGAAATTTTAATGGAATTTCTGCTTTTACAATGCATGAGATAATATAAGAATGATTTATTTTGTGGTGTTTGCTCTTAGAAAATAGGGCTTATCAAGCTTATTTTACAACAGAAAAAGAATTGCTTTAGATGGTTGGTTCTGCGTGCCTCAGTTTTTCCCTCCCCTTGAGGCTTTCCACCTCCACACACCCTCAGTCAGCCAGAAAGTAAGGGTGGTCCAGATCATAGATTTCTTCACTACAAACAGTGCTGATCAGAGTCAGTGCTGGTAATGGGAAAGAAAATAGTATACCAGTTCAGTATCAATATAGTCAGGCACTCAACCTACCAGGAATGTTTGTTTTTTAAGTGGAACAACATACCAACTCTGCACTTATGAATAGTCAGGGATGTTTTTGACTGAACATTTTGAAATGAAGTCTAATTTTTTTATTTCTGCTAAATTGTTTGATAATATAAGCTAAATTAAGCTTCTTTCCATCTCTCCCCTTCTAATGACTTATGGAGCAGTACGTTTTACATGAACACAGACCATTCTCCAGGCCCCATTAACAATGCATGTTAGCAGGCTGTTTCACCACAGAGATCATCACAGCCAAACTCAATCCTATTCTTACCCAATATCTTTTCAGCAAGAGTCACTTGATAATAATTGGGAGAAGAATCCTGAATTTGTTTTCCCTCCCTACCCCAAGAACGATAATGCCAATTTTAGCAACTTCAACTTCATCCTGCGCAGTGTCAACTGACTCAACACTAAACAAGAATCAGATCTGGGCCTTATTCAACTATATGGCTCTCTTCTACACTGGACACATAATTACCAAATTACACATCTGGGAAGCCCTAACTAAACTTTCCCTGTAACATTAATTTGTAGATGCTGAAATTTCACAATCACACTGGAACTACTGAGCACTCATTCTAACCAGCATAACTCTATGTAATTAAATTTGGCACTTTATTCTCAGCTTTTACAGTTCATAGGCCTAGCATTTTGCTGCAAACTGGGCTGACTTTTATGAAAGCAGCCTTGATACTTCTAGAGTGAAGTGGTCAAGAACATCAGTTATTCATAGGTCAACGTAGCAACAAAAGCCCTTAATCAATCAGTAGTGTCTGAATATGATGTCATCCACATTTTCAAGGATCTTTTTAAACTTTGTCAGCTTGTCGGTATCATGGACCAAAGAGAATGCAAATGGCTGCTGTCAGGACTTTTAAAGGCTTTTCAAGCAAAAGTCATGGGCTGGAAAGGAATGTTAAAGTTTAACTAGATGCACAATAAAGACATGTGGCAGCTTTTCTAATAGCTGGAGGACATAGCCTGAAGCATTTTACAACACACCATATTGCCAAAGCATACTTAATGATGTAAGTCCATCCCAGTCATGCATCAAATTTAGCACTACAAAATTAAGTGTAAAAAAATTAGGCATCCAAGAAAATATAATTTTTTTCCACAAAATAATGATCGAGATAGAATGAAAGATCATAGACTAGGGGCAGGGTGGTGACATAATTACCCTGAATTATATAAATTAATTCTTCTTCAAACTTTATCATACATTCTCAATAATTAACTTATTGATTTATTTTTCCAAATATAATCGTACATTGATTTTCACTGAGATCAATATAATAAGTTATATCTTAAATCCTATTAGATCTATTTACATGCAGTAATGGTTTTTTAGATACAAATAATTGATAAATCACATTGGATTCACAAATATATTAATCATCATGAAAATTTGAAATTATTGCTCTCCTGCTATGCATTTGAATTAAACCTCTTCTCCATTTACTTTGAACCTGTGTAATTAAATGTATCAACCCCCACAACATTTTTCACTTGCCTTAGTGGTAGTAAGCTTTTTGTACATGATACTGATCTGATAAAATCTTCCATACCTTTTGAAAAGATAGCATCAAATACAATTTAAATGTTATTTACAATTCAATTACATTGGAAAATGTTTATTAAATCAACAAACAACATATTTACCAAAATAAATTGTTTAAACATATCCAAGAATTAAAATCTTTTGTGTTTATTCCAGTAAAAGAATGAGCATTTGCTGAGTGCAATAACACAGCAAATAACTGAGTGTACTCTCCCCCTGATCCCTGACCCTATGTAGCTTGGGGTCATTGACCAGTGACATGTGACCTGCAAAAGTTAATTCCCACAGAACAATAGCAAAGCCCTGCCACGGTCTTATTCTATTACATTTTGATACTAAATTAATTGTTTGTTTTCTCACAGAGATGATGTGTCTGACCCTTCAGGCCAAGTCCAAAAGTATCTAGAAATACATGTTACAATTGCATGTTCAAGTGACGGTGCACTAATAGGATCTAATATTCAAATTAATATCTTTTTTAAGTCCTGTCAGTGGGATAAAATATTCTTTCCTCTGGGTAGATATTGAAATCAATCATGCTCTGTTTCATCAAGCGTGACTATAGATAACCAATTCGGTCCTGTGTTTATAACTAGTTCCTATTCCCACAATTGTTTTACCAGACCCAAAGCATTAGAATGGAAAGAGGGTGAACTACTTTGACACGAGGAAAATATATCAGATCATCACTATGTATTCATCTTGATGTGCAAAGAAATTCTCACAGCTGCCTCTAAATGAAAGATCTAAAGTTTATTTACCAAATTGCTAAGATTGAAACAAGTATTGCTTTCATGGTTTTCTTCTTTCAGTTGATTGCTGAAGTTTAAATGTCTTAGGACATCCAAAAGATTTTGGTTTCATATCTGTTACAGCAAAACATGCCAGCCAGTTTGGTGGTGATTTTAATTTATACTTAATTGCATTTTTGAGGCTTTGCACTCACCTCTCGATTGACAGGGGGAGCTGGGTGGTTGACAGCTGAGGTTTGTTACTAGTTGATGAAGGTCCAAGGTACCAGATGGTAACATTCTGACTTTCAGCACAACTCCCTTTATGAAGTTTCTCAATTCAGTGTGCCTGATGGTTAAACGCACTTTGTTCATGACTATCTGAAAATGACAGCGCTCTTTTCATAAAAGACTTCAGATGTTTAACAAGGAGAAGGATCTACTCATGTAACTACACTTCAACAATAAAATGAAGACAAGAAAGGTTTTTGAACAATTATGAATTCTCAGCATCTACAATGAAAGTTAGACCAGCCAGCATGTATATTATGGTTTAAACACACACTGTTACATTAGCAGGTTTAGGGATCAGTTTGCCAGCTCCAAAGGTCCAATTGTATAGGAAGTTTAATTTTCTCCCTACCCATGCCCTGCTGAGGGCAGTAACTCTTAGTTGGAGTAATGGTCAAGGCTACCAGAAACCTCCAGTACCTATCCAGAAATGTTTAATTTATTTTGTGTAAGCTACCTAAACATGGAGGAGGATAGTTAAGCCAATTTCTCCTCACCCACCAACCATAAATGTGCAACACCAACCGATGTTGATTAGGCAGTAAATTCGAGGCAGCTTAAGGCCTTGTATTATAGTGAATAGTTCATCAGCACAGAAAATGACTTGCAACCAAGTATTCAGGTTTTCGTATACAACAGTGAGAGCACAGATTGAACAAATGGCCTCTTCCCATGTGATGGGCGATTTGTGCCAAAACAATAGGCATAGAGATTGCTGGCAGAAGATTTGAATGTCACTAGGGGCGTCATAAGAACCTGGTACAGTGGAGAAAAAAATTAACAATCTTACCAGGACTCCCCTGTCTGCACAGCTCCTCACAACCTCACTCAAGCCCCAGTGATATCAATTCTTCTCTTCCCTGCTTCCCATGCCTCCCCTCAAGGCAACATGGATCTCCTTTTGCTTGCACTCCCACCCTCAAAACCTACTGCTGCTCTCACAACAAATACTCTTCTTGGCCACACTTGCTGTTCCTTCCTGTCATCATGTACTTTATGCTGACCTGTCTCACAACAGCTTGAAAGTCCTTCAACAGAGCACAAACTAACCTACTTCCACTCTAACTTGCAGGAAAAGCTGTCATACAACAGAAGAGAGAAGATTCTGTCTTCATACAAATGCAATAGAAGCCTCCATCAATATCAATGGCAGCAGTGGAGATGGCCGAGCTGGAAGCCATACATGGAGGGTCCTCAAGCATCTTTCCTTCCTTTTCTCATCTACTTAACTCTCTCATTCAGGCAGTCACACACTAACCATGGTAATCATTGTGCTGCCACTCTGTGAACATGTTCCCTTCTATTTGTTTTCTCTCCTGTTGAGGCTCGGTTCGCTCCTTTTCTCTGTTCCATTCCTCTTCTTGCAAGATTATAATTTGGAGAAGGGAAAGATGTCCAACACCAGAAGTCCCTTAAGAGTTCACAACATTTTACAATATCTACAAGCATTTTGAAACTATCTAAATAGTAAAATAAAAAATATCGAATAAAAGCAAAATATCTTCCAAAACTTTCTGCAATATTCCCCCTGCGAGTATCTGTCGTTCCCCTTACATATTGCCAAAAATGGCTGCCCCCTAACATCTAAGTAACTGACGGTTGCAATGTGTGCAGAAATGCAAATAGCATCAAAGCTCAAAATTGCATCATCTGACCCAACCAGAACCAGATTACTGAGCTCTCCACCTGGTTCCAGCTGGAACTTTGGTCACAAAGATTGAGGTTTGCCTGAACATTGGAAAAGGTTGAAATTCAATGTTAAATTAGCAACTCTGTTTCATACCCTATTTTGGTCCCACCATTGCACTACCATTAAATGTAAGTAGGACATTAGAAACATTCATGTACTGTACCGTATTCAATGTACATGGACTTTAGAAAAGCCTTCAACAAGGGAAATTGGAGATTATTCCAGAAGATTAAGGAGTATGGAATTAGGAGGAAGATAGTAAACAGGTTTCAAAGCTGGTTACAGAGGAGAAAACAGAAATTAGGGGCAGAATTTTCCAGTCCCGTTGGCCGTGGACAGGTTTAGCAGTGTGAACGGACAATACGGTGAGAAGGCCAGAAATTGGATTTATATCATTGTGAAACCAGTTTGCGAACATCCGCTCCACCAATCAGTGGCAGGCCACATTTCCCACCACCACACATCATGCCCCCTATTCTGGGACAATTCCAGCCTAAGTTAAGGCAGTTTTCCAGAGTGGTTGGAAGTGGGCCATGGTATCCTTCAGAGTTCAATTCTGGGGCCACCCGATCACTGTGTACATTAATAATTTAGAATCGGCTTAAAGAATGAGGTGCCAAAGTTTTTGGATGATACCAACATAAGAGGTATTTTTATTCCTTTAAAGGACAAAAGGAAGCTGCAAAGGGATATTTAAATGGTGGAATGGCTAAATAAAGGCAGCTGAAATTTAATGTAATTGTGAATTGATGCAATTTTGTTAAAAAAAATCAACTGTAACTATAAACTGAAGGATACCATCTGATAAATGTGGAGGAATTGAATAGGATAGACAGAAGTAGATTGTTTCCAAAAGTTCAGGTGTATAAATACAGTATTTATAGATACATTAAATGTAAGAGATTTAAAACAGAGCTAGAGCAAGAGAAACTTATTTACTCATAACTGGTAGGCTGCAGAATTAGCTTTCCAGGATTTGTGGTAATGGCAGAAACTATGGCAACATTTCTGATTAGTTTGGCTAGGAGGATGAAAGCAAAGAAGGTAAAGGGATATAGTAGCAGAGCGGGTGCATGGGATTAGGAATATTTACTTACATGGAGGGTAAACGCCAACAAGGCTGATTGGGCCAAATGGCCTGACCCATGTTGTAACTTCTATGGGCAGGAATGTTCATATGGCGGGCCGGCTCAGCAGGAGTGGGTGGGGGCGGGTGCAGAGCCAGTCGCCACCTGAGATCGGCTCCATGCTACCATTTTACGCAGGCAGGCCAATTAAGGCCCATCCAATTTAACACGCAGCCAGTAGCGCGCAGTGCAACCTGTATAGGTGGGATGGGACATTGAATCGATAATAAAATTATTTTTAAAAAGGTGTAAAAATTTATTTAAACATGTCCCCTCATGTGACTGTATCACATGAGTTCGGACATGTTTTTAAACCTATGGAAACTTTTTTATTTGTTTAATAAACGCTTTAGGAAATATCATCATGCTCGTGGATGAGGTTTCCTAAAAAAAATGTGAAGGTCGCCTGGCCTTTTCGCCTGCCCCCCAACCTTAAGGTTGGAGGAGCAGCGTTTACAATAACTTTAATTAGATCTTTGATGGCCTTAATAGGCCATTTACATATCGGCGGGTGCCTGCCGAACGAAACATCACTACTGAGCACGACGATGTCGGGACATGTGCCTGACAACATCACACGTCATTTTACGCTTCAGCTTGTTGGGCCCGCTCCCACATGCAGACCGGAAAATTCTGCCCTATGTATTTTTAAGCATCATTCAGATATTTTAGTTAATGTTGCAAGAGATTTTAACTCACTCAAAACTCATTCACTTGCAGAGTTAAAGTCGGTTCCAATACCTCTGTACTGCAGATCTGATCCAAGCCGAATATTAAGTACTTTCACTATTTAATAAATTGTTGCATTTGATAAGGTACCATGTAAGAGACTTGTAACAAAAATTAAGGTCCAAGGCACTTAAAGAAATATAGTTATTTGGATAGAGAGATGCCAAGAGGACAGAAAGCAAAGCCTAAAAACAAATGGATAATTTTCATCTTAGCCTAATGCAAATAGTGGTGTTCCCAAGAGTGCTGTGCTGGGACTCCAGTTAATAAACAATTTGGACATGGGTAAAAGATGAGTGATATTGAAGTTTGCTGATAATACTAAATTAAAATGCCTGGCAAACTCTGAAGATAGATAACAGGAGATTTGAGGAGGTCATCGGCAGATTAGTGAAGTGAACAGATGGGTGGCAGATGCAGTTCACTGCAAAGACCTGAGAAATAGTCAACAGTAACAGTGAAAGGACATATACTCTAAAAGATTTGGTAATATTTTTTAGCAGAATGGAGAAAAGACACATATATATATATATATATAGGTCTTTAAAGGTAGGACCATAGATGGAAAAGTCCATAAACAAGGCAAATAGGATTCTCTAGAGTATTGACTCCAAAAGCCAAGGAGTGATGTTGATTTTGTACAAGGCATTACTTACACCCTAATTGGGGTATAATGTACAATTCTGAGCACCCCATTAGAGGAAGGATACTTTGAGTCATGGAAAAAGTACAGCAAAGGTCTACTAGAATAATATCAGAATGAGAGTTTGTGATGAAAGGCTTGAGAAACCAGGTCCTTTTTCAATGAAACATAGATTAATGGAAATTAATAGCAGTTTTCTATGTTATGAAAGGTTTTTGAAAGGTAACGTGAAAGATTGTTTTCATTGTTTCACAAGTTGATAAAAAGAGCATTATCACCAGAAACACAAAGGGGAAATTATATTGTTTTACACAGAGAGGATTAATAAAACATGGAATGCATTATTACAAATAGCTGGTGCCTATAATATAACTTATAAGGGAGTTGGACTAAGTATTTGAAAGGGGACAATCTAAAAGGGTACAGAGAATGGGTAGAGAAATGAAATTAGAGTAGATGGCTCCAATTGAAAAGTTAGCACTGGCATGTGAATTAAAGGTTAAATGGCCTCATTCTTTGCTTTAAATTCTGATTTGATGAAAAGGTTCCACCTGATCTCTTCTTACTCCAAAACTCTAATGATGTCAGATGGCTTGTTATGTAAATAATAACATTATCAAATTCTAAAGTCTTATTACTATGAATAATTCAGATCAACAGCAGGAATGTTCTACTCTCTTTTTTGAATGTGAGTTTGGTGAAAGAAACAAATGATATTGCATCAATTTTGCTTCATAAAATTCAGGACAAAAACAATGCAGGTACACAGAACATAATTCAAATTCCTCCTCAGGCACTAAAGAAATGTCCTTTAAAAAGCTAGGTCAACAAGAACACCCAAATTCTTCCATTTTTCTGGAAACTGTCTTCAAGTTCCTGTAAATTGCATTTTTTGTTAGAATTTAACATGCTTTTTGGAATTGCATTTGGACGATTGAAAAGGGTTATGAGGTATGATCTATGAGCTGGCACTATTAACATATCTAACAATTATGAAATATATGGTCAAAGTCCACTTAGTTTATTCCTGAGATAAGTCTGTTTTTATTTCAGAATTGAAATGCATAGGAAAAAGAAATCTTGTTGAAAGTAACTCTACTTGTCATCTTATTTGAATTAGCACCTGCAAAATTATTTCAATCATTTCTAGTACAACAGGTGTATTGGGAGTTTTAGGAAAGCCGTGCTGGAAGGTTCAAACCACATTTTCAATCCAGTTTTTTTAAGTGTCTTCAGCTGATGGGAAAGCAACTCCATACACCATCCCCACCCCACCCCCCCCACCCCCCCCCCCACCCCCCCCGCCACCCCCCCACCCCAACCACCCTTCTCAGTTAGCATTGGAAGCCCTGCAGTTAGTTCTGTTTGGGAGTATTGTTCAGAGCAAACCATCCATTGAAAATCAAGCCCTCAAGCTCATTACGTATTCTCACTCTGAGGTGACCAGAGGTACTTCCTGCAGCCCAGTCTGGTTGCTAATTACCTGGTCAAACACCTTGTAAATACCTCTGTAAACCTGTCAAAGTGGGAACTCACCTTTTCACTGGAAGGTACTTTCTGCATGTTCCCTTTTCAACATTCTAATTCTATTGTTGAAACAGTCAGCCAAGTCTTTCGACAGCCCTTATGTTTTCTTTAAGCCTTTCTCTGAGACTACTACTGATTGTGTTGAAAATAAATGTTTACATACAGTAAGCCAGCAGTTTCCACACGCTTCTATTGTGTCCTCGGTCCTGATTGCTATTATCTAAATGTTAGATTTTTTTTGTATTGCTTTATAAACCCAAAGTGTGATTGGAGGTGATGCCTGCACCACACACTCACTTGAAATGCAGACATTGCACTTCCTTTCTAAATGACTGATAATTACGACCAAAGTAATCCCGTGTCAGTAGTTACCATTTTAGCTTTCTCACTGTGTGCCACAAACTATAAGACAAATAATGAAGTGTGTTAATTTTGCTTCACAGTTACTTTCTATTTTTTTATTTTCTTACTTATCTCCACAGTGTAATCATTCTGTGAATTGTAGCAAAGATGCAAGCTTGAACACAGTTTTCAGATTGGGACATAAACATCAGCCTCATGTTGATAAACTGCAATTTGTTAGACAATAAGCTACACATCGTCTGCCCTTGTGAAGGAAAATGGTTCTTATAGGGGCTTATTTGAATAAAACTCTGCAGGATCCCGCCCAACAACCAGCAGGCAGGAGTGGGCATCTGGTAATGGAAGGTCATAACTGAGGGCCTATGTGAATGGTCCCAAGTAGTCAGCAGGAGTCTGAGCACAAGCTCTGACAAAGATTGGGAGGAGGTGTGAAGGCTGTAAAGTGTTTTGGGACATCCTGATGGTATGAAATGGGCTATATAAATGCAAGTCTTTCTTTCTTTCTTTTTCAAGATCACTATGGCCTTGATCCATGGATTGCAATTCCTGTGCGATTTGACATTTTTTAAGAACGTTTTTTAATGCTACCAGTAATAGGCTTATCTGTAGATTTTTAAAAATAATTGTGTTTTAAACTATCATGCAGATTCTCATACAATAACTAATCTCAACAATTTAAATTAAGTATCTATTATTCAACCATTCATTAAGTAATCACTGCACAATGCTTTATATTTTTAATATTCAAAAAATGTCACAGAATTTTCACAAAATGAAATCCCCCATTAATGTCCAAACTCTTCTCCTGCAAACTTTAACACAATACATGTTAAGTGACAAACTAAATAATATTACAGCTAAGTTGGCGAATAAAGATGGCTGAGATGGTAATGCTGCAAAGAGTGTTTTATATTGGGAATAAGTTTCATTACAAAAATGATTTAATGGCTGAAATAATGAAGAGGTGAATGACCACTTATAAGAGATTAAGATAAACAGGGAAAACATCAATTCAAAGTTTCCTGGTCAGCTAATTTTATTTTAAACATTCATCACAACTTGTTTACTAACAATAAAATGTTTGTTATACATTTCAGCTGCATATACTCAGCTTAACTTTAAAAAACTGTCCAACAAAACTGAGTGTTTGTAACTTTATGGACAGAATCAGCAGTTTCCAACTGAATCCACACCAAGCATTGTACAGCTTTAGGAATTAAAAGCCCTAGGGAGAATATTGTCTGCATGTGGCAATTCAGATAAATGCCTATAGAAGTGAAGCATTAAGACCTATGAAGCATCAAAATTTAGCAGGGAGGAAACAATCTTCCTGCAGACTCTTGTAAATAAAAAAAAACAGCAGTGAGGTGATTTGCAACCATGTAATGGGCTTTTGTCTAGGACTATTTCTTCCTAGCTCAGGGGCCTCCTTGTTTCCTTCTCTGTGGGATGTCAATGTTTCTCCCCATAGCTACAAAGGATTAGGGCTTGGGCCCCTCCTCCAGCCAGTCACCCCCAATCTAGCACATGCTGAGGCCTACTAAAAGCAGCCCAGAGAGATTCAGTGGGATACGAGGCTTTCCGAATTAGGATTTCAGCAGTACAGGTTGATTTTGTAACACTGGAACAGTGAGCACAGTTTGAAAGAACTTTCCCCAAATTCTGATGTTTTTAAGGCTGCTGTTAACAGACCATAAGAAAACTCAGCAAGAAATGAAAAACAATTATCAGCTATTATGCACTGAAAAAGCTTATTTCAATATCTCAATGTACCAAAACTGAATGGTTCACCTCTTCCATTGTACAAAAGGGGATAAAAATAAAAACACCACATTAACATCCATTTATATTTCAGTCTTGTACGACTTTTGGAAACTCTGGTAATCTAATATATTTTATGTCATTCAGTACTTCAGCAGCTATGATCAGCAACAGTCAGTGCAGAATATAAACAAACACAAATAGTGGCCATGAGCACAATGGTATAAGACAGATATAGATGTTATTGCCTTGAAAGATCTCACTGCAATGCTAGCACCTGCAAAAGTTCCTAAACCTATGGAATTTCTTTCAGCCCAATGAATCTGAACCCTCTGACACTTCCCGTCTCACTGAAAGAGCTGTGGAATTTACAGTATGCTATCCCCATAGTAAGAGACAATTGGGTACAGCAGAGGGGGTAAAGTTTACAGTTCTAACATGATGAAGCTTTGCACCTGGCTTGTAAATAATCAGTAAATCTAGATCATTAAACAGCAAATGTGAAAAGAGATCGTTGGGTCTCATTTTCAACAGGGGACAATGGATTGTCAATAGACAGTTGTTTATCCAATAAAAGTAGTCCTTTTTGAGAATTTTGTGAGAGCATCAGATCTCCACTTTCAGACAAGATGCTGAGCCAGTGACCTGCTTCCAACTTTCTGGCAGTGCTTCTCCCAGCTAGCAACTCGTAGACATACAGCAGGAGCGCAGGGACAACCATCCCTTGACTTTGCCCACACCCAGCGCAACCAAGGCAAAAATCAGTGACATCAAGGAATTCAGATCTGCATTGTTTACTCTTCCCCAGCAACCATGACACAGATCAAGACTCAGCATCATACGAAAAGCAGATATTTCATTAAATTCACCTGCTGATTATTTTTTACTGTATTTTTAGACTTACTTTGCATGTTACACAGACCACAGATAAAATGAATGATGTGCACAGCAATTCAATGCTGCTCTCCAATAGCAAATGAATTTGGAAAAAAGTATTTTAGAATTGTGGTTTTGGAGACATTAAATACAGTTACAATTCCTAATTTTATGCAGTACTAACCTATACTGGTTGTTTGTTCCAAATTAAGGGTCATTCCTGTTTGCCTTATTCTTTGTAGAAAGTGTCGACACATCTCAATTTAAGAAAAAACTAAGACCAAGGCCTTTAAAACTTAAAAACAAACCTCCATAAATTCTGTTTTGGAATGTAAGGGCATGACTGTATAATCACAAAGTATTTCAGTAAAGCTGGACTGCCCAGCAGCAATTCAAAAATTGGGTTTTTAAGAATGAGTTTCGTTGTTTGTTCCTGCACACAGCAGCTGCTTTTTTGGTGGTTTATTACACATAGGCTCCAATGAATAGGATCTGCTGTTTTATAGTACATCAGAATTACAGAACTCCATCTCTTGGCCTACCACAGATCTGACCGATCAACGGCAGGGCACTGGAATCATAATTCTTCGCAGAAATGGGAGCATAAAGAGGGTTTGTTGGAAGCTGGCTGAGTCTACAAAGTTCTGCCTGCAGGGCCTGCCGATGCCATCTCTAGCTGTGGTCTTTAGCCTTGTTAGGTACTGAAACAGGGATTGTTCCCTTGTTCGGGATTGCAGAAGTATTGGAATGAGGGAAGGGGTGGCAGTAGGGCAGAAGTCCAAGAAAGATTAAGACTTCCGTTTCAACCTCAGCATTCAGCTTGGCTAAAGTACAGGTTTAGTATCTGAATTAACAAAGACATCTGTGAGAATGTTCTTTAATTATTTCACATTAACTATTGTGTTAGAAACACAGATCGTTTGTTATTTTCTGTTAAGTGCCATTGTATGCCAAGTTGAAGATTCAACCTCATCTTTTGCAAAATTCAGAATGTATTCTGACTAAATATCGTCACTTCTAGCTATTGAATTAAGTAGCTTTCCCCTTCCCATGTGAAATGGAAATTCAGCATAAGATACAATGAATTACTTAGCATGGTGTTTTACAAATGATTATTATATATTCATTATTCACCAACTAATATATGTCTGTGTATGCATCAAACTTCCATTTCTACTTGACTGCTTATATATGGTTGAGTTGATGTGTTTTTTTAGAAAAAGTTATTGTCCAGCAAGTCATGAGGTGCTGAAACATCCTTTATCCTTTTCTCCCAATAACTGCAGTGGGCACTCAACTGAAGGATGGACTGGGGAAACATGAACATTGTTCCAAACAATATTTCACACACACAAAGGGTTGATGAGAGCATAATTAAAAACCCTGGTGTCTTTCATTCTTGACAATATGGAAAGCTTGTGTTTTGAAAATACTGACCTCACAAATGTTTTCTTAAGTAAATAAGAATTCACCTTCAAAACTATTATCTTTCCACAGCCGTCACATTCACTCATGTTAATTGAACAAGTTTAACAATTTACACCCAGTCAGTAAATACTTTTTGCCCTGGTTACATTCACAATGTTCAGACTCAATTATACATAGACAATAGCTGCATGGTTCCTGTGAAAGTAAAGGCACACTTTTCACTTTAGTTATCTGCCACTGTAACTGAAATATGCTTAAATCTACTCAAAATGTTGTTTATGATGTGTCTTGATCTGTTGCAACAATAGCACTCTGGACTATGAATGGTGGGAAAAGTAACAGATTTTATAGCTTAACCTGATCAGGGGTAAAAAAGTATTAGAAATGTTTTACACTGAAATTAGCTGAGCCTAACTGCAGTAAGAATGTGGATGGGTATAGTCAGGAAATCAAGCCTGGGCAAACCAGGGGAAAGAAGCCACATTTTTAAAATACAACTGTGGCTTTCTTAAAGCAATCTATGGGCCTCTTCAGGTGCCGTTATCATGAATGCAGGCACAAAGTAACAACTGCTGTGGAATTGGCAAGTATAGCAATAGAATATCTATGGCAAGGAAGTGGAAGCCTTCTAGTCTGACATCATAGTAAAGTTGGTGATAACAGGTGACAACAATACAATTGGAAAAGGTATTGAATTGTAGACAATCAGCTCAAGTTAAAAGGCCTTCTGGATTCATATCACTGACTGTAGTTCAGGTTAGAACAGATGCTTTAACATGTACAAAGGGATCTACTTTAGGTACAGATATAGTGTGGAGCTTTAATGAAAGGCTTAACATTTTGACATTTGGGCCCAGATTTTCACTCCCTGACCATCTGCTCAGAGACAGGAGAATTTCCAGCTCGGCAAACTCAACCTTTAAAAATGGCCACCTATAGGTGGGATTTTCATTCCAGGAGGTGGGCTGGTTGTGAAATCGGGTCTGCCACCCCCAGAACAAGTGCAGGCAGTGCCGGGTGTGACGGCGGGCTGGACAGAAGTCCTGCCTCTGTGCTTCAGCACAGTGTTGAAATTTAAAAAATCAAAAGCATCCCTCCTCAATACCTTCGGCCCCAAACACTTTGCCCATCCTTGTCAACAGATGCCACCGCATGCATCTTAATCCACGATGGCCCCCATACCCACTATGCCAACCCATGCCCCTCTCCCCACCTCCATGACCCCTCATATCCTCCTTCCCCCTCACATTCCCATGGCCCCGTATAGGCCCTATGCCAAGTTGGTACCAACTCATGTCCCCACCCACCACCCTTTGCCCTTACCCCCTCAACTCACCTAGTATCTTTTGACAGTTGGACAGTTCTTTGACAGTTGGACAGTTCCTGGACTGTTCTTTGACCACTGGACTATTCTTTGATAGTTCCAATGAGTTTCTATGTAAAATGTGTATGATCATGTTCACTTTTAACAATTCTAAAGAGTGCCTTACCTCTACCAAAAGTGTTCCAGGACCATATCCAAAGGGGTACCTTAGCTCTCCAAAGATGATTCCTGGTTAGCCAAATGAATCCACCAGTTCAGACCTCATTTTACCTGTTCTAATCTGCACACTTTGGGTTTTATACTCCTGGCCTAACAAAATCCCACTTCAGTGGAGGTAGCTAGCGATTCAAATGGCCAACTACCTCCAGAATCCGTGCAAGCACAAACCCCAGCCTTACTCCACTCCTGCCCCCGCAAAAATGGAACATGCAGTGTTTGGTATGTTGGGGGCCTTGGCCTGATATACTTGGGTCAGTGCATTCAGCCTTGGCAAATATATTCAGCAAACATCAACAATATGTGCAACTGAAAATTATTGAATTAACCCTTTACCATTCATTCCTGACATACAAGCTAATGCATAAAATGCTAATTCATTTGAGGGACCAAACAGCTGCAATGAAAAGAAGGTCTATATATTCTGAAAGCTATTTCTGAGATTCCACTGGAGGGCATACGAAAGGGATGCATTGCCCCTTCTAATTTCTGCATGGGTTATGTCATATTTTCTTCAGCCTGCCCTTTGCTCCAAGTCCCAGAATTGACTTTGGCGCACCCTCCCCACAAACTCTTTGGCCACAACACTTACTGGGTGGGATTTCCAAGGGGGAGTTCTGGTCAGTCTGGGTTTGCCCAAAAGCCATACAATCACTTTTTAACAGGCTCAGAAACCAGTCTGAATGACTGACAGATTTGGCTTCCTGTCAGACAGGGAATGTTCTAAAATGGGTCGTAGCAGAAATGTATTCTGTTGCCACGGTACAGGTTGGCAGATATAAAGTGGTTTGGGGAGTCATGGAGGGAGTCAGAACAAGAAGGGGCAGAGATGGGGGTTTGGGGTGTGTCAGTGATCGGCGGGGTGGTGTGGAGTCACTGTGGGCCTGATCACAATGGGGGGGATGTTGAAGATTCCAGAGGTGGTGTGATTGCAATGGGGTTGAGGGTGTTGGGGACGGGTGTGGGGACAGTGAAGGCAGCAGCGGGGTTGGTGATCAGTGGGGGTTTTCTGATTGGGAGGGTGTTCTAATTATGGGGGTCTGATCTCAAAGCGGCATGTAGGTTAACTTGGGTGGAGAGGGATGGGTGGAAGCACTCCTGCTCCTTCTGGTCCAAAAACAATACTGGAAAAACACTTACCTATCCCATACTGCAGTCCTCACCTTACTTTAGTTGTCGGTTTCTCCGAGACTCAGGAAACCCAGTCGGCCAGATTTAAGCCTGGAAGAAAGGTGGAATCTGAGGCATCCAGCCTCATTAAAATATTTAAATGAGCAGCCTGTCTCCTCGGAGCGGTTTGGTTGCCCATCCTCATCTGACCTCCATTGAAAGCAGAACTGGGTAGGTTCAAGGCAGGCAGGTTTGAGGCTTTTAAAATTTTAGCAAACCCACCCATTTTTTGGGAAGCAAAATGATTCCCTTTGCACCTGGCCATCATAACACAACTTCAAACACACCACACAACAAATCACCTTCTCTATACTTGTGCAATGGAAATCAGCTTGTTGGCCTGGTACTAATAAAATAGAATATATTAAAGAGGTTTTGTGATCTCTTTTTAATTTTGCTATCTTTTGTAGCCAACATGTTTCGATGGAGCAGCTTAAACTGAAGTGATTCACAAGTGTTCTTTAAGAAAGAAAACTACGAAGAATTTGTGTTGCATGATACATTGTGAGATAGCAGAATGTCATGTGCTGTATCTCATAACTTTAAGTTTTGAATTACACCTTAATTTCAACAAATGTATTCACTGTAAGTTCCTCTGCCCATATTATTAAAGTATAAACAATTAAGTTAATAAAAACACTGGAGAACCTCTTACAGCTGCGTGTTTAAACAATGCATACCATAATCTGCAGTTCCAGAGTGGTTGTGCTTTGCTCATCCTAACTTTGTCACTGAAGCAGGGAACTTCTCAGATCTTCCTAAAGGCACATTACCTTACGGGGCTTAATTTAAGGATTATTCTTGCCTTTAGAAGAAAATTTAAACTTTTAGTCTTGTCTATTTTACAACATGTCAAGGTGGAAGATTGAAGAGAAGTGCACTTTCTGACCATTTAAATTCATGCAATAAGTGGCAATTGTGACTGAGAGTCCTTCATGATCCAATTACACAGATTAAAGAACTTTGTCCTGTTCACTTTGTGAACATTTGTGACATTTTTATTTGGACCTTGAAAGTCTTTTTTTAAAACTGAACATGTATTTACATGACTACAGAGGATCCCATGTTTAAACATGGTCGAAGCTTACATTACTGCCCTTTGTTCAACGACATGCTGGCATTATACACTGCTGATCTGATAAAATCCCTATTTTCCAACTACAGCAGTTTTGAAACAAAACTACCACGAGACAGATGAGTAATAGTGATTTACCAGAATGCCCAGTACACAGTTTTAGAAACTAAATGCTGAGGTTGTGAGATAACATAGAATGACTGTTAAATTTAGGGTTAACAAGTGACACAGGGGATGTGCTGAGGACAGTAAACGTTTAGTTCGAGGAAAAATACATTGCTCTTTTTCTCCAATAACAGCACCAGAAACATTTCCTGTCTTTTTAAACAATAAGATGCTGTGTTTTCTTACATTTCTCATATCCAAGCCACTTTAAGAGCTTTTTAACAGTTCAGAACTGATTTTGTGAAGTTCTATCAAGTTTAAAGTTTGTGACTGGTTTAGGAGTATAAATTTTACTGCAAATTCAGGAGAGAAATTCAAATGACAGCTTAAACATTGCTAAAGTTGAAATGGTAGATAGTGGGTCACAATCTATATTGAATTAAATATTGCATTTAATAGATTCAATTTATAATTTGAGTGCCAATTCATTAAGTGTTTAATAGCTGAGTGATTAAATCTAAGAGAGAGAAAGAGATGTGTGTGATCTCAGTTTCAATTCCTGGCTAGTGGTTTCTGGTATCTGCTGGAAGGGCAACTGTGAACAGAAAGAGAGGCTAGAACTGGCATTATCAGTGATGTACCCCAAGGTTAATACAAACCAACATCTAAGGGTCAAATATCAAAAATAGCTCTGTAATGCCATTTGGTTATTGAAGGAGAACTTCTTTTCAAGGAAGAAAAGTGAGAAAAGAAACTGATTTTGGTCCCAGCTGGTTCTATCGTACAAGGCAGCATTGTCATTGCTGCTGATTAAGGATAAATGGGCTGGGTATATATACATTATTGCAAAAATTATACAAAAAATTCTATGAACTATATTTGCTTTCAGTTACATGAAAGCTATTTTTCAGGAACCTTGTCATGTTTCTCTACAGCAACCATTATAATATTTTGTCCATAATATTTTACCAGGATCTTTTGTGCTCATTCCAGTTAAAATCAGTTTAGGCTGGAGAATTATAATTAATGACTAGTTGCTGACCAACAAGTAGACTGAACTCTACTTTGGGAGGTACCATTGTTAGCACTGATAGAGTGTACCTTGAAGTATCGTTTTGCATTTTGCAATCAGAGCCTACCTAAGTACATTTTGCCTTGTTGAATTAACAGACATGAGCTCCTTAATACCCATTTCTGATGATTTTTGTGTTGGTGCACTGGAATTTCCAGAGCCACTGTGGAGCGAATGTCCTTGCACAGCACAGTGCAAATGCTAAGGACAATTTCTCCTCACATTATAAAAGAATACAGAAAGAAATCCTTCACAAAAGAGAACGTGGGAAGAAAAGGGCAGACAAGGTCATTTTATTTGCTGCCAAGTGCATCATCAATGCATTTCTCCATCCTGCAAACTGAAGTAAGTCAAGGTCTCTATTTTAGATACAATTATTTCCTATGTAGCTAGCTGTGATTCTTATTCAACTTTTCCATCAGCAAGTGGCCAATCACACTCCAGGAAAACTTTTTTTAAATTGTTTTATTACAGATTAAAGGATTAAACAAAATAATTTGTGACAAAACATATCTTCCAAAATTTTGTGTATTTCTGAAAAAGGAGTACCCTCATCTGTGAGTGTAATTTTCTGAATAACCTGTAGCTGGACCAGATCATTTTCTGTGTCAGCAAAGCAGTCAAATTTAAACTGACACAAGACAGAGTTTAACCAGATCTGGCTGTGTGCATGCAACAAGAGGTATTTTAAAATGACAAGGATGAATGTGTAGCCTGTCCTAAGCTGTAAGTCATAAGTAGACCAAGTTTGGTAATATACATTCAAGTTGACAGCAATGATTTTATTCTATATTCAAAGGAGAACTTGCTTAAATCCTGAATATAAGATAAAATTAGGAATTAAAACAGACTTATTCTGAACATTTCTGTAATTCTATTAAATGATATTCGACATTTGAAATTTACTGCAGAGAATTAAACGGAATCTACATCACAGAAAAAGGATGTTCAGCCCAACTGATCAATGCAGCTGCTTATACTACATATCAACCTCCTCCAAATTTAATTATCTCTTCTGACTCTGATTCCATATCCCTCTGTTCCATTTTCCCTCATGTATTAAAGGCTTAGGGCAGAAGTTAGCCATCAGTGCGCTAAGTGTGTGGCGAGTGTGAAAAACGGTGGAAGGCCGGAACTCAAGGTCCTCACTGCCTTCAAGAACAGAGCCATTTGGCTGGCCGGTAAGGATGTGGATCGTGTCTGCGGCGACGGTGAGGTCGGAAGCAAACACCCACATAAGGATCTTGCACCAGTTCATCCCTCAGCCACCGATGTAATTTCCTGTTTTACAGCTGCCTGCCATGCACTAATTATTTCTACTTTCTTTCAAAGGCACTTCTGTGAGCGCCCAAGGCCTTCAACCAGCCAGACCCTTAGCTTGAGCCCTGACGACAGCTCAGATGAGGAACCTGAGGACAACACTGTTGAAGACCTGCGCAGCTCTCAACCACACCCTCCAGCAGCACAGAGACACACGTCTCAGTGGGAGGACTGCTGGAGGCCACAATTCTGCTGAAGGCCGCAATTCTGCTGAGTCCGAGACAGATGACAAGGCTCCGGACTCGGTCCTAACTCAGTTGGTGGAGCTGCAGTGACAATCATGGGAACAGTAGGAAGGGATGTCAGCTGCATTCCTCAGATTGCAACAGACAATGGAGGGGTCCATCCACATTCAACCCCATCAGACATCGGTCCTGCACTGCAGCAGTCCATCACTATGCCACCAGTGGCTACGTGAAAGGGGGGCGGGGCACTTTGATCTGACTCCAACTGCCCCTTCTCCTTAAGGCGTCAGCCAGTGGTCGTCGGGCACCTATATGGAGAAGAAACAGCAGGTGCAGATCGCAGAGCCACCCATACAGGTGACTCCGGGACTGTCTGGCCAATCCCAATTCCCTCTTCCTGTGACCCCATCACCTCCAGCTCCACAGGTCAAGGAGGGTGCATCTGCCCCACAGCAGGACACCCAAAGCAGGTTGGGGCCCTCCAAGTCTTGGCCCTCCAAAGGACGCCTGCCAAAGTCATCATAGACAACAGGGAGTAGCAATCAGCAGGCTGCCTCCACCTCCACTGTGGATGTCGGGGATGCACACAGACATAGCAGCAGGATTAGGAAAGTTTAAAAAATTTAGGAATACAACAGTGACACGGGTGTTCATAACATGTATGTAATGTACACAAATGTAAATAGAATCACACCCATTTCACATCTTGTCTTGTATATGCCTCCTGTTTATGATGACCTGTGTTGCTGTCAATCAGGTGTGATACCATGGTCCCTCCCCCCACTTATTGCAGATGTTGCTATCATGATCTTCTCGTCTATGTAGTGTGCTTCCATATCACCACAGTGTGTGACTCTTTTTCAGATCATTCTTAACATTAGTGATGCCTCAACCTTAATGTTAAGCATGTTTGTGGAAGGAACCTCGTTCACTTGCTTTGCAGGGTTGTGTCATGTTTATTCTTGGCTGAGTAAGATTGAGACAGAGGTCCTCCTATCTCGTCTGCATTCTTGAAAAGTATAGTGTGTAAGGGGACATGCGTTTATGCATGAAGAAGGGTCACATGTCATGAAACTCCATGTACTCTCTGTCATCAGGGAGGGTTTTCACCCTATGAGTCCATACTCAGAGCTCGTGTGCGCTCCTGTCTACCAATTGCGTTTCCAACCTTGCGAGTGTACGTCTGCCAAGCTCACCAATAAGTGGGAGCACCTTGCCACCTCAAGGTGCTGAAGCTCTGCCCCTCTCAGCCCTGGTGCTCGAACCTACAACCTGTAATTGTCTGGATTGCAGCCACAAGGCTCTTGTCACAATGTTGAGTTGCAGCGCTATCTGTCCCATCACCTAAACACTCACCAAGATGTGTGATGCCAATTGCAAATGGTGATTTTTGGCAGTCAACAGAGACTTTGAGCATGGTTTGGAAGTGCACATCACAGCTTTACACAATGTTGAGGGGAGCAACGGGATAGGAGCGAGGATGTACTGAAGCTGAAGTCTGCTCATTATTAGCAATGACTCGTCACCTTGAGGGCCTCATGGTGTCTGAGCATTTTGGAGTTAGCAAGGGCCAGGATGGGGTATGAGGGCACAATATGTGTCTTAAAAAGGAGGCATTTTAATATCTGGCATGCAAGTGGTTGAATGTCATTATTGTCAGGTGGTCCACATGCGTAGTAAGGTGAGGATAAAATCGGACCAGTATCCCTAACTGAGAGCGCCGGATAGAGAAGAAGGTGACACAGAGGATTAAGTCATTTCTGAGTAGATGCACACCTACAGAATGTCCTCACCTACCTTGGCCCAAGTGTCACCTATCAGTTTCACCATAGAGGTTACACAGAACATGCTGTTCCGTTGCTCGAGATGGATCTCCATGAGGAGCTTTGTCAGATTGAAAGCATACAGCTGTGAGCCCACTGAGGATAGTGGAAGAGCTCCTGGATCTTGTAGGCTTCCACTGCAACTGGGATGCTGCAGGGATGCCTGAAGAGACAGCACCTTCTGATGCCTGAAGCCAGGCTGCCCTCCTCCAGCGAGCAACTCATCTCCACAAGGGCACATGCTCCTGAGGCTTCACCATCCTTCAAAGGATCAGGACAATGTGAGCTTGATGTGTAACTATTCACTCTCATATCGAAGTGCCTGGGCGAAATGAGAGGAATTGCAATGCTGGCGTTAATGTTGCTCCATGATGGAGGGCACTTGTCCAAGAGAGTACTCACTACAACTCTTCATTGCCTTCGTGGAATCTGGTGGCTATGGAGGCCTCACGCGTAATACTCCTGCTTTGTCTGGCCCATGCTATGGCCTTTTCCTCTGCAGCCTCAACTTCCTTGAACTCAATGCCCTCATCCACTTCAATGTCCTCCTCACCAATGCTCAGGTAGTGGCTTGCGCTTTGTTGTGCCTTCTTTCTGCAGGATTCTGTGGCCGCTGCATGAGTGTCATTAGCCACGCACTTTGTAGTACCCCTTGTCACCGAGGAGCTAATCCTGGATCTTGTGTGATCCCTCGAAGGTGTCCAAGCTCTGTGGTCTACTCAAGACGTATGAGTCATGGACGCTTCCTGGGTATCTGGCGCAAACCTGCATGATGAGTTTCTTATGGTCGCAGGCCAGCTGTACATTCAGCGAGTGGAAGCCTTTCCTGTTGCCAGGGAGCTTTATAGCCACGAGTTCAGTTGATGGTACTCCGCGCCTGTGGGAATCCGTTAATCGCTGCAAAGACCAGTGCCCTGGCATCCAGGCTTGCTTGATCTCTATTGAAGTTGACGTAATTGTGGACCTTGGCAAAAAGGGTGACTGTGACCTCATGAATGCATTTGTGCATGGACACACAAGAGATCCAACAGAGGTCCTCAGCGGAGCCCTGGAAGGAGTCACTCACATAGAAGTTCAGTGCAGTGGTTACTTTCACAGCCAGTGGCAATGGATGCCCTCGGAATCCCCATGGCACCAATTCCTGGAGAATGTAGCAAATTTGAGTCATCAGATCCCTGGACATGCCGAGGTGTTGGCAACACTGGTTCTTGTGCATCTGCAGATAAGAAATTCGAGTTCTGCGCACCCTCAGTCCTGCGAGGAGCCTATGCACAATGTCTCTGTGAGTCTCATCCTCTGTGTCTGGAGGAGGCCTTGCTGCCCCTTGGTCTTGAGGGTTTAGCCCCTCCCTTTGGTGAGTCTGGCACCTTCTTCGCAATCTTCTCCCTCTCTCCTGCCTGTGTGTGATTATGCAGCAGCAATAAATCCAGACTCTATCTTCCTGATGGTCTCTCTGCAGCATCAATGAGAAACACACATGAGTCCACACCAACCTGCAAAGGTCCTATTTCTGTCAATCACAGAATCACGGAATCACAGTGCAGAAGAGGCCTTTCAGCCCATTGAGTCAATGACTCGTCAGTGAATGTGGGTTCAAGGGCTTTGCTCTACTGTCAGAATTGAATCACCTCAAAAATTCAGGCCAGCGCAGGGTTCATTTCAAGATGCGCCTCCCGCCCACATCCGCTTTACATGACCGACTGCTATGAGATTGCTTTGGCCAGGTGCTTGGATGTCCTGCTTTCAGTCGAGGTGTTTGGATCCATTTACTTCATTCAAATACCACACTCCTTGGAATACACAGGAGGGAAAATGTTTAGTCAGGAACTGAGATTATTTGGGAAGGGCCAGAGGCTTCTCTTCTGTGAAGCTGCCAGCTTAACGATTGTAACATACATCTGAAGCTTGTCCAGCCTCCCTGTTGCTCTGGAGTGCATTACTGCTCTGGGGAATCTCCACACTGTGAACAAGGGGTTAATACAAGGAGATTGATTAGTGCCATTTTTCAGGACTAGTCTCACATGAAAGCACATCATAGCTTCACTTTCCTGATTCCCTGCATTGTCATTAAAAAGCCTAAGGGTTATGTCTCAGCTGTGCATCTCTCCTTATTTGGAAATGCACAGTTCAGTTGGGTACCTCTTTAAGTGGCCCAATCAGTGAATGAACCTGCCCTCCAATTGGCCCTCAGAGCCCTCTCTTGCAGATCTTCTCCTCATTTTAATTTTGTACTATGCTGTTGCTGCAAGTTGGAAGATGGTGGTGCTGAGGTCTCACTACCAGACCAGCTTGGACCCTCCCTATGTCTGTGCGGAAAGCCCTCCCATCATCCTGGAGGAGCTTAATGTTCAAGTTTACCTCCCTCAATCCCCTCTCTGTATTCTTTAATTGATTTATGATTATAGTGGATATCCCCTTGATACCCCCAGAACATGGTGAGGAAGAAGTGCCTGTGTCTCGTGTGGACCTCACCCCTCCCCATCTTGATGACACTTGCACAGTCTGACATATACTAAACCCCACATGACACCCTCAAAAGGCCCCACATACCTGTTCCCCATCTAAAGGCTGCAGATGCTTTTCCTGACTAACTGCGCCATCTGTGGCCTAGTATGATGCCAGATACCTCCCGGACCAATGGGTGTGATGTTACGACAATGCCCTGCGCACAATGTCCAGGGTACGACTGAGACTGGACTGACATGCCCTTCCCCTGCCTGGACTGGGACAAGGACAGTCTTTACAAGCACAACATTGAAGCGCTTCTTCACTTAGCAATCCTCCCATTCTGGCCCAAAGTCGCTTATATGGTTCTGTAATTGACTCTCTCCCCATCCTGGCCCTGAGGATGCTTCCCGACTGATCTTCTCCTGAGTGCAACCTTCCCCACTGTAACCCCTGGTACAGCCCTTGCCCTGCAGCCCCTTCCCTTGCTTCAGGCCACTTTCCCCCCTTCCCCAGCGGAGGTCTTACCCTGCAGCACATTATAAGCCACCCTGCTGGTCTGGTAGGTAAAGAGTTGCCTCTGACCTCACCCCCCTGAAAGTGATGTGGTGCTGCCTGCGAAGCCTGGTGCTGAGGCTGAGTTGCCACAAGCACTGCGTGATGCAAGGCAGGTGAACGATCCGCAAAGTCATGAGCAAAGTGCAAGTCGCCAAGTGAATGTCGCTTATACACCATTGTGAAACATGTTGGTCTAATTGGATGCTGACGTGCCTTGTTGCTCCAGCATGGGGGGATGATTCTGGTGAGCAGCCCTCATAATGAGAAGCAAATATATTAAAATGACATTCCTGACATGCCACGGTGGGAAACACAGCCCACCACTGATGACTAGAGCGGCGATCCTGAACTGCTTTTACAACAGTAGTGAACTTATTTTTCCAGTCACAGGATATTTTGCGCTCCTGTTCGCCAAAACACCCGCCACAGTCTCCCCCTTTCCAGACAGAAGAGACCCAGCCTGCTCAATCTTTCCCAGTAGTTCCATTATCTCAATTCAGAAGACAACCTTGTAAATCTTACCTGCACTTTCTCATATGGTTCAATATCCTTTTCTGCTGTGGATACTCTCTCATCCATGCATTTATTGCTGTCAGACTTGGCTATTCCAAAGCACTGCTGGCAAGCCACTCATATTCTTCCCTTTGTAAATGTGAACTCATTCAAAACTCTATCGCCCATGTCCTAACCCGCATCAAGTCTCATTCACCCACTACTCCTGTGATCACGGACCTACTTTGGCTCCTGGCTAAGCAACACCTTGATTTTAAAATTTTCATTCTTGTTTTTAAATCCCTGCATGGTCTCACCCCTCCCTATCTCTAATCTGTTCCAGCTCCAGAACACTCCGAGACATCGACACTGCTCCAATTCTGGCCTATTGAGTATCTGCTTTTTTAATGAATACACTATCAGTGGCCGTACCATCAGCTGCCAAAGTCCAAAGCTCTGGAATTCCTATTTAAACCTCTCTACTTCTCTTTCCACTTTTAAATTGCTCCTTAAAACCTACATCTTTGACCGATCTTTGTCAGCTGCCCTAATATCTCCTTACATGGTTAAATTTTGTTTTATAATACTCTTGTAAAGCGCCATGGGATGTTTTATTAAATTAAGGTACCATATAATTGCAATTTTCTGGTGTTGTTGGTTTTGTGATGCTCCAGTGTGTACAGTACTCCAAGTGTGGCCTGACCAAGGTCCTATTTAAATTTAACATTATCTCCCTGCTTTTGCAATATATTCGTCTAGAAATGAACCTTAGTATATCATTTGCACTCTTTATGTCCTCATCAACTTGAAGTGTTACTTCTAGTGTTTTTTTAATCTACTCCCAGATCTCTGTGCTTATATGTGCCATTTAGCTTCCTACCTTCAATAAAAAAGCATTTCCGTATTCCTCAAACAAAATGAACCATCTCACACATCACTATATTGAACTTCATTTGCTATTTATCCACCAACTCTGCAACCCATTTATACCTTCCTGTATATTGGTGCCATCCTTCACATTGTTAGCTATGCCCTTATTTTGGTATTATCTGCACATTTTGATTCTTTGGCCAGAATTTTTCACAAAGGCAAGGCCCAGGAACTACGAGCGGATTTCACAAATGTCAGGCAGTTAACAGCCTAAGATTGTGACTTCTGACCCCATGTTGGGGGATGTCCCATTTCCAAAGACTGCCAGCCACATGACCAGAAGCACTTCAGTCCCAGCAGTGGTGCTGGGAACAGTGGCCGCTGCTGGGACCACAGTCAGTTTCTGACAAGGAGCCATGGAGGAGGCTGGATAATGATGTAAGTCAAAGTGACTTCATGGGGCTAGCCGGGCAAGCCTCAGCAAGTGTGGGTGGGGGGTGGGGGGAGGAGGGAGGACTACAATTGCAAGGTCAAGGTTGGGTGGAAAAATGGGGAGGCCCATTTCTGTTGAGCAGGTCTCCATTGGGCGCAGATTGCCCAAATAGGAGGACACCTCCCCTGAGCCTGTATACAGATCGCCTGGGTTTATCTGGCAGCCTTGCCATATATTTTTCTTACTCATTCATGCAATGTGGACATCACTGGCTAGGTCAGCATTTATTGCCCATCCTTAATTGCCCTTGAGAAGGTGGAGGTGAGCTGCCTTCTTGAACCTCTGCAGTCCATGTAGTGTAGGTGCACCCACAGTGCAGGAAGGAAGGGAGTTCCAGGATTTAGACCCAGCGACAGTGAAGGAACAACAATATATTTCCAAGTCAGGATGGTGAATGGCTTGGAGGGAACTTTCCAGATGGTGGTTTTCCCATCTATCTGCTGTCCTTGTCCTTTAGATGGTAGTGGTTGTGGGTTTGGAAGGTGCTGTCTAAGCAGCCGTGGTGAGTTCCTGCAGTGCATCTTGTAGATGCCACTGTTGTCACTGTGCATTGGTGGTGCAGGGGGTGAATGTTTGTGGATGGGATGCCAATCAAGTGGGCTGCTTTGTCCTGGATGATGTCAAGCTTCTTGAGTGTTGTTGGAACTGCACTAATCCAGGCAAGTGGAGAGTATTCCATCAGATTCCTGACCTGTGCCTTGTAGATGGCAGACAGGTTTTGGGGAGTCAGAAGATGAGTTACTCATCCCAAGATTCCTAGCCTCCGATCTGCTCTTGTAGCCACAGTATTTATATGGCTAGTCCAATTCAGTTTCTGGTCAATGGTAACCCTCAGGATGTTGATAGTGGGGGATTCAGTGATAGTAATGCCATTGACTGTCAAGAGGCAATGGTTAAATTCTCTCTTGTTGCAGATAGTCATTGTCTGGCACATGTGTGGCACAAATGTTACTTGTCACTTGTTAGCTCAAGCCTGGATATCGTCCAGGTTTTGCTCCATTTGGACATGGACTGCTTCAGTATTTGAGGAGTTGAGAATGGTGATGAACATTGTGCAATCATCAGCAAACATCCCCACTTCCGACCTTATGATGGAAGGAAGGCCATTGATGAAGTAGCTGATATGGCTGGGCCTAGGACACTACCCTGAGGAGCTCCTGCAGTGAAGTCCTAGAACTGAAATGATTGACCTCCGACAACTACAACCATCACCCTTTGTACCAGGTATGACTCCAACCAGCAGAGAATTTCCCCCATGATTCCCATTGACTCCAGTTTTGCTCGGGCTCCTTGATGCCACACTTGGTCAAATGTTGCCTTAATGTCAAGGGTAGTCACTCTCACCTCACCTCTGGAGTTCAGCTCTTTTGTCCATGTTTGAACCAAGGCTGTAATGAGGTCAGGAGCTCGGTGACCCTGCAGAGCCCAAACTGATCATCAGTGAGCAGGTTATTGCTAAACAAATGCCGCTCGATAACACTGTTGATGGCCCCTTCCATCACTTTACTAATGATCAAGAGTAGACTAAGGGGGCAGTAATTGGTCAGGTTGGATTTGTCCTGCTTTTTGTGTACAGGACATACCTGAGCAATTTTCCACATTGCTGAGTGGATGCCAGTGTAGTAGCTGAACTGGAAGAGCTTGGCTAAGGGTGCGGCAAGTTCTGGAGCGCACATTTTCAGTATTATTGCCAGAATATTGTCAGGGCCCATAGACCTGCCAACCTGGTATGGGCAGCCCTGCCATTGGCAAAATACCAGCAACAGTGGGAGGAGGCCCTTAAGTGGCAAGTCACCCAACTGTTACCCCACCACTAGTAAAATTCCTAGGGGGTAGCATAAGATTCTGACCCAAAACTCAAATTTCTGAGTCCACATTTAATAGTATGGTGAATTGCTGTGGTTCCAGCATTGATTCTTGCAGAACATCACTTCCCATTTTCTTCAAGTCCAAGAAACCTCCTTTAACCACTGATCTCTGTTTTCTGTTTTGTAGTCATATTTTAAATAATACTGATACCTCTCCTTCAACTCCAAATTCCCTGAACTTTGTCATGAGTGTCTTAACTGACATCTTATCAAAGACCTTCTGAAAGGCTATGCATACCACATCTATTAACTTGCCCTTGTCTACGCTTTCTAATTTTTCTTTATAGAATTAAATAAAGTTGGAATAACATAACCTTCCTTTCAGAAATCTATCGTTATTATTATATTATATTACAGAATCACAGAATCACACAGTGCAGAAAAGGCCCTTCGGCCCATCGAGTCTGCACTGACACGTGAGGAACGCACAACCTACCTACCTAATCCCATTTACCAGCACTTGGCCCATAGCCTTGAATGTTATGACATGCCAAGTGCTCATCCAGGTACTTTTTAAAGGATGTGAGGCAACCCGCCTCCACCACCCTCCCAGGCAGTGCATTCCAGAACGTCACCACCCTCTGGGTAAAAAAGTTTTTCCTCACGTCCTCCCTAAACCTCTTGCCCCTCACCTTGAACTTATGTCCCCTCGTGACTGACCTTTCAACAAGGGAAACAGCTGCTCCCTATCCACCCTGTCCACATCCCTCATAATCTTGTACACCTTGTGTATTATTATTATTATTATTATTATTATATTCTCCATCTTTAGATTTTTGGTCATCCTATTTTTTAGATTCTAATATGTTTTCTACCACTGATGTGAGCTAACTGGTTTATAGTTCTATTTTACCTTTTGAGGAATGGGGGTATGATTACAGTTCACCAGTCTTCTGGTAATATCCTTTTCCTATTGAATTTTTAAAGATGGATACCAATGTCTCTGCTATCTCCTCTGTGGCTTCTTTGAATTCCTGCAGGTGCAGTCCATTTGAACATGGGGTTCTGGCCTTAAGTTTGGCTGATTTGTCAAGTATCTCCTTTCTTTCCATCTTAACTGTTGTAATATTCCTTTGGCTTCTCTCTCTGTGTTACCTTCTTTTGTAAACTGAGGCAAAGCACCTATTCCGTCTTCCAGCTATTTCTGTATCATCTTGCATGAGTTTATCTTGCTCGCCCCTTAGTGAACTTATCTAAACTTCTTTTATTGAGAACTAGAAAACGTGCATTTTTGCATTTTGAAAGCTGAAAAAACTTTTAGCAATAAAATAGTCACAATAATAATAAATCACAATAAATGTGATTGGTTCAATATGTTATGTATACATGCACAGTCATATGCCCAACTTGGTATTCTTGTTTCTTTATTTGAAAGTTTATAAAATAAGGAAAATATTTTTATGAGATATAATGGATGCTTTCAACTTATTATCATCTCTTCTATCATTATTTTCTAAACTCCAAATTTTTGAGCAAATTCCTAATAATTTAGTCATCAGATGGGAGAAGCAAACTTACAGCACTTTCCTGTAGGAAATATCTGAGATTAAATTTTTCAAGGGAAAATTAAATGAACATTTGAAGTACAGGAAGATACTGGACAATGGAGAGGGTGCAGGACAGCGGAATTAGTTTTGGATTGCTCTAGCTAAAGGCACGGTGCATGGTGTTCTGTGATGTGTCATTCAATAGGGCCAACATTGACAGCAACCATCCATACAAATTGCCAATATTGATCTGCAACTTTCATTGGGTCATGTGGGCTGCAGTGTTTATGCAGATACTTCAGCCACTGACATCTTGTTTGGGGCGTTAGAAGGGGGGTCTGAGCACCTGCTTGTTTCAGAAAGGGAGACACTTTTAACATACAAATCAAGGTGCTATGACATGCATAGTACTCAGGAAGTAATTTTGAGGTACAAATGGGTGGAACATGGACTGTGCATGTTCTGGCAATTTGCATAGCATTGAGCAACCTAACCAGTGGTTCTTAAAAGGTTCACTCAAATAATGGCCCAAAACCATTTTCATCTTTTAATTTTGTGGGGCCTGGAGGAGCATGATTACTCCTGGTCCCATAAAGCTGCTCCAGCCTATTGCTGTCCAATGATTGTCTCCAGTATTGGATAGTTTCCTGGTTCCGACATGGGACTGGCTGATTTCCCACCCTCTCCAACCAGTGAACTGCAATGGAGCACCAGTTTTATGTGCAGAGGATGCCACGTTGATCAAATGAGGACTTCAAAATGGCCTCGGACTCATGGCAATTCCCACTGATCAACCATTTTGGGCCAAAAGATGAATTGAAGGGTTTTTTTTCCCAATGTTCTCAAAACAATACGATGAAAGCAAAATGCTGCAGATGCTGGAAATCTGAAATAAAAACAGAAAATGCTGGAAAAACTCAGCAGGTCTGGCAGCCTCTGTGGAGAGAAAAACAGAGTTTACGTTTTGAGTCCATATGTCTCTTCTTCAGAGCTTTTTTTGTCCTCAAAACAATAGTTTGCCTTCGTATAATACCTCTAATGTAATTAAGCATCCTGAGGTACCTCTCATAGATCAGATGGCAGGCGACTTAGAACAACTTGCCCTAAAGTAATAGTGAAAACATAGGCTTGCAGAGAGGGAAGTAATGAAGCAATGAGGTTCGGGAAGGAAATTCAAGAGGCTAAGTGCATGGATAGCTGAAAGGTCTGACACCAAAAGAGGAACACCAAAAGGGACAAGATCCACAGGAGACAAGAATCAGAGGACTGTGCAACATGGACTAGGACATAGGTCTGCAACAGGTCTCGGGGCAGAGTGGAACAAATCCTCTATGGTGTGTGTAAACAAGAACAAGGATTTTGAATTTGGTATTTTGGAAGCCAGGGTGCTAAGGTTAATGATAATAAGGATTATGAGGAATCACAACTTTGTGTAAAACAAGATCTCCACAGTAATTTGGAGTTTGTAGGGCAAAATGCAAGGGATTATCGAGAAATCCAAAGTGAAGGTGGGATAGTGGGAAGGTGGACAATATTGCAGATATGGAAGTATGCAATGGATATGACTTGGAGTTTGAAGCTCAGCAATGGGTCAAACTTGGAAGTCAAACCAAGTAGCGCACAACAAGTCTGAGCAACAAGGAAGTGGTAGACGGAGGGAAGCAAAGATGTGGAAACAAGGATGGGTGCTAAATGAGAGGGCCTTGGATTGCCCAATGTTCAACTGGAGAAAATTATGGTTCACCCACAACTTGACATCAGATGAGATGTCTGACAAAACAAAAATAGTCATGGAATTGAGCATGCTGGTGGAGAAGTGGAATGTGGTGTCTTCACCAAAAACATCAAAATTCACTCCATGTCTGCTGATAATATCTCCAAGGGCAGTGTGTAATAGAGGAAAAATAAGGAGCATTGGGTATTCCAGTGGTGACAATGTGGAAATAGGAAGAATAACCATTACTGGAGATGTGTTGGCTCTATTCAGGAACAAAGGAATGGACTAGATTGGAGATCTTCCCGAGGTGAGCCAAAGAGAAGAGATAGTGATTTAGGATAGGATGGTCAACAGTCCTGCATGTCATGCAAGAGCAGAAGAGGGAAGACATGCAATTGCTGCAGTCACAGATGACATACAAGAGATGCTTAAAGATTTCCAAGTCCTACATTGGTGGTGTGCCATTGTTTTGTATACGATTTGGCCATGAAAAAGGTGACCAATTTGGATGTAAGCATGGATGAATTACATATCTTTTTGTACAGTAAGCTAAAGAAACGTTTCCAATCCCTGCGTTTGCCCAAGATTACCTTTTAAACTCAGGCCCAGACCAACCTGGGGACATGTGAAGTAAATGAACTTGATAATAAAGCTTATTATTTAATCATACCTTTGAGATTATGGCGATCACCACCCTGAATCTAAAGCTAGTTGACTTCCCTTAGTCACAGGAATTTTTTCACTACCAGTGGGAGAAATTTCAGGTAAAAAAATCTGTTTTGAAAAATAGCACAAAGTATCAGCATATATTCTAATATATTTTTCCTTTGCCTTTTTTTGAAGCATCTACTGGTACAGATATATTAGAAATCATTAGCTAGGTGCAGTCAAAGCAATTAGATAGGTTTTTTCCCATACTGATGCCTCTTAGAAGTGTTATTGTTTCATAAATCAGCAGAAAATTAAGTGGTGAATTTGTATGAACTTTTTAATGCTTCTAGTTTGTGTTTCTAAATAAAGTATCTGATAAAGAGGAACTAGTATATTTAAAAGAGAGTGGGCAGGGAGAACTTCAAGAGAAAGAATATTAATACTGGTCAACTATTTACTAAGACTCCCAGACTGATATTGACTATAGTGGTCTTGATACTATGGGTAAGATGGAAACTAGGCTGTAGGAATTGAAGAGGGAATTTTTCGTGAGATCAGAATAAAGCCTGTATTTATAAAGACCAGAATCCCTTGTGCTTTTTTAAACAGTCTTCTCAATATGTCCTGCCACCATCAAAGATTTCAGTATATAAATCCCCAAGTCTCTCTATTCTTGCACTTTTAAAATTGCATCATTTTGTCTATATTGCCTCTCTTCATTCTTCCTTCACAAATCTTAGTGCAGTCTATATAATTTGGTATTTGGAGAGGTTATTTTCACACCCCTGAATGGAAAGGTTCTGATGAATACATGTACCAAGGAGAGGGAAATTGTGTATAAGTTATGTAAAATTTTACATTACATCTCCAATTTCTAGTTTTAGTGGAATCTGTATTAAATTTTCATAATCCATTCAAAAACTCATCCCTTAAGCATTATGTAATTCATGAATATTAATACTTTGATAATTAGTGTGGCTATATTGTGCAATCATGGTTCTTCAATGTTGGAATGGGGGCGCGAGCTGATTAAAGTCGAAAGCTTTGATCAGCTGAAGTTGCCCGATACCAGTAGCAGCCTCACACTGAAGCCATTAATGGAGACTCCTGACACTTATACCACTTGAATTGTTTTCAGAGCACAGATCTCTACCAGTTTACATCACTAGATTTTCGTTAACAATCTACCAATCCAAGTTTAATGTGAAGTTATCGCTTGTGCCATTTTGAGTGGTAGCAAAAGTAATAGTAGGTCACATTAAAAGTTATTTTCATGGACAACAATCAGCACATTCATACTCTAAAACATAAGCAGAGAGAGAAAGGCAATAAACATCAAAAATACAGGTCATTTATTACTTTGGGAAAATCTGTTTCTTCAGAGATTTTGGCGGAGTGGGCTGGTTGGAGGTCTTAAGCAGCCCAAGAAGCGATATATTTTCCAGTTAATTGTCAGCGGAGTTAGTAAAACGATGGTATCCAATTAAAAGCCAATAGTAATAATAGAGCTCCATGTCAGTAACCAAAATGTTTTACTATCCAGAACAGACTGATTGGTAATGACTAATATTATTACTGTATAAATATAGGGGTCAAAATTTGCTGTTTTGATAATGAAAAGCTTCATGGCACGTGCTATTATCAAGATGTAAATAGTTCTGCAACCTGTGGCTAGAAGAGATACCCTGGTAATCACAAATTGCCACAAGTTGCTGGGTGATTTGCGCCATTCCACCATTAGTTATGCACAAAAAACATCTTGCTGTAAACCTCCCTGTTACTTTTAATAACTTGCTGGATTAGCATATTAATTATCCACTGAACTTAAAGACCGAAAAATCTAGTAAATTAGTAGTGCAAGCACTCTTTTAACAATGTGATAATTGTTCATGATTGCCAATCAAACTCACTGGCTCAGAAAATGAGCAACATAAACTCTGGACTGTTAATTATTCAAGTAGTGAATTGTTGTTGTAGGTTTTTAAAATATCAATTTTTTTTAGATCCTTACTTTTCCTTTATTTTTATGTCGCTCTTAATCCAATCTTTTTTCTCTCTCTTTATTTCTCCTTCTGTACCTGATTTGTCTAATTCACCCATTGTTTCAGCTACTTATTTTTTTAATTCTCAATCATTAAATCTCATTGATTAAAGAGTTACACTGTTGGTCCCCCCATTCACCAAGGTCTAAAGTGGCCCATTACCCCAACATGTCACTATCAGCTCACACTTCCAGAAAGTTAGGGCACAAATTAAATCTTGAGGCAAAGGATGCAGGAAAACGTCTAACTAATGGCATCTACAAAAAGGTACACCATTGCAGCAAATTCTGGCCAATAGTTTGCTTTAAAATCACATTTGGTATTTGATGTACTTTGTTCATATATCCTGCACATCAATCTACTATGATTCATGCCTGAAAGTAACTTTCAATTCAATTTCAATGTTCAACACAGATGGAATATTCAAGTTTAATGCACTTTTACATTTGTATCCCTGTTCTTCTGGGAATAGAACTTCTGGAACGGTTAAAGACAAAACCAAAATGGAAAATGATGAGATCACGTGGAAGTCCTATACCATCGGGAATATTAATCCATAAAATATGTAGAGGTGCAGAGAAATAGGCCATTTGGCCTAACCATTCCAATCCAACTGAAACACGAACTTTCTTTCCAATTCTTTACCCTCCACGGAGAATATCCTTCATAAGACAAGAGTCATAGGAACATAGAATAGAGTAGCACAGAAGGAGACTATTTGGCTCATCGAATATGGGTTCACTCTTTCAAAGAGCAAGCCAATTAGTCCCATATCCCCAGTCCATCCTCATATCCCTGCAATGTTTTCTCATTCAAGTAGTTTTCCAATTATTTTTTGTAAGGGTGGGATTTTCCCTGCATTGCACTAAGTGCAGGAACGGGTGTGAAACTAGCGTTTTCCCGTCAGCTGCAATGGTGGGTTTTTGTGCCATATCATCCATTTCCTGCCTCATTAATTATGCATGCATGGAAAACATGCTGGATCGCTGGCAGGCAGTTAAATGTCAAAGGCAGATGGTTGGGTTTTCTCTTGCTGCAGATGGTCATTGCTCTGCATTTGTGTGGCATGAATGTTACTTTCCCAAGTAAGGCCAAATCTGAATGTTGCCCAGGTCTTGCTGCATGCTGGCTTCATTATCTGAGGAATTGTGAATGGAACTGTAATTGAATGCCAATAAAATCCAAATTTAGATAACATTCCAAAATTTGTCAACAATCTATTGGAAATAATTAGTTGGCAAAATAGGGTGTGGCTAGCTCTGTTCCCCTCACCTCTGGTAGTTTGCAAACAGTTCAGACTAATGGAAATACAAACCTTGTCTCCTTGCATAGTGATTGAGTACAAGTGAAATGAGTTTTGGATGTTTTAACTCAGGTTCCAACAGGCCATAGCTAAGACTGATAACAGGTGCAATATCTCACCTCCAGAGTGCAAATGAAATTCAATTAAGCGTTAGATCCATAGAAAGATAAATGTTGATTTATAATCACTGGCTTTCTTCTACTCAAAATAAAACTTTGAGAGGCCTACCATTAACTTATATCCTAGGTTATGTTATGACCGGTCCCCCGGCAATGTTCCCCTAAATTGTTATGCTCTTGGGTGAGAAGGGATGAACTGGCTCCCCTTCTTTATTCAACCCCCTCGGTTGGTCACAACAAGGTTACTTTAAAAAGGATCCCAGCCTAAATGTATTTATGTTTTAAAAGGAGCAATTTTAACCTGGCTTTCTTGAGTCAAATAAAGAGTGAGTTTATTAGTTACTAAAACGTGCGAAAAAAATTATAAAAGCGCAACACATATACACACAGATTAGACATGAGAAGTAAGTCCAGAAATAAAGGTTAAAAAAAGGTATACAAGTCAGTCTTTTGGCTTGTTTGTGAGGAGTAGATGGTGATACATTGCAGCCCTTAACTTGGGTGATTCTGGTAGAGCTGACTTTGACAGTTGAGCAATTGATTTGAAGATTCTTGTTTCTGGAGGTTAGCTGAAAGGAGTTGTCCTGTTTTCTTTGGGACTGTGGCTTTGCTGACTTGTGACTTGCCTCCTGCAATCAGAGAGAGAGGACTTTTTTATCTGCAAGCGCAGGGGTGCCTAGTTGATGTTCTTCAGCTGTGACCTTCACAGCACACCCTTGCACAGCAGGCCTGGAACACCAAAACTAGCACACAAAACTAGGGTTGAAGTTGGCTTTTTAGCCCCATTCTTGGTGTATTCCTGGAATGGAGAAAATAAACATGTCTTTTGCCCAGATCTGCTTTCTTTTCAACTCACATCATGCCACAGTCTAGGATATAACTCACAAGAGATGGTTCCTGCTGAGATGGTTATCAGCCTTCATTATCTCCGCAACCACAGGAGATCACAATTCAGTTTTTGCATCGCATCTGTTCCTTTGAAGTATCTGTGTCTGAAGTAGGCCTTGACACCTTTTTAGGTGCGACATTCTATTCTTTGGACTAATTGGTCAAGTGTAATCCATATTGAAAATTTCCAGCAAGTGGTTACTTTACATTCTCAGACAGCTTTTGTTTGTATGTCCCTTTTTAAAAAAATGTCTTATTTAAAAGTTCAATACGTCTATAAGTAATTCGGGGATATGATAAGTGGTCATGACAGTTATGGCACAGAGATGTAAAATCACCAGATTAGCAGCAGTGAATGTGTAATTATATAAATTACATGTAATGATGTAATAGGCTATTCAAAAGGATATGACAAAGCTGGTGCAGGACAATCATGTCTTACATATCAACAGAAATGTCCTGTATACTAACTCTTGTCTGTTGCCTGTATTTGTATCATATGGTCTTTGTTTGGTGTGTCTTCCTTTTGTGCTCATCATGGTGAAGAATGTTAATGTTGAAGACTGGATTACTGTTCTACTTCTCGCACCAAGTGGAAATTACTCCCATGTCAAGATTGTGTTAAAGCTAGCAAGGAGTTCTCATTCCCTTCTGTCCCAACAAATATTCACAAGCCCAACTTCACGAAACACCATTTGGCCTCACAGAACTTTCCATCCACCCCTTGTATTTCTTGACGCTATTGTGTTTCTGATAAATGTCTGTTTGTTAGCCCCTGAACATTTTGAAGTGCATGTGCCTATGGCCAGTGTGGACCTCACCCATCCCCATCTTAAGGCCACTTATATTGTTCAACATATACTCTCCACCTCGCACCCTCCCCCCAGTCATGTATCTGAGTGCAACCTTCCCCACTCATAACCCTCAGTACCGCACTAGCCCTGCAGCCCCTTGTCCTGACTAAGGCCAGCTGCCTCCCCTTCCTGAGTGGAGCCCCAGCCCTGCAGCCCATTAAAAGCCATCTCTGTCTTACTGCTGGTGTGGTAGGTAGAGATGTGCCTGACAACCCCCTGAAAGGGATGTGGTGCTGCCTGTGAAGCCTGACACTGATTTCTGCGAGCGCTGCTTAATGCAAAGTAGGCGAACTAGCCTCAAAGTGACAAGTGAAGTGCAAGTCGCCGGGTGCACGTCACTAATGTTCCGCTGTGAAACACGTCGTTCTAACTACATGCTGATATGGCCTGATTGTCCAACGTGAGGGGACAATTCCGGAGAGCAGGGCTTATAATGAGATGCAAATGTATTAAAATGACATTCCCGAGGTGCCGCATGGGAAATGCAGCCTGCCATTGACGGATGGAGTGGACAACTGCAAACTAGTTTCCTGGCGATGTAACACCGATTTTTGGTCTTCTCACCATACTTTCCGCTCTTGCCCGGCATGATGCCCGCCACAAACGAGGGCAAAAAAACCCAGGCCTAAGACTACTTCTAACTCTGTATCAACTACCCTATGTTAGCAACACTGCTTCAAAGGAATATCTTAAAAGAAACTGCACTGACAAGTAATTTGCTATTGGACAAAATGTATCTTGCAGGCACCTTGCAATCTCATGAATGGTATAAATTTGAAATTTAACATTTACCATCTTTTTTGCATATGGTGAATTTCTAGAAGTATGTGTTTTCTATTTCAGAATTCTGACTTCTTTTTCCTTTTTGTTTTAAACCAATATAAGCCTGTTCATTATGCTGAGTGCATATGTTCAATGTATATTTTGTGAGAATGTAATTAAAAAATGAATGACCTCACAGGCAGTAAGTATGTTTTTGATATGATTTTTTATTAGAGCAGGGCAAAGAAAGAAACAAACAAATAGCAGTGACGCAGACTTTGGGCAATCTGAATGCAGTGGAGTGGTTCTTGGTTGGTTAGTATTCTGCAATGCAGCAGTTACTGGCCATTCAACTTTGTGTAGTGTGGTAGAATCTGGATGATCAATCCATGAGGTACTTTCTGACCAGTGAATCTGTCCACAATTTAATGTTGTGGAGCAGAGAACCCTTTTATACTATCTGAATAGTTCATACTATCGTATCTTCACATACATGAACATTCCACAAGGAGGTCAATGACTTTTATAGTGATCATTTGGCACTACTTATAAAGCATCAAAAATGACAATACATCTCAGAGCTTTCAAACAAACTTACATTTTTAAAAACATCATTATATGCGTTACATACAAACAAAGTGGCAGATACTGGAGAAGGGAACAAAGGTTGTAACCTAATATCAGAGTTTATATATCACATTAAGTTTAGTGAAATATTGTGGATGTGAATATATCAGTTTTCACTCCATACGCCTGTAGGCAAATGTCATCACAACAATCAGTAACTTAACTGACTCAGTCTCAATAGAGTAAAACTATCAGCAGATGCTAAGGTACTAAATAAAATATAAAGAGAAAATGAAGGTTTTTTTTACCTTTTACAGTTAACACATTGTAAAAAGATAACAGTGGATGCATAAGAGAGTTGATAACCCTAATATATTCCATAAACTATTTTTGAATAAACTGTACGTTAAATTATTTCCCTGCTATGCATTGTTTACAGAGCAGATATGGAGTTAATTTTGTTCAATAATAAAATGCTTCATTTGAATTATTTATTTGTGGCGTGGATACCTACCAACAAGAAAGGTAATTCAATACAATCGTTATGTTATATAGGCATCTCTCACCTATCACCAAATGTTACCTTTAATGAATTATTATGATGTTCATGCTGTTTTCCCCTTGACAATTTTCTAGCCTCCTCTTTGAAAGATAGCAACCCTTTACTGAAGTACACCTCTACCGCCACCAGTCATCTAGCAGAGTCTTACCCAATTGGCCATAATTCTTTGTGGGCCTCTAGTGACCAATGATAGGTTATTCAACTGCGCAATATTCACAAACTTGGAATGTCATATTGAGTTTCCAATCACATGTCCATGCCATCACTAAGACTATCTATTTCCAGCTCCATAATATTATCTCACTGCATTCCTGGCTCATCTGCTGCTGTGAGCCTCATGTCAGCCTTTGTTACCTCCAGGCTTGACTATTCCAATGCGCTCCTGGCTGGAATCCCAAATTCTGTAAACTTGAGGCCATAAAACTCTGCTGCCTTTGTTCTAACACCGAGTTTCTCCACCTCTCTTCCTCTCTTCTCCTTTTGGACATTCTTTAAAACTTACCTCTTTGACAAAGCTTTTGATCATTTGCCCTAATCTCTTCTTTTGTGGCTCAGTTTCAAATATTGTTTGGTAACGCTCCTATGAATCACTTTGGAATACTTTGCTACTTCCAAGGTGCCATATAAATCCAAGTTGTTGTTGTTGATGCATCACAGTCAATCCTGTCTCCCCTCAGCTGATGCCAGCATATGCATTCAGCATATGTCGCAGGAGAGCAATCAGCGGTTTTCCCTTTCCTAGCACAAGAATGCTGAGGCCAATGCTAATTGTAGCATTCCTATCACTACCCTAGCTCAGGTCTGCTAATTCACGAACAACCCGGGTTTAAACATTTCTGTCTCATAGCCTCAGCTATTCTTAGAGCCGTTGGTGGGGCTTACAATCTTTATATGAGATGGCTTCATGCTGGTGGCCTCGCACCACAATTGTATTATTACTTATACACCAATTCAGAAACTGCAGTGCAACTGGCCTATTAAGTTCATAGCACCAAATCAGCTTCGTTAAATAGATCATGAGGCTGGAATGAGCATTTACTTCCACATTAAAAGATAAAAATTAGAATAGACTGCTAAATTCACATTCATAAAGCCCATAAATAAACCAAATTGCCAAACTGGGGAAGCAGTATGCTTACAATATTTCCAAGTTGTAGTCTGGTGGCACTTATTTAATTGGATGAGATTCAACAAAATATTATTTGTGGGGAACATCTAAATTGCTGAATAGTGAAGGAGAATTATCACTACCACTACTTTTCATCTTTCAGCATTATATCTCAATATATAGTAAAAAATCAACAGTAATGCTTATGTAACTTACCACACTGGCAACCATGTAACGGCCTATAAACATAAAGCATATTCCAATTTTCTCGCCTGCCCCACCTCTCCATTTCTTACAATTATTGTGCAATGAAAAAGGACTAATTAATAACCTTGTTGTAAAGGAGCCTTAGGAAAGACTGACCATAAAATGACTGAATTTTACATTAAGTTTGAAAGTGATGTAGTTCAATCAGAGACTAGTGTCTTAAATCTAAACAAAGGAAACTATGAGGGGCAAATCAGCAATTCATCTCACAGGCCTTTAGGGGAATAGCAGCAGTGCGTACCATCTACAAGAACCATTGCTGCAGCTCGCCATGGCTTCTTCAACATCACCTTCCAAACCCAGAACCTCTACCACCTAGAAGAATAAGGGCAGCAGGTGCATGGTAATATCACCACATACAAGTCCACTTTCAAGTCATGCACCATTATGACTTGGAACTATATTGCCATTCCTACATTGTTAAGTCAAAATGTTGGAATTCTGAATTCTCTCCCTATCAGCACTGTGGGTATACCTACACCACTTGGACTGCAGGGGTTCAAGAAAGCAATACATTACCATTTGCACAATGAAAATTAGGGATGGCTGATAAATGCTAGGCTTGCCAGCGATTCCCACATCCTATGAATGAATGAAAATGAATATATTCCTTTCATTTGATTGAGCTGGTGCTGCAGCAGTCTTTGTGTTTACTATATGGGAATTCATCTCCGTATTACGTATGCTAAAATCTCAAAATTGCTGTGAAGAGGGGCACGTTACTAAAATTTTTGTCTTGCATTCATCAGGACAAAACAAGAATGCCAAATTTCAAGTGATCAGAACAATTTAAGCTATAGGAAAAAGTGTGCTGATTGGTTGACAAGTCAACTCTGATTGGCCAAGATGTTGGCTTGGCAAACTTGAGGGGAGCTATAGGCTTCCCAAGCTCCTGGGTAATTCAAAAAAGGCACAAAGCTTGAACATATTCCTTTTGTAGAGAATGCATATGAGTGTATTTCCCTTCTAAATGAGCCACATTATGAACTTGATTGATTATCTGTAATTGGTTGCTAATGTAGCTATGAGTGCACTCAGGATTGTTCAGCAAGTGCTGCCCAATCACGGAATCACATCTAGCAATAGATGTTTTATTTTGGGCTTGCAAATGCAGACTGGTTGATTACAGCCTGCACTCTGCCTATTGCAAACAACTGAAGGAACAGGCTATTTGATTCGATCGGCCAATTGTTGGGAAGTATGGCCCACATACCCAGCGTTGCACCAACACTGAAATTCATATACGACATTGCTCAATTGTTTGGTAGGCACAATGTCTTTTTAGACTGTCGGTAGTCTCCCGTTAGTGGAAGTACTACTCGCGTAGCCATTGCATTGTTCCAATGTGAGATGGCTTGCTTGCTGTTCAAATTTCTGAGATACTTGCCTTTCCAGGGTAATTTGAGGTAGACTGGGCACTTTTCAGGTCTGAAAGCGGCGGCCTTTGGCCCATTTGCAAGTATGTGTAATACACAGTGAACATTGATCTGACTAGGATAGCCATTGTCTGGCAGGATAGCTTTAATGTGCTCTATTTCTGTTCCAGGCTCGCAAGTTGAGCAAATGGCTAGGGCCCTATTTACAAGTTTGCTGATAAGGTCAATCTCTTATAGCACTTGGAGCTATATGAATCCCAAAGTTTATAATGATCGATGAAGGTAGGTTATTCAAATCTCAAAATCCATAGGATGTCGGTGCCTCTTTGCAAATCCTCCAAAGGAAGGTACCTGGTGCTTGTGCACTCCTGAAATACGTGGAGGATACTTCTTAGAAGAAATATGAAAGATGTGAGATTTATTTTAACCATGGTCATTTAGAGACTTTATTGTTTAGCAAGTATCTTATGGAGAAACCCTTTGCTTTCCTTCATTTTAACAGTGTAATTAATGGCCATCAGTAATTCCAGACCTTTTGTAGATTATTGTGTCCAAATCCAGACACCACACTTGAAGGACGTGAAGGCCTTGGTGAGGGTACAGAAGAAATCTGCTAGAATAGTTCCAGGGTTGAGGGAATTAGAATTAGGTGGATAGATTGGTGAAGCTAGGGTGGTTTTTCAAGCAGAGAAGCTAAGAGGAGATTTGACACAGGTGTTTAAAATCATGAAAGATTTGGATGGAGCAAATAAAGGGAAACTACTTCTAGTAGCTGCAGGATCGATAACAAGAAGGCACAGATTCAAGGTGATTGGCAAAAGAACTAGAGGCACATGAGGAAAAGCATTTTCTCCCCAAACTGAATGGTTAAGATTTGGAATGCACTGCTTGAAAGGGTGATGGATACAGATTCAAAGGGGAGCTGGGTCAATACTTGGAGGAGAAAAAAATGCAGGTATATGGGGAAGGATTGGGAGAGTGGAATTGACTGGACTGCTGTGCAAAACAATTGCACAGTTGTCTGAAATGGTGTTCCACAGGGCTCGGTGTTGGGACCCTTGCTGTTTGTGTTATATATTAAAGATTTGCACATGAAGATGGAGGACATGACTGGGAAATTTGCAGATGACACGAAGATTGGCTGAGTAGTGGTTAGTGTAGAGGACAGCCATAATCTCCAAAACTATATAGATGGGTTGGTGGAGTGGGCGGTAAAGTGGCAGATGGATTTTAACATAGAGAAATGTGAAAGTCATACGTTTAGGGAGGTCAAACAGTTACAGGGATTACGCAATAAATGGGAATATACTAAGAGGGGTAGATGAAGTGAGACATCTTGGCATACAAGTACACAGGTCCCTGAAGGCAGCAGTTCAAATAGACAAGGTTGTAAGGCATATGGAATGCTCTCCTTCATTGGCAGAGTTATAGAATATAAAAGTAAGAATATAATGTTGGAATTGTATAAAACACTGGTGAGGCCACAACTGAAGTATTGTGTGCAGTTCTGGTCACCACATTACATGAAGGACAAAACAGCTCTGGAGAGAGTGCAGAGGAGGTTTACAAGAATGTTGCCAGGGTTAGAAAAGTGTAGCTACGAGGAGAGATTGGATAGTTTGGGGTTATTTTCCTTAGAACAAAGAAGGCTGAGAGGTGACTTAATTAAGGTGTACAAAATTATGAGGGGAATAGAGTGGACAGGATAAAATTGTTTCCCTTGATGGAGAATTCTAGAACCAGGGGACATAGATTCAAGATAAGTGGCAGAAGGTGTAGGGGGGACATGAGGAAGAACTTTTTTACGCAGAGGGTAGTGGGTGTCTGGAATTCGATGCCCAAGTTGGTGGTAGAGGCAGAAACTTTAAACTCTTTTAAAAAGTACTTGGATCTGCACCTAAAGTGCTGTAAGCTGCAGGGCTATGGGCCAGGTGCAGGAAGGTGGGATTAGAAAGGGCACCTGGGTGTCCTGGGGCTGGCATGGACAAGATGGGCTGAATGGCCTCCTTCTGTGCTGTAACTTTTCCATGGTTCTTTTCTAAATTGGCAATGGTAGATTGGGAAACAATGTTAAAAGGTAGACAGGCAAAGGCTAATAATTAAAGAAAATACATTCCTTTAATGCACAAAAACCCAGCAAGGAAAGTGTTCCAACTGCAGCTAATGAAAGAAATCAAGGATTGCACTCGATCAAGGGAAGAGGCGCATAAAGTTGCCAAAAAAAATGGTAAGCCTGAAGATTGGGAGCATTTTAGAATTCTGCAAAGGAGGATCAAGAAAAAGATAAAGAAAGGGAAAATAGAATCTGAGAGTAAACTATTGAGAAATAAAGAAGAACTGTAAAAGATTTTATAGGAATGTAAAAAGAAAAAGATTAGCAAAAAAAAATATGGGTCCATTACAAGTGGAGCCAAGAGAATTTATAACGGGGAATAAGAAAATGGCAGAGAAACAAATACTCTGTATCCGTCTTCACAGAGGAAAATACTAAAAACCGACCACAAATAATGGCGAATCAAGGGACTAAAGTAAATGAGGAACTGCAAAATATTAGTATTAGTAAAAAAGTATTACTAGAGAAATTAATGGGACTTAAAGCAAATAAATCCTCTGGACCTGATGATCTACATTCCAGAGTAGAGGCGGCTGCAGAGATAATAGATGCATTGGTGGTCATCTTTCAACATTCCATAGATTCTGGAATGGCTCCTGCAGATTGAAAGGTGGTGAATGTAACCTTGCTATTAAAGAAAGGAAGGAGAGAGAAAACGGGAAATTACAGGCTGGTTGCCTGACATCAATAGTCAGGAAAAAGCTAGAATCTATAATAAAGAATGTGATAACAGGACACTTATTAAATATTGGTAGGATTGGGCAGGGTCAACATGGATTTATGGAAGGGAAATCATGTTTAACAAACCTGTTGGAGTTTTTTGGGGATGTGACTAGCAGGATACATAAGGTGGAACTGGTGGTTGTGGTATATTTAGATTTTCAGAAAGCTTTTGATAAGGTCCCACTCAAGAGGTTAGGAAACAAAATTATATAACATGGGACTGGATGTAATATACTGGCATGAATTGAGAACTGGTTAATGAACAGGAAACAAGAGAGTAGGAATAAATAGGTCATTTTCAGGTTGGCAGGCTGTAACGAGTGGTCTACTGCAAGGAGCAGTGCTTGGGACCCAGCTATTCACAATCCAAATTAATGATTTGGATACGGGATTAAATGTAATATTTCCAACTTTGCAGACGACACAAAACTAGGTGGAAGTAGAAGTTGAGAAAAGGATGCAAAGACGTTTCAAGGGGATTTGGAGAGGCTAAGCAATGGTGAGAGACTGGGAAGTATTGAACTTCAAAGGGACTTGGGTGTCCTTGCTCATGAGTTACTGAAAGCTAACATACAGGTAGACCAAGCAATTAAGAAGGAAAAATGGTTTGTTGGCCTTTATTACAAGAGGATTTGAGTACAGGAGTAAAGATGCCTTATTGCAATTATATAGAGCTTTGGTGAGACCACACCTTTGGTATTGTGTGCAATTTTGGTCTCCTTACCTAAGGGACGATATTCTTGCCAAAGAGGAAGTGCAAGGAAGGTTCACTAAATTAATTCCTGGGATGGAGGGATTGTCCTATGAGGAGAGCTTAAACAGACTGGGCCTTTATTCTTTGGAATTTAGAAGAATAAGTGGTGATGTTATTCAAATGTACAAAGATTAACAGGGTATATGCAAGAAGGATGTTTCCCTTGGCAGGGGGATATAGAACCAGGGGACACAGTCTCAGAATAAGGGGCAGGCCATTTAGGATTGAGATGAGGAGGAATTTCTTTATTCAGAGGGCGGTAAGTCTTTGGAATTCACTGCCCAGAGGGCTGTGGAGGCTCAGTTGCTGAGTATGTTCAAGGCTGAGGTTGATAGATTTCTACATATAACAAATATCAAACGATACTGGGATGGTGCAGAAAAATGGTGTTGAAGGAGGAGATCAGCCATGATTTCATTGAATGGTGGAGCGGGCTCGAAGGACTGAATGGCCTACTCCTGCTCCTATTTCTTATGTTCTTACAGGATCATCATGCATGGAAGTACAGTTCTATGAGCACTAGTCGAGCTCTGCACCCAGTAATCATTCTTCTTGTGTAAATATAAACAGTCAGCGTTGACAGCTATTCAAATGTCAGGGCACCACAGGCAAATCTGATTCTGTCATCAGCAAGTGTGCACAAATGTACATGTTACAGCAGGAATCATTAGATAGCAATAAGGAGAGGGATTTCAGGCTGATTTTACCCTTGGTGGCCAAGAGAACTGAGGCCAATTGTACCAAAAATCCCAATTGCGATTACATAATTTATTATAAACCAGGGATCAAAGCTTGAAGCTTACTGGTCTGAATGGCTCAATGCCAGGGTCAGGCAGTGCAGTTATCCAATAGGCCATGAAGAAATTAAAAGCAGCTATCCGTGCATAAACAGGACACAGTATTATTTACAATTATGCTTCTAAGGGGTAAAAGTTCCTTAAAATGGCCAGAATCCATTCAAATTATGCCACTATTTGCCATGTTACAAATTTGTACTAGATTTTTGCATCATTCATTTTTTGTATCAATATTTTTTAGGTTCTACTATTTAGGATAAAAGTCAGAATAAAGACTGACAAGGAGTTGGTTTTACTAAAAGAATAAACAATGTTCCTTTTTTGAAATACAAATCTTTATGCTACACATGTACCTGTAAAATATATCAAATTTTCTTGGCCTGGGGGTATATATGCACAAATCATTGAAGGTGGCAGGACAGCTTAAGATCATGGTTAAAAAGGCATTTGGGCTTTGTAAGTAGAGGTGTAGAGTACAAAAGCACAGATGTTATGAGGAACCTTTATAAAACGTTGGTTCAGCTTCAGCCAGGATACTGTATCCAGTTTTGAGTACCACAATTTTGAAAGGACATGAAAACTTTAGGGAGGGTGAAGAGAAGATTTACAAGAATGAAGTCCCTCATCCTTGCAACCAGTTATGAGGATAGATAGTCATGAGGAGAATCTGGGGTTGTTCTCCTTTGAGAAGGTTGTGAGGAAATTTGATTGAAGTGTTCAAATCATGATGGGTTCTGACAGAGCAGATAGGGAGAGACTGGTCCCATTGGTGGAAGGGTCAAGAACTAGAGGACACTGATTTAAGGTAAATGGCAAAAGAAAGATTGCAGCATGAGGAAAAACTTTATTTACACAGTGAATGGTTATGAATATGGAGGAGGCGGATATAATCGTGGCTTTTTAGAGGGAATTGGATAAGCATCTGAAGAGAAACAATTTACATGGCTACAGGGAAAAGGTGGGGGAGAGTAATTATCTGAGTTGCTCTTGCAGAGAGCAAGCATAGAGACAATTGGCTGAATGTCCTCATGTGCTATAACCTATACCCACTTGTTCAGTTATAACTAGAATAGTTTTGTATTAATAATTATTTCTAAAAAATGGTAAAACATTTTAGGCTGAGAAAAGTTAAATTCAAAGTTTTACAGTTTTTTTTTAAAAAATTGTATATATGTTTACATTTGACAACATAAAATTGCTCTTTAAGAATATGTTCTTCATATAAAGTACATGATAAACTTTATCACCTTCAGCAATGATATCGCACACCATTGTATAATATAATTCTGACCATCACACTGTCATGAAGACTCTTTTAATCCTGCTTCATTCTCTTGGAGGCAAAGCAAGATTCTGCTCACCTTCAATACTGGCCATCAGACCAGACCAGGAACAGGTACTTTGTGGAAAAAAAACATAGATTGTAAAGCCACCAAAATAGTTTTCCTTTAACTTAACGAAAAGACAAACACAAAGTACTATTTGTCCAGAAATCAAAATGTGACTGTAAGTAACTGGGGCTTGACAAAGCTGCACCTTTTCCAAGATCACGTGAGCCCACCTTCCCCTTTCTCCCTTCAAAAGCTTCGAGGCTGCCCAAAACACTTAATGTAAATCTGTCTTGCCCAGCTAAATCCCCGGCTATGTTGGCTGCCATGCCTCTGCTAGACAGGGTCACGGGGGTCAAAATCGATTTCACAGGCCACCTGGAGAGCCCAGGCCGTGAACTGACTCAGACAATTTTTGTCAGAGCTCTGGCGGCCTTACCTCCCAGGGCTAGCCCCGGCTCGGCCTGCCACTGCGACTCGTGGATATTAGGTGGCAAAGCTATCGCAGGAAGAGGCCAGAGTTGTTGACCCTGTTGCCTGACCCCTTCAAACTTCAGCACAATTTTTCTGGCAGTTACCGTGGTGACTGGGCACCCCAAGCTTATCCTAGTTACCACAATAAAAAAAAACACAGGAGAAAAGATTTTTTTTTGTTTTTGCAACCTACCGTGTGGTAATGATTCTGAGCAGCAACTTAGGCTGCTCTCCCCTCGCCAGCGTCATCCCCAATACTGTCTCCAGCAGCTGCTTTCTCGTAAATCCAGTAAAGTAACCAGATGATTTGATGCTATGCCCAACTTTTATGTTCATTTATATTAATAAACGTCACTGCATAAAGTGAAGGCATCTCCAGTTAAAGTTTCCTCAATGCTGTGTGGAACCTGCCCCTTCCAGCACCAGCTGACACACACCTGCTTATACGTACATTCTTTACAATGACATAAGACATAGCAGGAGAGACAAAAGAAAAGTGTGTGCAAGGAGGTAAACAATCACACTCTTACATATGAGAAGCGCAATTAGCAGAGTTTCGACCAAAGTGAATTTTATTCCTAAAAGAATTCTAAATGGGGAACGCATTTTCTGCAATTTGAGCGTGAGGAGACTTTGTGCTACTTCTTAATTAGTTTGTTGTTGCATTAAGAGCAGCAAAGTACTTTGAATTGTCAAGTTCAAAGGTGGTTTGGGGCCATAATAGTCCTGCCCGTTCCCTGATGACCAAGATCTGAGACTGATGAGTTTTGCCTGCTGTCCTGCAAGCTTTGCACCGAATGATAATGGATCGGGCAGTTAAGAAATGACTGCAGGCTCCTGATGGTTATCTGTCCCTTCCGTGGACAATGCAGTCGTACAGTGGATATGATCCCGCACATCTTGGTTGTTGCCATTGAACTGTCCATCAGATCAATTCGGGCTTTCACGTTAGCCTTTCTTCTCTCCATTGCTTTTTCCATTTGAGATTCCCATCCTTTTCCGTGTGTGTGTGTGTGCGTGTGTGTGTGTGTTTAGCATGTTTTATGTCCTCGAGGCACTTTTTCATGTCCTGGTAATTTGACGAGGCACACTTCAGACTTAAAGTCCAATTGCCTTTCCAACATAAAATTACATTTCACTAGCTCCCTTCCTTGTTGGTGGTTGGAACGACTCAGATAAATGATAAGATTTTATTTGTTATTCAAGTGGCACATCTTTCAGTCTAAAAATCACCTGCATTCGAGATGGAGCTACTGCCACGAATGAAAGTGAGCGCACATAGCTAATCATTGAAACAAAAGCATGTGAAAGAAAACCAGACAAGTGGACTATTAGTTAAAGTAAATTAAAAGAAGAAATAGACTTCTGAAATGGAAATGGTTGGGAAAATAAAACAGGGGAAGTAAAGAAAAAGCAGGGCAAATGTGAGAGTTTACAGGTAATAAGACTGGAAAAACAACAGTTTATGCAAAGATTTCTTGTATCGATTTGGATGAAGAATGCTGTAGGGTGGTATTTGTTGAACTGAGAGCAGATTAATGGTGCCATATATTAATGCTTTTCGCTTTATGATGGCTACCACAATGGTCTGCTTCAGGATTTGGCCTCTCGGAAGTAGGACACTGGGACACTGTATAATTAAGCCTTTGGCGCAAAACTACTCTGAAATACAAAGAGCTGAGCTAATCTAAAAGCTCAAGTGCCCGTAAGTAAAACTTCAGGAAAAGTTATTGAAAGTGACAAATGCACGGTGACAAATAATCAATATAAGAACATTTCAGTGTTCTCTTTGTTTGTATGCATTACTGCCAAGTGATGGAGCGACCTTTGAAAGATTAACAGAACTATTACAGAAAATTTCAGCCAGAGCATTTTCTTAACAGAGTTCAAGTGGGGAAGATTTCTACTTTAAACTGGCTTGCACCAGCAGGGTTGGATGTGAAGCGTGTACTAGAGAGACAACCAGCTGATATATCGGTTAGGCAAATCTGATAGACCGTCCCTCGACAAATTTGCTCGTTTCTAATCTCAAATTGTGTCTGAAAGGTGATGTCTTGTGTGATATCTATAATTCTTCGCGTACAGCACCGTAAATGACCCAGACTGTCATATAATCGATGTGAGAGCCTCAGCTGTCACAGACCTTCAGCCCGCCTTTTCCTAAAATGATAACGTGAGTTGTCATTTGAGGAAGTTTTGGGTTTCACCATTTGGGATGATTCGGTGTGTGAACTTCAAATGACAACGCGCATAAAACTGGCTGTGTTCTCTAATACAAATGTGTCTTGAGGAGTAATTCTCTTGTCAGTCTAATTTGAAACTTGTTTATAACCCTCCCCTAAATGGAAAATAGATACATACTAATTAACTTGAGGAGCATATTAGCGATATTAACCACATGCGCAGAATTTAGATGAAGTCGTTACGCTTCAAGTATATGTAATGTGCTCTTATCCTTAAAATGCTTTTGTTACTGTATTATAAATAACAAATTCTAACTTTAAGTCAAACGTTGCATTTGTTCAAAATATCCTATGTGGGGAATCTCCCGTTTTGATTTATAGGTGCTTTAAGTGAATATCCACCCTTTATAGGTAACAGTGGAACACTTGAGTAACACTTTGGGAATGAGAACATTTAAAGAATTCAAATTTCTGTCTCTGGAACTGAGATACAGTCCCAGTTTACATCCTCTAGTAATACACAATATACCTTTTGTAATCCTACAGACAAAGCTGAATTTAAACACATTTAAGAATCAAAACTACACTTCAATTAACACTGCTTCTGCTTTATCAGTAATTCTAACAGCTATAGTGGAATCTGGTAACAAAAAACCTGGGCGATCCAGCAGCTCTGCTTTACCAGAGAAAATGATCGTAAACAGAATTTTACTTTATTTTGAATGAGTCAGTATGAGAATACCGTTTGGGTCATCTTTGAAAGGCCAAGGCGGATGGAACTGGCCAGAGAGAAGAGATTCACTATTATATCGAAAACGGTTACCGTTTGCGGAATATTAAATAAGACAATATTTCACACATCGTTTTCTTTAAAGTAACGGTTTCAAAAAAGTTGAGCGCAGGGTTGATTCCTGTTAATTTCCAATACTGGGGAAGGTTCGGAAAAAGACTTTGGAGAGTTCTCTGAAATTTATTTTTGGATCCAGACTGCACAATTAGGCATCAGTCTTAATAACTGCTTAAAAGGCATGCTTTCTTTCTGTGTATTTTAATGAAATGGTAATGCGTGAATTTTAGTCCAGGGTACTGAAATCTCATCCACTGACTGGTCCCCATTAGTCAGAGAGCTGTCACTTCCAGCAGAATCACAATGACGAACCCCACAGTGATAGCGCTCTGATCTCCATGATGGTTACGATAACCGCTTGATTAAAATGGCTTGGTTGTTCTGCCGTTACTTGATAAGCGTGTGAACCCGCGTTATTTACAATAATGTGCAGTGCCTGAATCGCAGCGATTGCATGTGCTTCTGCAGGGCGGTCTTCTTGCAACAGATTTCGGCCATCAACTTCCTGGTCGTGCTCAGAGAGGAACACCAGCTTCAAGTTGAGCTGCAGCAACTGCCTGTAAAAATTAATGAGAAATTTGATGATGTTCCCCAGTTCGATGGCTTTGCCCAACACCACTGATGCTAATTAATCCAGTTTACTAATGTGCAGGAGGGAGACCAAACGTAGTGAGTACTGGCAAACTACATTTAAGGCAATTATACAAACACGGTACTCTACTATTACACTTTAGACAAACACCAGTCTGTGAACTGGAAAATAATCACGCAGATTAATTACGTTTTTCGACACACAAACAGAACCAGGACATGATTTAGCCTGTACTAGTTTTCTTCAGTAAACAATGTGCACTTCATTGTGCGGCAAATCCATATATTCAATTCATTGATTGAAACTCTCCAAGGAACAGGCAATACTTTTATAAAAACAAATACTTTTAGTTAGACTTAAAGACTATAATGTAGTAATTACGTCATTGACAATATCAATTACCTGGGCAAAATGTTCCAGAGCAGATTTGTGGGACGTATAACTTAATTTCAGATATTGGTCAATTCCAGAACACATCAAATGTATTTAGTTGAAGCATAAGAAGGCCAATGGCTCCGGAAGGCTTATAAACAAACCTTTCGTAAACAAACCTTTAAACTTAGCAGGAAGTAGGGACAGGACCAAGAATTTTCTATTTACGAAGTCAAATTCAAACACATCACTGTTATTTGCATATAATAGATTTGAAAACTGAAGTTAAATTACCAGTCAGTGGTAACCCTTTCGAGTACAAACCCGTTTCTATCTGTTTCAGATGAAGTTACATTGTTTGCCAGTGTGAGATTTGAGCTCTTGATCTTGGGGTTCCAAACCCAGTACCATAACCACTTGGCTATTTAGGCCAAGCTTACCAGTCAGTGGTATTGCTACAGATAGTTTGGTGTCACGCACGAGTTCATTATTGTGCTGTACTTTGATTACAGAGTTCCAAAGCAACCTCTTGGGGAAGATAGAGCCCCTCTGCATTCCAGTGCTGTCTGCAGCAAAGAAGGCAAAAAGAGTATGATTCGGTGCTTGTATAGGGACCACACGGAAGCATTAATCAGGTCGTGAAAAACTATAGGGGACTATAGATTCAACATAATCGAGTTTCAACTTCTGGCAGTAGTTAAAGAATAGGTGGACAGCTGGATAACAGAAATTACTGTTTAAATGAAGTCATGCGAATAATTGAGTAAATTTAACATTAAGATTCAATCCATGGTGATTAATAAGAAATAGATTTACCTTCCTATATAAATTTACGCGTAGATTGTACGGTAATACAGATAATGATCAAAAACAAATCAAATGTGATATTTATGTACGTTTAATTTTCATGTAATTAACGTATTGTTTAGAATTTAGTTGCAGCAAAAAGTGCATAATTCAATAACCACCCTGTAATACAATTAGTTCATAATTAATTAACTGTTTGATAAATAGACGTACTCAGTGCACAGCAGACTTAATTTTCCCTATTCTTATTTCTGACTATAGACTCCATATGAGGTGATATTACAGTTTGAGAACCTTCCCCATTAGTGTCTGGCACCTAAGACAGGCGAAGGAATGTTTGTTAAGTGTTTCTGAGTTTTCCTGGTCAGTGTGTTTTTAAAGTTTAAGGGAACATAATTCTATCAGGTAGCATTTTAATAACGCAATTGATAACTGAATGTGTGTATGAGCAGAAATTGTCTTCTATTGTAACGAATTGCTGCCCATGCCCTAACGGTATTCGGAAATCACTAAAAAAAATAAGATCGTCGCAAGTTTTAAAAACTGGTGCAAATGTTTTTCAAAACCAACTGTTGAATTGTTAAGGAAAATCACAGCTTGTCGTACAAGATCCATCCTTCTCATTGGCTGGTTGCAACAGTGCTTAAACATTGCATCTTAATTTGAGAATTTAACAGTTTTAATTTGTGTGGCATTTGTGCAAATTTGAAACGTCGACGCAAAACGGGGAAAGATCGATCTGGTGTAGCAGATCAACAAGTGGGAACTGAAAAAGCAACACGAAATACCATCTGCTTCAAAGCTGATGAATATAGGATGCGACTGCCCTCTTCCCCTATTAAGCTGCCAAGGATTTTTTTCTAACTTTTGCACAAAGAAATGAACTATGCATTTTCTGTATGTACATCGTTTTCATTTCTTTCATGGCTTTCTCTGGGTTACTGGGGTTGTAAACAAGACCACGCGATCGGGGTTGAGTTTGACTCCGTTTTCCAATTCACTGAAGGCTCAGGCTGTGCGCAGCGGATAAATAGAGCCATTGTGGGGCCAATACATAAACCATCTCAACTTTTGTCAAGCTTTTATGCGAAAAGCACACAAGACCTCAATCGCTTTTCAATGCAAAAGACACCAAATCGTTGAGATGACATTACTCGCAAACAGACGCAAAATGCGAAACTCCTACGACGTTTAGGTTCAGCAAGCTAGGGAACAGATTTCGGTCTATTTTTTTTTGCGCGAAGATGAAGGGTGAAATAGTGACAAGCCTTTCCTTTGGGTTTATTCATTTAGCCTCTTGAATGATCACCCAGTCTGCCGCACTGCCTAATTTATGGCTACTTTGCTAATGTTCCCGTTTCAAGTCATATTCAGGGAAGTGTGTGGGACATTAATTTATGACCCGTTACGTTTTAAAAAATAAAACCGTGATTTGGAAATCGGAACCGTCAACTTCTGAACTTTCTATGCCATTTTGTTTCGACTGAATATATCATTGCATAACGGTTAACGTGCAAGTGTCAGGGAAAGATTCAAATGTTCCCTTTGTTTTAAATTGTTTTAAATATAATTTGTTTTTTCTTTAAAAAAAAGTAATGCTTGACAAATTTAAGAGAGATTTATTTCTTTTGGAAAGTAGAACGAGGCAGATGGTAACGGCGTCATTAACAAACAAACTTTGGATGTGCAAGTCAAGCCTGAAATTGGGAGGGATCCGGGGAACAATGGGGGCCGGTGTTGTAAAATCTCCTCTTTCTATTCACCCAAGCTAATATGGGATTCTGTATGGCTGTCTGCGCCCAGTATCACGATTGTTTTTTGAGTCTGGTTGTGACAGGGATAGCGGTGATGGTTAGGATACTTTGTGAAGCAGTAAAGTTTTCAGACACGCGTTTAAATGTAACTGATTATATCAGACCATTACTGCTTCTTCTGGTTGGATGTGCAGTCTTACAACAATCCTTATCTGTTCCTCAATGTCCCCGGGTATGCAAATGTGAGCTAGTTACAGCTCACAGCGCGCCTGTTTCTCTGAAGACAAATGGAATGTCATGAATTGAGTAGGATCTAACTTTAAAACATCCTAAAAACCAATTTCCAAAAGCTTCCATTTTAACCCCATCTAAATGAATGTACTGAATACTGTGTCATGACTATTATCTAATATTAGAATAAGCCGACGTCTTCTTTGGCAACCATTCCAAAAATATATGGTTTCGCATCATAGCTCACTTTAAACAGATTAATAATTGCATTATGTAAAGTTAGATGGTATGATTTATGGCACTTTGAAACTACAGCTCATGGATCAGCAGAACGGACAGTCCCAGCCCTTTCATCAATTCAGCTGTTCCCAGTAAAGTCACGTGTCGATTTGATTAAAGTTTCCAAAATCGATTTATTAAAACGGTCTAAGAATTCCTTGGCAAAATGCGGGTAGATTTTTTTAAATGGGCAACTGCAGGAACATCAACATGGTATTGACAGCTTGACAAAGGGTTAAGGATGACAGCATCCTTTTGTAAGCTTTTGAAGGAGCGATAACAATTAGAGTGAGCGAGGCATGCTCTTATCTGGAATAGTGTTTATCCTAATTTGTTATTGCTATTTATTTCAAGTTGGTCCATCGAAAAGTTGTTGGTGCATTTGTAACTGGAGGGAAATTTGTAACAACGTCCAATTGCGAAGTTGTAAAGAAATATGCAAACGTCACAAGCATACATATTAATTAGTAACACAACGCCAAAGAAATTTATGCTTTATTTATGGCATAACACATCTTTCAATACTTCAGTAACGGCGCAGTTATTCAGAAGTGCCAGAGTTGATTGCACAATAATATCTTGAATCGTACACAAAACAAAGGGTGCAGGTATTGCTAAATGGTCAGCTCCGTGCAACCTGATCGCTAGTGAAAGCTGACATGCTCATACACTCGCAGCAAAGGCTTGTCGTACCTCCAGCAGATCTTTAAAGCTGCAAAGAACGTGCCCTCGAGGCATTCTTCAAGAAAATACTAGTCTGGCATTTGGTCGCAGGCAGTTTTATAGGATTTTAAAGGCCCCGATCAAACGGACTGAGAGTGATCTACGTTAATGTCCGGATGACAGAGTAAGAAGGTGCACCTGCGGGGGTATCCGCTATCTGCCACGTTCACGTGTTGAATGGGTTTGAAGATATCTCATTTCGATCAAGACTATCACTTAGTATATTTAAGATTACCCTATTTGTTGCCTGGGAGTTTCCTGCTTCCACTGGGACCCAGTGTCACAACATATTTTCGTGTGCTCCTTTTAGCAAGTCTTCCTTTTTTGCATTTGAACGATTCGTTAACTTCAAATTTGCCATTCTCTGGATATTATAAAGACACGCCCTGCTGAATGGCAAATGTTGTTCTGATTTTAAAACCACATGTGGACGCTGACTGGAAACAGTTCTAATTTGACAACCCTTGTTAACAGGTTTATCGTGCAGCTGATACTGGGCTTCCTCGACTTCACTGGACCTGACTCCGATGAGTGACGGTGAACCTTTTTCTGCTCACGCTCAAAATGCCCGTTTGCCCAGTGAATGCTAAGTTTAACGCTAACCCACCCTACAGGACTCAGCCGTTCCTCCCCACACACCCCCCCCCCTCCCCCCTTAATATCCTTCATGCATTTGAACGAATGATCTCAGTTTAGTCCTGATGTGCAGGTAACCAATTTGCAAATAAATCGTAGGAATAAGATTTCATATATGGTGGGACTGAACGCTAATGCCACTACTCAAATCTTCGACTGGTACTCGCAATAGTTACATGGAGATGGATGCGTGTCTGTGTTAAAATCATAGCAGACATTCAAAATGAAACCATAATGTTCCTTTTTTGTTTCAAAATGGGTCTCCATTTCAATGGGTTTAGAAGTTTTCAACAATTTGTAGGAACTAACAATGAAATAATTATACAGACTCTATGTATACTTTCCTGTTCACTTAACGGCTGCCATCGCACCGGAAATCTGATTTCCCGCGCAGCAGCTCTGATGTTTGGAACAGATAGGAAAATATCTGAGACACCAGATACTCATTACTTATTCATACTATTCAGAATTCATTATAATAAAACGTGGGACGCAGAATGACATTTTTAGCTAAAATGGGTTATCATCCTTACTCACGACCCCATTCGCCGTCCCAAACGTAAACTGCTTGGGGAAGAAAGAGGAAGTGTTAATCTCAGCGAATTCCCCAATAATCCAGTGCACGGCGCTGGGGTCGGCGGCAGTCACATGTACTAAACTCCCGCTTTCACACTTAACAGTCATGACCTCATGGCGTTTCTCCGTGGATTCAATAGAGTGCATTTCCAATCAGATTTTGAACCTATGGATTAGTATCAACGTATATTTGTGATAGCTGTGTGCGAACTCCAGGAAACATCATTTTAACTATATCCAATACTTAACCTCGGGGCATTCAAACCGAGAGGCGCTTCATCACAGGCACCCCATACTTAGTACTTGAAATGAACAAAAATAAAAGGACACACGAACTGTAGATACTGGAATTCTGAAAACAACACAAAAATGCCAGAATCATAACGATGGATCTACACCCGAAACATTAGGAGCTGTGTTCTCTGGACAGGTGCTGCCTGACCTGCTCAGTGTTTCCTAGTGTTTTCTGGTTTTGGTTTAATTTTGAAAATTTCCGTTCTTGGTTATAAGCATATCTCTGTCCTTCCAGGTCTCTGCTACTGAGGTTCATTCCTTGATTCAGTTACAGATTTACAAAGCCTGAACATGCTAGTAATTCACATTCACTGATACACAGAAGCACTAAGGCTGGGGACTGAAAGGGAAAAGGATAAGAGAGGGTAACTGGAAAAAAAATACAGTATCACAGGGTGTATGCCAGCACCACGGATCTACTGCAGGTGCCCGAAGAACAGTTCATTGCATAGTGCGCACACACAGTAGCGTTCAGATTACTGTTACAGATGCCAGTTGGAGTTTCTCAGGGCTGCCAAGTCCAGATGGCCGTTGTTTAGAGCACTCTCGAATGAAACTTCGGAGGCAAGCAAGGTCCAAAAGATCACTGGGCATGTTCCAAACCATTTGCCAGTCGTCAGGCCACTGAGACGGACCTATCAATAATCACTTAGCAGTAGCCAGTCTATAACTGTCTATAACTGTCGGTGCAGTACAATGTGCAGCACTGTGAAGTTAAAAAAATGTTCTCTACAACAACTACTTAACGAGTTCTAGGATTCGCTTTCCATCATTAGGTGTTAGTGCTTACATGAAAGTACAAAACATACGTTAACGCTTCGAGCTGAGGAAGTAAAGCTTCAGGCAGAATGAAATATTTGTTCCGATTGGAAGTATTTCCGATTTTTTAAATGTATTTACAGTTCTTTATGCGACAACTCCCTTAAGCGTTCAAGATTGTGAATAAAGTCCCTGAAAGCGTGGCAGAAGCAGATTCAGTGCTAACTTTCAAAAGGGATTCGGATATGTACTTGAAAGGTAAAATAATGCAGGATTATGGGGGCACTTCTCTAATTAGGTAGCTCTTTCAAAGAGCTGGTACAGACACGATGGGCCGAATGGCCTTTTTCTATGCTGTAAGATGTTATAATTCTATGAAATGAACGGTATTGGCCAATAGTAGCGGGAAATTCTACCCAATATACTTCAAAAGCAGAGAGCAGGTGATGCACCTTTGGTTAAAGATATAATTGAGAGCAGTTGCATTTCAACTATTGGGAAAAAAACCTGGCATCCACTCTGTGCAACGATGCAATTAGCAACGCGACATGATTAAAATTTACCCCCCCCCCCCCCCCACGCGCTTAGTTTCGTTTAGATTCATTGTTTAATAACTTCATGTTTTCATATAGTGTTTTGAGCATGTTAAAACAAAGATAAATCACATTATTTTTCTTAGGTTCCCTTCAGTGACATTGATACCTTCCAAACCGTATTAATATATTTGAATTTAGTGTCTAGCTGTGATAAGAAGCGAAAAGACGAGTACAAGTGGGCAGCCGTTTCTGGTGATTGCGGTATGATGTATAATTCGATCATAAAAGTTGTGTTTATTTTCAATATAATTCAAAGTATCCTGTACTTAACACAAAGTCGACCGTGAAGTATACAATAATGCAGACTTCAACAAACCGGCATAGAGAGTAACTAACACTTGCATGAAACTCCTCGCATCCAAGGTTTACCCATACCCAATTTTAATGCGTGTTAATGTATTTGCGATTACCTACTATTTGACATCCTTGTGGGGCAGCTGGGCAGAATCTACAACAGAAATGAGATGTATTTTAAACGTACCCTCTCTTTTAACAAATAGTACAAGTTCATTCACTAAAACTCTGCATCCGGTCACGATTTGACATTTATACGTTTATATCAGCAGAATATGTTGCAACATGAATTTTAAAAACATTCTGAGGGAACTTTTGATGGTTATTCGCCGTGTCTTCAACGATCGAGCCCTTGTGTCCTGACAGCCTGCTATATTTTTGATAGAAGAGTAATGTGTGGTTGGTGCGAGCGACACATCTTCGCGACCCCTGCTGAGGTGAGAACTGGTATCAAAGCGCGCATTGTTCTAAGCATGTGGCGAACCAAGTATAGTACAAAAGAATTGGAAAAGCAGCAAAACAGTGACGTGCGAGAAGCTGCATCCTTCTTACTCTTTTTTACTGAGGAAGTAAGTCTTTGACTTGGCAAATGCTCTTTGCAGTGTCTGCCATTACGCTGTGGTTTTTGGATGCAGTTCCACGCGCGATGGGCTCAGTATGACTGGATAGTTAGATCGCGGCCCTGGTTCTCCAGTGTATATAAAGCAAGGGTTATGAGACCACCCTTAACAACTGGTTCCACTGCGCTAGGCTTGCCACCTGCTGCAGTATGAGTCCGCCTCGGAACTTTGGGGCGCTTTATTAACTCACTGGTGATCCTGTTTTGAGGGAATTGGTGTTCCCACCACTCTCCTTGTAACATTCAGGTGATTCGCTCCCAAGCATGCTTAGAGTCTTATTGCTATTCAGCTCAGTTTGACGTGTTTTGGGCAGTATAACTGCGATGTACCGGCTGAGTATGGGACAACACAGAATTGCGGATATGTAGATCCTGGAGAAATTGTGACACCCTGCTAGAAGCCCCAGCTCCCCTTCCTACCCACCCCCCACCCCCCCCCCACCCGACATCCATACACACAAACACTGTGCTTTGCTGTTGTAGTAGTGATAGCATTGTAGATCAAAAGAAAATATTAAACTCTTATATCTTTCCCAAACACTAGTGAGCAGTATTCCCAATGCTTTGGGATTCTACAACCATTAAGTTCATTGGAAATCCGCCATCTACTTCATGGATCGAACAGCCAATTCAGGAGAGCCATGTGTTCATTTGGAGTTGTCAATCTCTACAAATAATGTAAAGTGTTCGTTTCTACTGCTCTGCACCAATGCAATGCTCGATCATTGTTAACAGTCATGATAACAGGTGCGATGTGCAGTGAAAACGTCGCTTTTTAGATCATTCGAACATTCTGTTGATATTACATATTCACAAACAGTTGTTACCTAAAAGCTCTCAGGACAGCATGACCGAATTAATGTCGTTCCGTGGCTGACAGAAAACGATTTCAGAAGCTGCCTATCTACCTTTTGTTTCTCCAAGCAGGCATTGATTAGTTTTGTGCGACCTGGGGGATAATATCATGGGATATTTGAAGAATATGGCATGAAGTAAGTTTATTGCAAAGCTTGACTTAGAATGAAGCTTTGAAATTTCAGTTCAAAAGGCGTTGGAAATCACAACGCCGACTTTCCAACAACCCTTCTACATTTCGGGTTACATGACATACTGTGTACAGAACAGTGCAATAAAATTTGCAAAACGCTCTGCCCTGGTTAACACAATATAGCCTTTTCTGCAGTTTGAGTGCTCTCTAGCAACCGAAGAAGGGGTTGTATTTGAGAAAGATTTAGACTGTTGCTAGGCGTCCGGTGCAAAAATTCTTCTATAGGTCGTCAGTCTGTGTGTGGCTTAGTTTGTCAGAGTAGAACTGCAGACATCTGTTGGAACTTCCATATCTCTGTTGTTCATTTACAGGAGCCAACTTCAAAAATCTCCACAATTAGATCTGCATTGTATTTCCCGACAACACTGCGCAGAAAAAAGGTCTTCTCTGTCGGAGCCAATCCAACGAAGCGTTTGACGTTATTAAATAATAAAGCGATTGTGATTTATATTGTTGCCCAGAAAAAGAGGCAATTATCCGCTCTTATGTTTCCATAAAGATCGCATTAGCTCGAATTAGTAATCAAACAATATGCTAGCGTTTAAAGTACGAGATCCCGATATTACTGTTATGGTTGAGCATTGTTGTTCCCTTACTCCGCTCTAATAACAGATGCCATATATAGAGCAAACCGAAAAGATGCACATTTTAAATCAGTACACGTTTAATCTCCATTATTTCCACACTGGATAAGAGGCAAATGCACACATAACCAGGAAAAGAAGTGGAGTCTGTAAACCTTTTTAGTCGTTTCCGCGCAGTTCAATTTAATATATACTAAGTATTAAAATGATTGAACCATCTTACTGGACACAAGCAGACAGTGACTTTTAGTAGGCGCTATCTATAAAGAACATATTTTCTAAAATTAGTGATTTCTCACATTTGGGTTAATTGAACAAGGAAATATATCCAGGTGGTCAAGGAATACTTATAACATTTCTCAAACTTCTCATAAGGTAAACAAACTTTGAGCACCTGAATTCGGTGAATAATAGGATGTAATTCCGCCTGCCGTCTATCTGTTGTATCTATTCATCTATCTCCCGCCATATGTCAAAACGTTTACACGTGAAGCTAAATATACGGCGTTATTATGCATTACTGTTATTTATATTTAATATTTTATAGCAAGTTAAACAGTGGTAAGGCACGAAGAGATATTTTGCAATGTGTACAGAGTTTGAAGTTTCTCTTTCACCGCTTGCCTTACCATCATTAATATCATTCCATCCAATCAAATTGCTTAGAATATTTATTGACTTAAACTGGAATTTGACGGGCCATCCATTAAAGATTTGCAAATTTAGATCGGTCGTGAGAGGAAACAGGTTTAACAAGCAAACTTTCAAATCCTTTCAGAGGCCTTTAGTACGCAAAATGCCAGCATTAATAACGAGGATTAATCCCGGGCGTGTTTGGAGATGAAATACAAAGCGATCAAGTAGCACTTTTAGGTGCAAAGTGGGAAACTGTAGTAGACTCAGAATAGCTCAGTAGCAGCAGTTTGCACATCGTTGTCACATATTGTATTTGACACCATATGCATACATAATCCGTTGAATAATGGCGCCTAAAGTAAACCGACCTCTTCCCGGCTGCATAATGTGGGTTGAAATTAAGTCTTTTACAGGGATCGTACACTGTCGCTTGTTTAAACGCGCGAATAAGAGAATGTTCAACAAAGGTCTTACTTAAAATGTTCTGAGATAGGGCGAGGATAAGAACTCTCATTATGCTCCGGCTCAATGTAGTTGCCTCTCATGGTAGAGAACACTGCAACAGAAAACTTTTGAATACGTTTAGCTTTCTGCAAGTTTTCAATGTCATAACAATGAATTTGAAATAATTATTTTCATCATTGATTCTAATCGGCTGACTGTCTTATTGCCTCAGCTGAAATATAGAGGGACACAGAGCCACGCTTAATTTATTAGATGCTCGGCGTAAAAAGTTTTTTTTCTATTCAATTCCCTGGATCAGCGTATGGAACTAGATGACTGTATGAATCAATCGGTGATGATCATAAACTGGCCAGCAACACTGCGACAGGTCGTCTTTGTGGTGCCTTATTGTAATGGATATGTTTATGGGCTTTTGGTAACACAAGCAGACTCTTCCGTTCCTTTTACCCAAAATGTCATCCCGAACTGCAAAACTCCAAAGTGTTCACCGTTTACTTTGTAGCCGTACTTGATTAACCAGCTAACCCAAAGGATTGCACTTCCCTTGGACAGTAAACTAATAAATGATCAGCAAATGTTTCTGAGAAGTTCGACTGTTGTATTGCGAATCAAAAGAAAGTCTGCCTTCATATTTTGATTTCCACCACATGAATGGCCTTTTATTTTGGATAAAACAAAAGGTTTTTTTAATCATGCATGATGATTCACAACTTGTTAGGAGCTATTTAAATACATGTTCAACGTCAGAATTCAATTCAACATAACTGATAGTGGCCCAACGGGCGAGTTAATGGTATATTCTCAGGAAAAGCTGTACTTAATATTGAATCCGATTGCCTTACTTACAAAACACAACCAATCGTTGCTGCTGGCAAAAGCATTTTTTTCACAGACTTTTGCCTCATGGAATAAAACTGAGCTAAAAGTTTTCAACATTATGAAAGCTTATGCATTACAGTAATTGACTCCGAATCGGATATGAATTGCTCAGGCACACGAAATACAAAGTTAAATTGTATTTTGTGTACAATAATGTGGAGCGAATCCGGATGTCCTGGTCTCTCGCTGCAATAATACTTCTTTAAAAGTTAATTGCGTTCTAAATTCTAGATTCTACTCCCATTTTCTTTTCATTTTTAAAATTATAGCCGTCAAACAAACTATTACATCCTCGCCTATCAAATTGCGGCAAAATATCACTTAACAGTAGGGTAGTGGCGTTTTTAAACACTGCAGGTTATACTTAAATGATTATAATGAGAGTGGGAAACATCATTTTATTTACAGAACTTCACACTTTGTTTCCGCAATGGGTGTAGGCAACTTGTAGCCGTGACGTCACTCTTCCTATATTAGCATATTGAGGGGATGCTGAGTCTGTTCTTGGTTGATAAGGTCCTCTGGAGGAATGCACTGCTTGTTTAAATACCTTAATTACTTTCCCTCTATCTGCCAGCTATTTCCAAGTTCTGTAATTTGAAAAAGAAATCTTAAGAAATAACATTCCACAAAACGCTAAACAGACATTGAACAGATCCATTTTAATACAAATGTTCACAGTGTCACAGAACTTTACTCAAATCTTTTAAAAGACGACTGGCTTTTCTTTTTGAAGTCCCTCCGTCCATTTGCTTTGTGCTGAATGTGTGGTGCTTCTATCACTTTGAAAACAAAATGCAGCAAGCGACTATATAGATTGGTACTGGTGCTGCTCGGCTCAGTGGCATTCTAATACGCAACTGAAGTCAGAAGCCAGTGATTTGCATGCGGATGTCTAAGAGGTGAAAACACCGCTCACCCCTACAGCTGCAACAGAAAACTCAACGCATTTGAATTGCGGAAGCACAAATTATACGTCGGACTTATCATGGTCACACCAATCACCTATATAAAAAATACACACGCTTTGATTAACTACCTGAAATGATTGTTTAATGTCAAAAAGGGAGCACTGTTATATTAATATTAACTAGTTCTCTCTTGTCCGTCAGCTGTTACCGTAATTAGCAGTGTATGTATTTTTACTAGAATTAAAATATTCCCCGTGAATTACAGTCACCGCATGTAGACTCACTTTTGATTTGTACGTTAATTTCAAACGCAGATGTAAAATACAAATCGGGAAAGAGGCAAAATGAATATTATTTCGCGGAAATTCACAAGCTATAGCTGATGCTTACATATAAAATTACTGCAGGAGCCTTTTTCAATAAATGCGAGCAGTGTAATTACGACAGCAAGATACAACCGTCAGCAAAGGCTGACATTCAGGCTGCTTTTGTCACTTTCAGCTGGAGCTGTAATGTGTTGACCTTGCGCTCGTTTATAAAATGGTAAAACGAGAATTACGTCGTGATGCGACAGGTTACAGATCAAAAAGGGAATGATCTATTAGATTAAAAGATTACTAAACTGAAATGGATATATATCCAAATATTTATATAGTCAGTTTAAGTCGATTCACATTTCGTCTTAAAATATGTTAATGAAAGTAGGTATTACTAATCGCTTTATATCAATTTATTAAAGCTGCATGTAATGTATTTAAAAAGCAATGTGGTGTAGAGGGGGTTAACGCAGAGTGCCTGGCGTGAAAATGAAAAAAAGCCACAGGATAGAGTTTGTTGAGTAGCATCGCGTTCTTGCGGACAATTCAGACCATTCATAAGGCGCTTTCTTCAGGGTTTGATGGTTATGGTGCAGTGAGCCTGGTGATATACAGCTCACTTCAGACCAGCCCGATGGCAATTTTGCGGCTTACATTGTTGTCCCCCCCCCCCCCCACCCCCAACTTGAACAGAAATATGTTTTGCTTTGTGGGAATTCACGCAGATAACTACAAACACTGAACCTGATACATTCAAAGTAACAAAGTTTGGAGAGATCCTATTAAACAGAGCCATGGCGCAACATTTTCAACTTTTACACCCACGAAAGGTTTGCAAGCCAGTATTAATGCACAGCGTCAGGAAGGGGATCAGTAAAATGCTATGAGCTATCGTTAAAGGAAATGTACTTTAACTCCTGAGGGTGGGAGGGGGCATTCTGGATCCTGAGCCGTGGGAAACTGGGAGCCAACTAGCAGAGGGCGATGACGTCAGGGTGTGAACCTGTCCCCGTTGCCAGAGCAGACTCGACTCGAACTCCTGATAGGACCACCGCTTCTTTTTATCTTTCCCATGTTCGCAAGGGCTCTCAAAAAGGGGGGAAAATCTTAAATTAGAATGCTTGAATTAATATGTCAACCGCAATGACTCGCACTGTTTTAGATCTCTGGTGTTTGTATAAAATTGCTTTACTGAAAACAGCATAAATAAACATAACACGGCATCCTTTATATAAGGTTTTATTATTCATTACCAGCCCGGGAGAAGTCGCTCCTTTATTTCTGCCTAACCTCTCCTGCAGTTGCAACTGCTTGATTGATGGAGGAATTGCAAGATATATATTGGGGTGAAGGCGGTAGTTTACATCTTTCAGTTTTAATTCAGCAATTAGTTGGGCCTACAAACTGCCAAATGTAGTTTAATAAGGAGAATCGCTATGACACTCTATTCGTGGTACTAATACGTCTGCGCCATGTTTTCTTTAGCTAGCTCTCTAAGGTGTTAAATTAAGAGATTAAAGTTAACCAACAAAAGGTCTGGTTAATCGACTAATTAAATTTCTAGACATACAGACAACCTAAGGCAAGATATGAACTTGGGGCCCAATAAGAATCTATAATAGATTTAAAGTTTCTCTCGCCTCCCTCCAGCATTTGGCTGCACAGTAATAAGAGTTTCAATAACATTTGCATTTTGCACTACGCATAAAACATTGGTTGGAGAAACAACACGATTGTAAATAAAAAAAAATGTTTTTTTGTCTCGAAGGGAAAATTGTATTTTTACAAAGTGCGAGAAAGTGTCCCACTCTGCAGATGACAGATGCAACTCATTCAGGATTTCATGAAAATTCTGCATTTCGGGAAACAACCAACGAAGAATTCTGAATTGATTGAATGATGGCACCTGTTGCACCATAACCAAGCCCTTAGGGTCGGGTGGATGTTCTCTACGATCCCCTATTGACGCGTTGAAAGTTGCATCTTCTTTTCCAATCTTTAGACGAAGCAGAGATCTCCACGATCTGAATGCCTTTATTTACTGCGCTTCCTCGGGTTTATCGGAGTGTTGGTGAGTTACTGAAAGTTAAACCTTGCTGGCATAAAGGCGGTGTTTAATTGTCACCATGTAATGGCTTTAAATGAGAATCCCATCACACTTCCACTTTAGCGGTATCGCTTGTCCCTCCGAGGCACTATGCAGGTTTTAGGCTATTTTCTGTCAAAAAGCTGTCAACTGGAACCCTCAATGGACCACTATACAAAGGTTTCGATTGAGACCCCCTAGCTGATTTAATTCAGCATTGTAATTATTAGTTCATGTTCCGTTAGCTTATCTGTCCTCATTCAATGTATATTATTGTCAGGTAATCTCACTCAACAAGTACCATGGCTTTATACCGAAATATATTTGTTTATGGTGCATTCGGGCCATGGAAAAACAGACACATTTATGACAAATATAAATGTCACATTATAAGAAAGTAGAAAATCAGAAGCTATCCAATAATCGGCAGACATTTAAATATGATGCATTTGGCTTTTGTGATGCTCTTTATTTTCTATTTTTAATCTATGTTTGTATTCATATGAGTTTATTAATTTGCGACAAGATCATCTGGGTCGGACGTTAAGCTGTCTTCAGAATAGTCTGACCAAGATTGCGTCTATAGGTTTGATCAGTAATTAATTTGACCAAAGCTGTCTGGACCTGTCCGGCAAAGACGCGTTTGACACGGTTGGCAACTGAGTCTAAGCTTCGCTAGGGATAAACTGATCTGTTTGGATAACACAATAAATATAAAATTACCCTTTCCCTTGCACCAGATAATCGCAAAATATCTTAGTTTCGCCTGCAAAATGTGGAATATAATCTGGAATGGAAATATTCAGGTGGCAGAGGACTCTCCATACTCTCGTTGAAATGCGTTCGCTAGCAATCTTAAAGGACTTAAGGAATCGTTTAATATAGAAAAAAGAACACACATGGTCCTCAAAAAAGTTGGACAAATCAATTGTTTTATGATGCAATCTAACGCACATCACATTGGGTAATCAGTGTTACTTTATTCACTCCTCATTTATAGTGGCAAATTAGAGATTAGAATTTCATCATAAAAAGTGGAAAACAAAATTTTACTGCATCTGTGGAGCCATTTGGGTCAGCGCTAGAAGAGGCAAGTTTTCCAATGTATAATTTATGTCATAATTGTTACACAGCTATTTTCAAATGAACGGCAGGGCCGTTAAGACCATATTCAAAACATTTCTTTCTTATGTACATGAGAGGCCAATTGCGGCCATCACCGCATGAATAATCCCTATATGCATCACACATGCTGTGCAATTCTGCAAATTCCTTTGGTGCCACGAAAAAAACCCGGGCCTCTGTTTAACAGGGTCTTTAAAAAGGGACAATAGTGTATGTGTACCTGTTACTAAACTCCTCCCAGTTCTCAAGTAGTTGTAAAACTTGCTAGTCCCTTCTTTCCAGCATTCCCGATTCCTTTGGAAAATAACACTTCCAAATATTAAACACATGGGGCAGATTAAAGAATGACAAACTAGCTGCATCCCTCTTCCTCTGGGTCATCAACAGTTTTTAAATTTTATTCCAATTTTTGCAAATGGATCTTAAATCGATAGTCTCTCATATCGAGAGCTCTGTACTGGGCTTCTCTGCTCCAGTGAAAAGTATCCAGACTCAGCTTTCATCAGGAATGTGCAAATCCAATATATCAAAATTCAGCAAAAAAATAGACCCGGGCTTTGTGGTCAGCAACGTCCGTGGAGTGTTTTTTTATTCTCGTTTCTATTCCTAAAGATCAGACTGCAATAAACGATACTAACTTCATAGGATCCGAAATCATGTGGTCCAAAGTGCTGTGCTTCGTGTTTAATATATATAACAAAAAGTAGAATTATTGCCAAAAAGCTAAGGCCTGTAATTTACTAAAATGGAACAGTAACAGGACGCTTATAATTTCCTGCAGTAATGGAGTTAAATTACCACGATCATCATTGTAACTAATTCTGACGCAGCAGAGAGAACATTCGCGTTCTCTCCAAACCGTTCCAAACATTAAAGGATTTACGGAGGGATCACGGTGGGGAAGAGTTCAGAACCTTCCTGCATGTGTCAGTATTTCTTTTCTTTACTGCAAGCCTCGAGAATTTGACTGATGCCGAGAGTCCATATCTAACGCAGTTTATCCAAACTGCGCTACTGTGCAGAGTCAATCTCCAACCCCCGCTGGGAATACAGAAACAGGATTAGAGCAAAAAAAAACTCGACATTCTGCGCAAAAGCCTCCCTCACGCGCTTCTACACAACTTCCAGTTTCTCTCAACTTCCCCGTGTTTTTTTTTTGATCGCCGAATACAAAGATGGTGTTTTAGACATAAAATAAAGACTTTTCAAACAACCCTCTCTTGATATATTCCCAACAAATATTCATATTTAGGAAAGAAATGTTAAATAAACGTAGTGAATACAATTTGTTGAGCTGAACGCTACTGTGCTATATATTTTAGAAATAACCAACTTAAATCAATTTTGCTTGGTTCTTTGAGCTCAACAAGTAGCAAAGCCAAAGATCGGGCCTCTATTAATTGATTACTTTGATTCTTCGCTCTTAAATGTAAATTAAGATCCGTGTTGATCAGAGGCAACATGCGTTAATAGGTCCGAAACAGGTCAAAAGTTGATTTTGTTTTATTGCCAGTGTTGTGGGGGAGGGGTATAAACTTGCTCACTTTACATCACAAAGTGAAAATTAAAGGTTGAACTAACTTCAGTTACAGAGGAGCAACAGGCTAGAATTTAATTGTTACGAACAGATATAAAGTCGGGATTTGTCTTTATAACTCATTCAAATTCAGGCACCTTTGTTTTAGCTTCTCTACTAGCCCAACTGCGAATACGTAATGAAGGTTTGCGAAAGCAGAGAGCAGTAAAATAACTACACAACTCAAATGGAACTCAAGTGTCTAAATTTGCAAAATTTATTCATCTCAAACTCTGCATAATGGAAAAAAAAACGTAAGGTCGAAATGTTCTGTTATAAGGCTGTATTAGTTAATTATATACATGGACTGGTCGGCAGACTGATTCAAATAATACAGAGCCGAGTTGCACAATACACTACGGAAAATGAGAAAACTTAAAATATCGTCACAATAAATTTACAGAAATATTACAAACCATAAGAAAATAATTCAAACACAGTAACTTCATGTTTTCAGTTTCGGAACAAGATGAAAATATGAAAAACAACATGACTATAAATTAATTAACAAGGGTTTTGACCTGCAGGCCTTATTTTGCTGCTTTTAACAATGAGTAAAAAAACAAAAATTTAGTACAATCTAAAATTTCGCCCGTTTTCGTGAAAACTCCACACAACAGTTCGTAAAATCGATGACTCAATCGCTTCACTTTCGTAGAATACCCAAACAATGAAAATGCCCCATTTCCAGCCACTCTTTTCCCATCCTTCTTTGCATTATGTTAACAAGAGCAAATGTACAGAAGCTTACACTTGCGAACTGTTATAAAAATTGGCAATTTCTCAGTTTACAAACTGTGGACATTTTGATTGCCGTTTTTCTTGATAAATACTGTACAAAAAAGTGGCATGTATAATAAAACTTTTTTTTTCCTAACCGAGGCTAGCTCTAAAATATTACCGGTAAAGACTCTTGCAAACTTTTCGCAAAGTTTCTACCAGGGAATCATAGGACTATAATTGTTTTAAGTATTAAGTCCCCCCCCCCCCCACCCACCCTCCCCCGCCCATGGTTCTATACAAGTTCTTTCTGCATGTATTATTCTGTACAAAAATAGTCCAAAGAAGTCCGATTTTTGAGTTTTGTTTGTTTACAGTTTTACATATGTGTTAGAGGAAGTGTGCCGTTTATGCCCGTCCCTGGGACAGGTGCGCTCTGGTAATGTTGGGGCATATGCAGTCTACTCTGGGCGGTGGGCTCGGGCACCTCAGCTCCGGGCAGGTACATGCTAATCATGTCCCGTAGGTCCCCCTGACACGGTGGACCCCGAGAGTGAGTAGTGACTGGGGGGCTTGTGCTCGACTCTGACTTAACCACCGACCCCATTGATCCCAGAGCCATACCTGTGCTTTGCTGCGTGTAGGCTGGGGACATGCTGTAGGTGGGCGAGCCGTTCATGTAGGTCTGAGCGCTGGTCATTGAGTTGTATTGCAGCGCGCTCATATCATAGCGGTGCATCTGCTGCATCTGGGCCACGTTGTGAGCGTTCAGGCCCTGGTGCTGAGAGTAGCCGAGCTGCTCCTGCATCATGCTGTAGCCTCCGTTCGTCCAGCCGTTCATGTGCGCGTAACCGTCCATCCTCTGGTTGACTCCAGCGCCGACTCCGACTCCGACCCCGGCGTTCATAGCACTGGCGCCGGGCGCCAGCAGGCCGCCAGGCAGAGTGTACTTGTCCTTTTTCATCAGGGTCTTGGTTTTCCTCCGGGGCCGATATTTATAATCCGGGTGCTCCTTCATGTGCAGGGCTCGCAGCCGCTTCGCCTCGTCGATGAACGGCCTCTTCTCGGCCTCGGATAAAAGTTTCCACTCCGCCCCGAGCCTCTTGCTGATCTCCGAGTTGTGCATTTTGGGGTTTTCTTGGGCCATTTTCCGCCGCTGTCCTCTGGACCAGACCATAAACGCGTTCATGGGTCTCTTGACCCTGTCGGGACTGTTTTTCGCGTTGTTTCCCGCCGAGTTGGAGTTGCCCGTTCCCCCCGAAGTTTGTTGTGGGGCGGGCGGTTTGAGATCGGTTTCCATCATGTTGTACATTCAACCTGATGTCTGAGAGCTTTTTATATGTCTTTTTTTTTGGTGAAAGAAAATAAACTTTTCTTGTTCAGTCCGAAACAAAAAGTAAGAAACGAACGTGGAATTTGTTATATTTTCGTTACTCTTGCAACTTATAGAAACCAAACAACTGGCACTTTCCAGTGGAGAGGGAAAGAGAGCAGAGCCTGACAACTCCTGATACTTTTTTGAACAAGTTAATAGACAACCATCCATGTGATGGGGGCTGTCAGACAATAAATGGCTTTGCTGCAGCCAATCAGAAGGGCCCGCGGCCCCAGACTGACAGCTCGCCCGGCTCGATTTGCATAATAGGGGGCGTGTCCCGGAGGTCCCGCGCGCCTCTCAGCAGCAGAGCGAGGAAAGGGGCGGGGCCCCAATCCACAGCCCATCACCCCCCCCTCCCGAAAAAGAAGTCAGCCGGCCAATCAGCGCCCTTCGCATCTCATTAAGCTCTTCCGTCACCTGCGCTGTTGGGAGGAAGAGGCCGGAAAATGGCGCCGCCGCTGCAGGTGTCTGTCCCCGCCGGCGCTTGAGTGACAGCTCCGCTCGCTGTCAATCAAACGCCGCCTGCTTACACCACCACCACCAACCCCCCCCCCCACCCCCCCTCCTCCTCTCCCAACAACAAACTGGCGCGTCCTATATTCAAGCCTGAAAAGTTCCCTTAGCAACGGCATCGGTCCGTATTCACAGAGAGGGAGAGGAGGGGGGAGGGAGAGGGAAAAATCACCGCAGAATAAGCTCCACTCATTTATAGATTAGTCGTATGAAGCGAAATCAACGGCGATTCAAATCAATGACTAACATTGCTCCTGTGTTTTTGCACAACTAACATTCTGAAACAAGACATATTGTGGGCAATTTTAGGTGGAAAGCTAAGACGAATAATTTAGTTTCTTGAAACAACTAAATCAATCCTTCTGAACCATGATTCAACGGCTAGATAATTCTAAATAAAGGGTCTCGGTGAGGACAGTCGCTATAATCCCGTTGTTCCAGTTTTCTTTCGCTCCATTTTGAAGTTTCGCAATTCTTGAGTCAGAATACTATCAATCACATTTTTAAAAGTAACAAACGGAGGTCGAACGAATGCACGTGTCTTACGAGGGCGCAATCATACATTTTTTGCTTGAATTTTATGTTTTGTTTTCTTGATTTTTGTTAACACATGGATTGAAATTTAATCAAGCCTTCTTTGACCGAATGTAGGAATTTGAATAGGGAAAACATCAATGCCAATATAAAGACTAGCACGTCCATTACAAATAGGTAGTTTTGTTCCCCTTGTTGTCAGTACACTGTAGCTAACAAAGACTGGTATAAGTTTACTTCCACACCGTTGTTTGGATCTTTTCACTAAAATGCACTTGAACACAAATAAAAAGACTAATGGTATTTCAGTGTTTATGGTACTTGAAAGATCACTATTTTTCCGTTCAGCCGCAAAAGAAGTTGTTTCTTTAAAAAGAAACCGACTGGCTCTCTAATTAAAACAAACACATTTGGTGCATATCTTTTTTTCGTTCGTTAGATTTGTTAGTTCAGTTTGTCAGTTTACGGCAGAGACCTGATCTTTTGGTTGAGCAGAATAATGTATGTAATTTGAATACATTCGATAGCCACAAAGTCTATTTTTTTTTTACGGGTAAACAGCCATACATGATGGCAACAGCACCACATGCAAACGTATTTGCGAACCTTGTTATCTTGTTTTCGCCATCCGTAATACATTTGTAACCTATAAGAATAGTAATACATTATTCGTTTATATTGCAAATTACTTCCCTTTGTAATAGAACTGGGAGTTACACGCAGAGTGTGGCGTGTGTTAATATCGCCGTCTGCTGGCAACATCGCTTCAATGATACCACTTTTACTCTGCCATTTAGAAAATCGCTACTAAGCAAGAACAAATACTAATTTATCAAACAAACCTACGGAGTTGCGATCAATCCGTATTGTGAATTATCTAACTGCTAAAAAGAAAATATTTCCTGTTAAACGAATTGCATTTTCTGATTCATTTCATCTTTATTTCAAAAGGACTAGTTAAATTAGATTTCTATTCGGTTAGAAGGAATAAAAGTAAGTGCATATTATTTAATTTATGGTGTAAGTGAATTATGATTAATCAAACAATAGAAAGGGCGCTTAAATCAATTTCTTGCTGCTATTGTTTATGCCTTGCTCGTTGATAACATTATTTTACGACCTTACGTATAATTAACGTTCAAAAAAGAAGGAGGGTGTGGGTGTGAAGTGTTTGATTGATAATGGTAATAAATAGATAACTGATGCATGGTGATATACAAACAATCTAATTGAAATAAAAAAATATTCCCAGTGGATCTGTGTGAATACAGATACATGTAATAATAAAACAGATACGTGCAAAGGCATTTTGCAATTAGAGCCACAGTTTATATATAATATATATGAATCGTTTATGACTGTATTTTTATTAAGAAAAAACATTTCTTTTAACTACTTTTGCAATTAAAGACAGAAATTGAGAGATTTAACAGAACTATTTCTTATTTTGTCTTTCGATGCAAATGGAGATTTAACTTTGCGGTAATTGGGTGAGAACTAGCCAAGCATCTGACTATTATGATGCTTGTTAAAAACGTTTCGCATCTGCATTTGAGTGTGTCCCCTCCACTATAATCTTCTTATGGAAATGAAGGCGAACAGCGGGGATCCAGTAGAGTGTAGGAGAATGTCCTTGTTAACTGGAATTTCTCATCATTGCTAATTAGCACAGAGTTTGACGGCCACCGGTATTGGGAAGCACTGTTTAACCACTCACAACCCATCCGAGGGAGCAGACTAATTTTATTTTGTAATTAAAATTTGAAAAGGCCTATTTGACAGTTAAAGCTCTGAGCGTTTTATCTCCCCGTGAAATAATTGCCGCCTTGATAACTCAATTTCTGCAAAATGTCAACTGAAAACGCCAAAAATTTAAATTTTGCTAAGTAAAAATTATCTAAAGCCAATGGTCCTCAACCAGCTGTTTCCAAACCAGGAAACTTTTCATTAGAATCTGGAAAATCCCCTGTACCCGTTTGATAAATAATACAGGCATCATTCTACTGACGGGGATAAACTATTCCTTATTGATTCGCCACAACCATCTTTGCTTTCTCATGTATTTTGAACAGTTTCTGGCAAATGTTCCAGGTAGGTAGTGCAACATTTAACAACAAAAAAATGCGAGTAATGCTAGAGGCTAAATTAAAACAAATATACGGATAAATTGCTTTGCACCCCGAAAGCCAAGGCTATTGACTCTAAACATATTTCAGTGTAAATTGGCAAACAGAAGTTAGACACTGCACAAATTGTGCAACAAAATATCCAAAATGCTGAAACTAAATTGTGGTTTAGAAATGTCAAATAATAAAATTACCACCTGGTAGAAGTTCAAAAGTGAACAGCACCTGTGTAGGACTATTAGCTACCCAACGATTCCATGCAAAAAAAACACTTCATATTGCGAATGGAAGAATTTTCTTTTACACCAACTGTACGTTCAATGATCACACTCCAAAACATTTTTTACGCCACATTTGCAATATATGTATCCACTGGGCCCAGTTATTTCAGCGGGAATGTGAGATCTTTCGATCATTATCGCGCAAATACCTGCACTAACGATTCCGGTTCGTACAAGTGGTATTGAAAGTCTAAAGGAACGGGGAGGCAACAGACTCTTTTAGACTCAACTCTGGTAAACAATATCATTCAAGGAGTACAAGGGTACTTGAAACCTAGAGGAAATTACGGCAACTCCGCTCTCTGGTGTTTTTCGTTCTTCAGAATAACTCCCAATAACAGCCACACACAAAAACTACACGTGCTTAGAAAAAGGGGACACAAATCATCCATTCAAGTATGCTACTTTAGTTTGAATTTAATTATTACAAAGGTGCTAAAAATCTCAAATTGACAATGATATAATCTGTCATCGTATTTTAATGGAATGCTGTTCAATTGCAAATGACAATCTGGACGATTCGTACTGATGTCTGAGAGTCTGAAAACCACCAGTATAGTTAATCCAAGAGATTTAGCTGGGATGCTCAACGCACGCACCATTTTGTTCTTACCACACTTATAAATAAAAAAAGTTAGTTATTTTTGTTGCTCATCTTTGCGTGACAATCAGTCGCTAAAGTGGCGCTTTTCAATTCCCCATTCTCCGGCCAACCAGAAATTTAAAAAGTCGTCATCCACCTCTGATATTATTGCAACAATTTCAGTGATCATCACCTCACCAAGCCAAAACTTCTGTGTCTGTTAAGAAGTTCATAAACTGCTCACCAAAGGTTGCTACAAGTTCCAGCCCATCTAATCGCTGACATGTATAATTAACAAAGCGGTCGAGTTTTACTTTCAACAAACTGATTTAGGAAAGTTTAGCACAAAAGGAGAATCTATTCGGTCAACCCAGATACTGACCCTGTATCACACAACCGATGTCAAATAGATATCACCTCGCGAAATAAACAATCCCAGTGGTACCAACACCTCAATAAATGGGTACAAATATCTTAGCGCCTCCAAAGGGTAAAGGTGTATCGGTGTCATTCCGAAGTGTCTTATTTATAATTAAACTGGAAACATGGATTGTTTAACACGGCGTTCGATACTGGAGCTGATAATATATTGCTCCTTCTAGAAATCAAAACCGCGTCGGGAGACAAGGGGTCAAATAGGAATCATTCTGTTTTGATAAACTACCTCACAATGGGCGACAGTCCAATTTATTTAACCAGTGATCATTTTCTAGGCTTTTGTATTCGGTAATATTCTAAACCTGAATTCTGGCTTGAAACCCATGTGAAAAGCACCCATCTACTTACATGTCAATACGTTGTCTGAAATTGACAATTCTTACTTCTGACCATCTTACATTGAGCACTTTTAGAAAGTTTCATAAATGTCCCTACTTGTTTTCGGTTCCTTCGACAAAAAAGAACCTCAACTATTAGAACTGTTGTTTGACCTGGTCACGCTGTGCAACAATCATAACTCCACAGCAATTTATGACTATAAGACAATTCTCCAGAATTATCTTTCATAAAACAAAGGGGAGATTATGCACACAAACTTCGAAACCTTTTTTTATCATTAAAAACACGAAGCCTTCGTGACAAACCCACCGCGTGTCTTCTGAACGGCAAGTTAACGGATATGAATTTCCAGGTTCCAAGTTAGTTAAAGTGCCTTTAATTGCAAATGATTCAAAATTTAATAAACACATGTGCCTGGTATTCGACTTGGCTGATACAACGCACTAGATTTTTGAATCAACAATGATCCAATTCTTATTTTATGCACTACAGTTAATCCTATATGAATTTAACAATGGAACATGTTTGTTGCAATTATAGCCAGTAAAAGATATGAAGTGGATTTAATCGAGAGTAAACAATATACCATTCGGAATTTTCATGGTGTTTTGTTTGCACAGATCGCAATGTATAAGGGAAAACTGCATCTCAGGAAGAAGCCTATGCAAACTGAAATTGGAGCTGTCCTCTACATGACATTTAAATAGTTACACCTTCAAACTACAAAAAAAACCTGCTTAAAATAAACATCGTAAACGTCATTTAACTAAATTGCAAGATATAAGAATTATTGTGATACAGACTATTCATACTTTTAAAAGTCGATGAGGCAGAACTGAGCAAAACTATCGCACAAAATGCAATCGGATTAATTTAGACACAATGAGCACATATCCTTGCCATCCATCACTGTACCTAGCATCGGCTCAGCAATGTTCTTTCAAAGAAGCGGCACAGACACGAAGGGCCGAATGGTCTTCTTCTGTGCTTTGTCAATCTAAGTTATGGCCATGACATCTACTTACTGATCCCAGAAAGAGACTCAAAATTTCGAATCTATTTTTTATGAAGCCAAACCTCAATAACTGTAAAACGGACACGGCGGGATTTATTTGCACTTATAACGTTAAGTATTAATCTCGTTTTGGGGAATTGATGAGCTGTTTTATTCACAGTGCATTGCATTATTTCTAGGTGGTTCAGAATGTGCATGCGAGTTGTGATGAATGGTTCTAGTGATGAAAATCCTTGTCAAATTGGTGTAGAGACAATATCCTCTCAAACTGAGGACGGTGTTGGTCAGCAACAAGAGGAGGCTCCTGTGTTTTTTTTTGCAAATGTAACACGAACTCTAACTGGGCTATTTGATCCAGCAGGTGACATAGAGAGTATACCTCTCCGTGAGCGAAGATTACCGAGTTTGGGATAGTTTTGTGTTCTGATTTTGACAGTGTTGGCTGTGATTGTCCATAATCTTTAGTAACCCATGGTAAAAAGGAACATCAAGTGCTCCCAGATTAATACCATAAATGCAGTATCAAAAACTGCGCAAACTAATCCATCGGCTGATTATTTGAGGTTACCCCATCGAGACAACACAACTTTAATTTATTTTCCCATTAAGTGTTCCAATTCTGGAAAAAATGAATCTTTATCTACAAACAAAAGTTCTTGAGGTGGATTTTCAAACAAATAATTGTTTTCATTGTAGTTTTAAAAATCTGATAAATAATTATTATCTCTGAGGTGTCCATCCAATTTCAAGGAAGAACACATAAACATTTAATATCTAAGTAAATAGATACAAAATGCCTTAGCAACAAAATTGAATTATTTATCTCTTTAAACTGTTATCCACAGAACTAAATTTAAGCGGTACATATCTAATTACTCTAGCTGTAGATGTGAGGCTGGAATGAAATTAGCAGTCATTACTAGTCTTTTAACTATATGGTCCTTTTGATCAGCGGTAAATTAGCTTTCCCTCTAACAAAGCCTGTATAGCAAGCAGTGGGCCGTAAATAAGACAGCTCAACCTCCCCTTACCACCTTTTCTGTTGTCAATCACAGCTCTGCAATTCATCCTTAGATTAACCTTTATCTGCAAAATTAAAAAAAAACCTTCGTCTACAGTGGCTAATTTTTTATAACTGAAAAGATCTGTTAAATTTCAGTATAATTAACCGAAGTGTCAAAAACCCAGCCCAGTTTCTCAACCAATTTCAGATGAGTTGGCGCCTTGATAACGGAGCAAGTAATAATGCAGGCAAGATTTTTTTAAATTAGTTTTTCCCCTTCTCAACCACTCTGATTTGCTATACTATATTATTAAATTCGACATTGTATAATAGATTGCACGTTTCTGAACAATTTAACTCCTTCACTCCCGAATAAACGAAACATAAATTATAAGTAAATCTACAATGAAATGTTATTTTACTGGGAAGAACAACGGGGTTCAGGTTGAATGTTGGAAGACGAGTATCAAGGGGAACTTATACTTTAATTATGGCGATCAATTTGGGGTAACATCGGGTGTCACATGCAGACAGTAAGTATTTGCGGTAGTCAGATACATGGACCTTGACTAATTACATAATTGCATAAACAATACGTTGTTTGAATTCTTTTTTTTAAAAAACTGTCGACTGCAAACGGGCTTGTAATCAGACAGGTTCCAGAACCGGTTGTCCTTTCCCAAATTATAGGCATGCATATATTCATCCCTGCCAAGCACATGAGGGACCGTTAGGGGACGCCCGAGAGAGGTTGCCAGTCAGCAGACCCCTTCCCCGGAATCAAACAAATAATTAAGGGGGGAAACATAGCGCTATGGCGACCTGTTTCCTCATCGCTGCAACTAACTGGAGTCCGATTGTATGTTACAGTGCTGTCAGCTGATTCTACCCTCCCCCCCACCCTTCCACCCCACCAAAAAAAAAGTTCAGGGACTCTCCAAGTGAGAAATAGAAAACAGCCCTGATTTCTTATTGGCATCCACTGAAGGTCACCACCTACGCTGCTGAAAGCGCTAGGCCCCTTTTTTTTCTATTACATGCTACATTAGAACAGTTTTGTCAACTCCCCCGGCCGGGGATCAGCCTTGAAGTTTTCACACGCAAACGCTCGGCCGAATCTTCCGCAATACTGCATCAACAAATTAAAGGTTCTTGACCCAACTGAGCTACCGTGCTTCCTGCCAAAACTCGGGAGTTGTGCACAGCAGCAGAAACGTTTTAAAAAAGGTTTTGTTTAGAATAACCTGGTCATTCACAGCGCACGCCATTTTAGAGTTATTTTACTGGGAATCGAGAAAGAAGCCATTCATTCCAAGCTCTGCATGTCTGACATTAGAACACAAGAGCTGCACTGTTGCATCCCCCCACCCCCCCACTCCCCCAACGTAGAATGAGAAATTTCAGAAACAAGTATAAAACACTGACTGTCAGCCACTTACTTGTCAGGTCTGGGTGTTGTCCGCGACACTGTCGCCTCGAGGAGAAACGAAAACGCCTGAAGTGCCGCACTCCCGGCCGCGGGAGTTGATGTGTGCCGCTACTGCTCACTTCTCCCTGGGCTGAGAGAGCCGGAGATCCGCTGGGTGTTTCTTTACCCCCCTCTGAAGCTGAGACAAGCGAGCCATGTCAGCTTGAAACTGGAGTCCCTGCGCTCTCCCGGCAGCATGCGAACGTGTACAGTCCTCTTCATCTAACCACAGAGGATATGCAAACCCTGGAACAAGAAAAGTCGTTTATGGAAAAAAAAATTCTAAAAGGCTGAACGTTTTAAAGAAAGAATGGACGCAGAACAACAAAAGTCAGTTACACTACGCTGCTCTATACCCCCACCGACAGACAGAAGAAAAAGCTTTATATTTTTTCAGTGGGTATTCAAGATAATTTGAAGCCATTGTTTCTGCTACAGATGGTTCTTTTTAATACAATAACACTGCTCTTTGTGCATACTACCCACAATAAAATCTAAAGCGTTCTCTTGAATAACCATTTTGTTCTCTGTTGTATAGGGCCAACAAAAGCTGCCGTGAGGTAATGGTTTCGCTGTTTATTGAAACCATGGAATAGGGGCTGGATAAAGGATAGAAAAAGACTTTACAAGGTCACACGAAAACTCTTTATCTGAATAAAATATTATTTAAAAGCAAAGACTACTTTTAACTGCACCTGAGGGCTGTGTGTCAATAAAACAATGACTTCCTTGCAGTTTATGTGCTAAATCATGTCTATAAAAAGTTACTAAGACCAGCGAGTTTAATATTGCGTTTAGCCAAATATTACAAAGAAATTCAAAAGCTGGACAACACACCAGTTCCCTCTTATTCTTTAGATAATTGGTCATAAAATTGAAAGAAGAAAACTAATTTCCAGTGCCAAACTGTTAAATATTGTAACACGTTACATGACACAAATGGCTCCCATATGGTATAATTCACTTCTACACACAGTTCATACAGTGAGATTTTCAAATTTCACAAAAAGATGGATTTTCCAATCAACACAATAGCAAAATTCAGTTCTCGTCAAACAGCCGCCAAAGGTAGGCATCAAGGACTTTGCCCTGAACCATGCATCACTTTAAACAATGTATGCCTATAAATTAACTGGACAAAAAGTTGTTACTATCTGATTTTTCATCCACCTTAATGGTTCTTAAACTCTAATTAAAATGCCTATCGACACACCAGCTATATTGTTCAAGAAAGGGGTAAATATATTTTGTGTCATGTGGATTCAGCATCAATTTAGTCTGTCTGACATCTAGACCATGTATTTGGCTTGAGTTGAGGTCTTTATCGGCTTTGAGAGCGAGCTCCTCAGAAAGGGAAAGTCGGAAACAATGGATCTCTGCAGGGAAAGTTGTTAGTCACTGACTCTCTGTTTGTCTACCTTTCTCTAGGAATTACTAGCTCATTCTCTCCCAGTTCCAGACTGACAGTAATCCACTCCAATGACTTCTGCCTTTTGTGTGTTTATAGAACATGTCTCAACCATAATCTCAAAGCTACAATTACAATAGGATGTCATGACTTTAACCTTAACACTACTTCCTTTAATTAACCTTCAGGGTGCACGAGACCAGCCTGTGTGGCAGAAAGTTGCTTTGTCAAATCGGCGACTTATACGCGGGTTGGAAGTACAAGCAGGGTCCAATGGGATGCGGTTTTTGTAATCTATTTGCTACATATTGGAATTAGCAGAAATTTTCACAAATCAGTGAACATAGGTTGCATTTGATCCCAAACAACTAAAGGCAACTATTTGGTCACCTGTTACTAATAGATTCTGGACCTTTTCAATACTCAGTGGTATTAACCCAATGGGTGAGAATTGCCCATTGGCACCTACATTCCAAATTATCAGTTTACTATTCAACAGCTATTTTAATAAGATGTTTGCAGATATTAATAGGCGCCTATCTTATCTAGACACGAGATTTTGTACATATGTATACAGATGTTATTTTACAATCGTAATGACATATAACTTAATCCGAGGCGATGTTACTCTTGTAACCTATAACAAAACGTCTTAGACGTCAATGAAAGTGTTTCGAGCGTTAGAAAATCAATTTTCAATTACCACCGTTTCTTTATGTTTGTACAACAGATAGTGTCTGAAGAAATCTTTTCTGTCCCAACTGTTCTTGCTTTGATTTCTTTACTGGAATAGATGCCCTATCCTCATTTGCAACCTTATTACTTAACACTCGAACATTTCCAACTCTCAGATTCTCAAATAAAGGCAATTTTTGTTTGATCAACGCACGGGTAGAATATGCATTTACGTTTAAAAAAAAATGTAAGTGCCGCTGACGGGCATTTCATGTTTGTTACCCTATCTGACAAACATTTATAGACACTTGATACCAGATTTAAGATAATATTTTCCCGTTTTCCTCAACAACAGCTGCCATTTTTATACAATCCAACATCTATTTGAGGAATCATTTAGAAATGGTGACCAATGAAGCCCGCGTTTCTCAAAAATACTGCCACACATCCACGAACAGGGAGTATCTCCAGTGTATTACTGAAGAATAGATCTGTTTTGCCTGCAAGTGTGTAACATTTCAACGCCCCTGACAATTAGCAACATCTCCATTCTCAATTCGTAGCCGCAAGTCTTTTCAGACACCAGAACAATGGCCTCGGACCAAATATATATTCATAGCTTCCGAGTGTTCTGTGCAAGTGTTTTAAAACAAGTTCACCTTTGTTTTGATGTGAAGGCTGTTACTGATTCTTATCTCACTAAAGAAAGAAATAAAGTGCAGTCCTACAACATATCGCCGATATACATAAAGGCCTTTCCAGAGCATCCTCTTTTAATACACACGTATATAATTAGATTAATATAAACGTCAGTTGCGAGTTTTTATGAAGCACAATCTATTTTCTATGAGTTTCATTACTACATCAGTGGAGATTGCTGGAAACTGGGTATGGTTACTATTCACAAAACATTTTCTCACCACCACCCCCAGCAACTACAACTGAAAATAATAGCTCACAATCTGAAATGTGATCGTTACGGCGAACAGACAACGTACGTTGAAATGGATGTAACGGACACACTGAAGAAAGTTCTCCCTTCCCTAACGCGATTACAGGTAGCTGAAAGGAAAGTCGGCATTTCCTGGAAGGATGCGGCTGGAACTGCTTTTGCAATTACATTGACACGAGGTAAGCTTTTGAAGAAATACGCCGAAAAATCAGCCCGACAGACACTTCGTGTCGTAAATCTATAATATCAAGCTTCTAAATCGCTTCAAATGTGATTTTCCCCTCCTCAATGTTATATATATATATATATATATATCGAAGTTCTCAATAAATCAATCCTATTTCCAGTCATGGGGTTCATGTCCAAAAAATTGTTAAATATAATTTTAAAAAGTCATTAAATTGCTGTTGCTAAAGAACAATTTTCTTCATTGGTACACAATGTTTTTCAAATATTTATAGTATCCTATCTACATTTACATTTATAACTTAAGTGCGCTCTCAAACAGGATAAAATCGAGAAGGGTGGAATAGATAATCGCAGAAAAAGTGCAGAGTAAACCACACGCGTGTCTTCCCCTAGTCAATGCTGAAAATCAAACAAAGATTACGGTGCAAATGCGCATGCATAACTTTGGATTATCCATTTGGTTAACTTTAAAGTACTACTTTTAAACAGTATTCTGTAATTGAATGTTGTTTTATCCAGTGACTTCTGCTGGAAGATGAACATGCGGAATATCAGATCAGGTTAGGATCAGGCTTCACTGTTGTTTCCTCTTGGAAGAAACAATCTACTAATATTCACGGGGGTAGATTTTAATTTTCATTGCCTGATGGAAAACTGGCACTAGCGGATCGACTGTCCAGCATTCACCTTCCTTTCCAGTGCAGATAATAATAAAAAAAATGGGCAGCTTGCGGAACGAGTGGTCTTTTGCTAGTGCCAGTTTTCTGCCCTATGATCTAGGCTCAGCCCTGGAGAATGTCGCGGAGGCATGGAAGGATGGTTTTGCCAATGGAATCATGGTGCAGCATGTGTCAACACTTTCAGCAGGGGAGGGGAGAAAAATAGAAAATGGGTATGTCAACTTCATTTTTATATCGTGCTCTTAGTTCACAATTTGCTCAATCTCCCGTCCCTGATGTGAAAAATCAAATGAGAAAAGTTTGTTTAAATATGATTAAGCATTTTTGAATATTCCTGTAAGATGACACTGCGGAGCAGGTTCGAGGGGCCCAATGGCCTACTCCCGCTCCTATCTCTGGCGACCTTATGATGAGTGGATGGCACAGAAACAGCACTGTCCTTGTTTTTTCCCCCCCAATACATCAGAAACCAATGTTAAAAAAAAACTACAGAAACTATTATTACAGTTGGCATGCTATGGGGGAAAATACCTCAGAGTTACATCGCTACATATAAATGCCACAAACACCACAAGAAAATGGGAAGGATTTTTAAAATCATTAATAAATGGGGTACAGTTAATGGTTTTCAAGGGTTTTAAATAACACTAAAACCGTTTGCAAATTTGCTTAAATTTCTGAAGCAACAACATTGATTTATTAAAATTTTTACAGACTTCATTTATTATAAATTCACACTTGTAACTAAATAGTTTTGAGAATAGCTCAGATAGACAGTTATGATTTGGATTTTTAATTTGATAATGGGCTAAAATATCTTTCAGGTTGATATCAATCTTTCAGTCCAGCCCTTCAAATGGTTGATTTTAAATACTCTGTCTAACTTAATTCATACCAATTAACTTTTCACAATGAAGTGTAGGTATTAGTGACATTCTCCCAGGAGATTTTAACAACCTTCCCTTTGAGATCCTTAAACTCACACAGCTTTGAGTTATACTATTTCACTGGAGTTCATCCAACTACTATGACATTGAAATTTCAAGAGACATTTTTTTTAGTATATGTTTTACATATCTCAGCTTGTAATTTTCTTGCAGAATATACCTAAACTCAAAATGACTTATTTTGCAAATACAGTACATATTACAACTAGATGTGATCTCAGAAAGAAGATCTATTTGCTTAACAAAAAAAATGATGGGTTGTTTTACAAAAATTAAATGGCATTAGATCAAAAGGCTAGGCCAATAACTAAATGAACATGTGAAAGTTCATGTGTAGAAAGTCACTTGCTCAAATCTGGTATTCTTTTATTCCTCTCAACAACATTAACTCAAATTAACAGATGATGGGATTGCACAAATATGTCTTTCATTGATTTTTGTAGTGAAGGAAGGTATTAGTAGGAATTGAATTTGCAACATTCTACTCAAGATTTTAGCTGGTTATTTTCTGTCCAAATTTATTACAACAATACCTTGGCTGTGATGTTTCTTTCCTCACTGCCCACCCACCCTCGTCCCTTCATCCTCTGCTCCACCTTGAGACACTTGTCTAAAATATATTGTAACCTTCAAACTAATAAATATTTGAATATACCTAACTTGAGTACCGCACAAGTTCCCAAAACACACTTCTTCCTAAAGATCAGCGCCTGATGTTCTGTTTCTATAATATTTATTGTCAATCAGGAGACATAGCAACATTGAAATGTTCAAACATAAAGAAGAATGATGTGAGTGATTTCCAAATAATAAGCAATCATAGGACAGACAATCTCTTCTACAGGTGACTGTTAGTATTAAAAAGAAAGGAAATAGTTAGCTAATTTGTATGACCCAAGACAATACATTTCCCTTATATGAATGTTTGAAGAAACCAGCTTCAGGATTGCTTACATTGATCTGCTTTACAGATTAACCAGTGAGCACTTTAATCACATTAACTATCAAACAAGTTAAATCAATGATCAATTTAATCACATTAGATAATCTCAACAGCTATCTTTCACTGGAGTATGCTAAATAATCCTTCACAATTTATCTTGGTCTTTTCTTTATAATTGCTGCTGCTAAACGATTGTCCATAACTCAGAAGATTGTATAGCACTATTTAAATTAAATTAGGGATGGATAATGTGATAGATTTCTATACTTAATCACACAAGAGGGGTGAAAGAGAAGCTAACTCGATTTGACATGGGGTGGGACAAAAGACTAATTACCTCACTGAATTCATTAATAACGAAAGACAAACAATTAGATTTTATGTCTCATTTAATGATTACATAATCAAAACTAAAATTGTAAGAGTACTTAGGATGAATTTTAAACAAACAGCGCAAAGTATACTGGAGGAAGAAAAGATCCTGTGCCTGTTGGAACTGAAATAATTTTGCCACAATGTAACAATTCGGGTTCTTGACAGTTCTTAATTGTGTAATAAGTGCTTTGGGCTGAGAATTCTGCAGGTACAGATGGTGTAAGTAATTAGAATGCCCCCCAAACACTGTTGCACTGCGACAGCGTGACATATGAAACCTGTTTTCAATGCAAAGGTCAAGGTTTGCCGAACTGTTTCTCTACACTGCTGTTTCCAGACCACCATCATAGATGGTTTTTGATTCACATGGAATGCAATGGCTGAGGCCCCGGCTGCAATGTGTGAAAAGGAAAGCTGCGATCAGTTTTGGTGGCATGATAATTACTAACATTCAAGATTTACTTAATTGTTTGAAATCTTCCTTTTTGGCCTCTCGTAGACAAGCATTCCTCACAGAGAACTAATGTTCAGAAATAGATATCTTGGTCTGAAATTTCCTCCGTGGTCACAACCTGGATGTTAGATCTGAAAATGCATCCATTCTGACAATGTCATTACACCCAAATTTCCTGCAAATCTCCTTAGAACAAATTGGGCATAATGCAGTGTGAAAAATGGTGCCCAAGGAAAGGTCGGAACTCAGCCTATATTTCATCTGCATTAAGCACAGCATGCTTAAGAAACTGCAATTGGGTAGATTTTCAGTTTTTAATATGACTTATACTATAAAAATCCATTCAAAGAAAAATAAAATACCGTTCAGATCTCCGTGAGGATATTTCTTTTAAAAACTCTAAAAAATTTGCAATAAAACTGACCTTTTCCTTCTGCACCTTAAAATCTGATCGTAATTTAAGGAGACCCCCGAACATGATTCAATTGCAGAAAACACTCATACAAGGTAAAGTGGAGCCATTATTATTGTGGAGTTGCATTTGAGCAGAGGGATTACTAAACAACAAATGATGGATAAAATAAAGATTTGAGCGCATTGCTTTTATGCTCAAATTCCATGATCTTTTAGGCCGCATTGTATTTATGCCCAGATTGAGAATGGATCTGGGCACAAGTACACAGGAATTTTGTATTTATGAATCATTGGATTTGGGACAAGTGTTACAATTAAAATATCTTGCATTCAATTACACAAAACGACAAATGGTGGTATGCTCTTCTCCTGAGAACTCGCTGACTGTTACAAGGGATTAAAAATAATAAAGTAATACAAGTCAAAGACTGCAGGAACTCACACAACTGATGTTACTGACTGTCATCTATTTCTCTTTTCACTGTCAATTTTCTATAGTCATTATTAATTTTTTTTGTTAAATTTTTATTCTATAATTATGGCTTTTTAAAAAGAAGATATCACAAGCTCTTAGGTTAAGTACAGCACAGCTAGATACAGGTAAAGCCCTCCTTTAATCACTAGAATGAACTTATCCTTTCACACATAAGCAATTCCTTATGATCTAATCCAGTGAGATTGGTGTCAAAATTGGAGCAGTTTGTATTGTGAGGTGAGGCCCAATCACAACTAAATTGAGATTGTCCAAACTCTTTTGACTTATGACCTTTAGAACCAACAAAGGGGGAAAAAAAACTCTAATTGGCCTGGGTTAGGGTAGCCAACCCTTCAACGTTGTCCTGGAGTCTCCAGGAGTTAAAGATTAATTTCCTGAATACTGCTGTGAACAACCCAGGAGAAAAGGAGCACAAGAAGTTATTTTTTTCATTTTCTTTAAGCAGGTTTGTTTATTAGTTTTAAAATATATTGGAGATGGCAAAAAAAAACTGACTGAGTGAGGCAATTAGAGATGGGAGGTCATGTGATGAAACCTCCGGGAATTCTATCAGTGCCATCATCAATCCCATTTGAAGACACACCTGGGTTTCATGCCCTATATCCTTTAATAACTTTGGATAACAAAAATCTGTCAATCGCAGATTTAAAATTTACAATTGATCTAGCATCAATTGCCATTTGTTGAAGAGAATTCCAAACTTCTACCAACCTTTGCATGTGGGAGGGTTTCCTAATTTCACTCCTGAAAGATCTAGGTTTAATTTTTAGACTATCCCTCCGAATCAGATTCTCCAATCAGTGGAAATAGTTTCTATCTACCTATTCTATCTGTTCCCATTCATATCTTGAAAACTGTGATCAACTCATACCTAACCTTTTAAATTCCAGGGACCTTAGTTTGTGTAATCACTCCTCATACTTTAGCCCATGGGGTCCAGGTATCATTCTGGTAAACCCATACCTTACTCCTTTGAAGGCCAATATATCCTTCCTAAAGGATGATGGCCAGAACTGCTCATAATATTCCAGGAATGTCAAACTAGGGCTTATATTTAATAGTGCACCCATTCTGTTGTTCTGGTGAGGCATTGCTTTAAAGAGTTATAGTTTAATTATTGGCATTATTATTAACAGCTGTGTAAAACAGTAGATCATGATGTTTCCTGAGTTGCTGACACTTTGGAGATACCGTGCCAAGGAAACTAACCTGTCAAGGATGAATATACCGGGATGTAAGCTGAGATACATATTCTTGGGACTGGAGAAGGCAGTAACTTGCAGAACCTTTGCTCAGGACAATAAATAGATACAAATTACAACATGGTCTTTGGAAGGAAAAAGCCTAATAGGTCAAATACTTTTTCTTCATTTCATACTTTTTTGTGCATTACTTTGCTATCCTTTATCATATTTAGTACATCTGCTATGCCTATCAATCTTTGGACCTTGCTAAGTCTCAAGTATTTTCAACTTTTTCACAAGCAACTTTGAATCCACCTCTTCATCAGCAATTGCTGCACTTCTCATACAGATCAGACAAACTTCGATTGCCCAGATGATCTTAAGTAATTCACCCATCAGCTGATCCCATATTTCTGATTAGTTCATGAACTCAGATAATCTGCTAGATACTTTCCTCAGTTCAAATCCTAATTCTTACATTGTTTCTTCACCACTGGTCTCTTGACCTCATCGTTGTTTTCTGCAGAATTCCCTGCAACAAATCTATTATTTAGCACTATAGGTCAGGTGATTGGGATGGTCATCGAGAATTTTTTGCTACTCCAGCTTGGTCAGACTTCTCCTTTTACACTCTTGACCCTATCATTTGTGATAGAGAAGCAAGTTATGTTATTTTAGCTGGCAGAATAGGTTTCATAGACCACTATTCTTTCCCTGTCTGATCTGGTACTGAATCTTGCTTCACTCACATTTGCTATTCTGCTATCTCTCATAAAAATGCATGTTGTACTTCACATCTTGATCAATCCAGAGCATTCAGAGCCAATTTTATGTTTACTTGTAACTTCTGTAAATCCTTGATTAAAGCTCCTAACTGGAAAAGAAGCATCAACTATTATCTTTCTGTCTCTCAGCAGCTGCTCCATCTGGTTGCTTGCCAAAGCTAATTTTTGTAACTTCTGTGAATCCTCCTTCTCATCCTCGTCAGTACTCAAGGTGCAGTTACTAGCTTTGTTACAGATAAAGCTGTCTTTTTTGGCTCACTTTTATCTTTCAAATGAAATTGTGATATCTTTCTGAAAAAAACTTCCCTCCGACCCTCTAATCTGTTCAGGACAACATTAAATTTTACCTCTGGCAAGACTGTCAGCTTTTCTATTCCCTGGACTCCAGTAAGAGCTATAGTCTGAAGAATATCCTCCCCGTGATCCTCAAGTTGGGTGTCTTCAGATTTATCCCCATTCTTTTGCCATTTTCTCAAGCAGCTTTTCTTTTTTGTAGAAAGTTTGTTCATGTGCCTCAGAAAGATGATAACTCGTACGTTCAAAATTACCATCACAGTAGCCTTACATTAGTACTTTCTAAACTTATATCAGATGCTGCCAACTCCTAAATTATTCATCCTTTTGAAAGCTTTGTACTAACCAATGACTTAAAATGTGCTTTTTGAAATGCCCATTATGCTGGTGATCTTGCATACTTACATCATGCTTTTCTAGAACTGTGCCCTTGAACACTTTAACACTTAGGTCTGACATTGGTTGGTGGGGTGGGGGGGGGGGGGGGGGGGGGGGCGGGGGTGGGTGGGGTGGTGTCGGGGGGCAACCCTTCCTCGGTCGGTTTAGGGAGCTCTGACCCGATTTTACATTCAGCAGGCAATTAACTGTCTGCAGTCAGGGCTCCCATCCTTTCGCCCAATCAGAGGCCAGCAGCTCTTCAGTCCCAGCAGTGCCAGCATTGGGAATGGTGGTCACAGCTGGGACTGCAACCAGGCAACAACAGCAGTGATCAGGGCCAGCTCAAGATCTGTTAGCGCCCTGGGCAAATTGAATTTTAGCACCCTGAAGACTTTTTGCCATTTTCATAATTACTTCAAAATGAAAAAAAACTACAAGTATAGCAATAAACAAGTTATTACAGATAAATGAAAAAAAAAATCAAACGCAACAGGCATTCAAATATGTACATTATTCTAACTGAAACTTTAAGACCTTTACAAATTTAAGAATTTTTTTCATGATAATAAAATACAAGAAAGGAAAAAAGAGAATTAAAGTTAATACCCTGCACAAATAAGTAAAATAGAGAGAAAGAAAAAGAAAAGCCAAAGCTAAATCAAATGCAACAAAAGACATGCAAATCCTTATATTATCCTAACTAAATTTTTTTCCTTTAGATCTGCAAATTTTTTATAGCACTTTGCATATTTATATTTCAGACATGGTCATTTTCTATTGACAAAATTGCTAGGGAGTTTAGTTTTTCTTGTGTCAGGGAAGACCTTAAGTATATCTTTATCATTTTCAGCTGACTAAAGCTTCTTTCTCCCATGGCCACAGTTATTGGAATTGTAAGCATTATCCTAATGCAGCCCACAGATCCGGCAAATCATCCTGCAACTTGTTAGTGTTGTTTTAGCATTATGTGGCCAGCAACAATATTAACTATATATGAATACCTCTTACCTTATATAAATATTTTAGATAATTGTTGTTCACAAGCACAAGATGTGCACAGGGCCAGGTGGCGCTTCCCCATGCTCACCAACACCAAGTCGCATGATGGGTTAACGCGATTGTAAATTTACAATTGGCTAATATGTAGTTAAACAACACTAATTAAGATTGTAATGCAGTATCATATACCTTAAATAATTCCATTTTCCATTTATTCATTTATTTTATTTTTATTTTTTTCTCTCTCCCTTTCTCCGTTTTTTGGTGCCCCTCAGCATATTGTGCCCGCCCGGTGACTGCCCGGTTAGCTGTGCTTTCAGCCAGCCCTAGCAATGATGCAGGAGGCCCCAGGACGTAGTTAAATGGAGTCCAGCTTGCCCAGGACATTCAGGCAGTCCTGGTGAGGGAGAGGGGGAAAGGGAGGGGATGTCATTCAAGAGGGTAGGGTGTGCTCTCAAGAGGTCAGCCCGTCACCACAGGGCCCTTCACGGTCCTTGGCATGCCTGATCAGGAGTGGCCTCCCCCTCACCCCCCAAGACCACATGGAAGCCACCAGGGTGTATCTGCTGGCCTCCCAAAGTGGCAGTGCCCAACCAGCCAGCGGCGGTAACAAGTGGCCCTTAACTGACCCTTAATTGGCGACTTGGATTATCCTGAGGGTGGGAAGTCCAGCTGCCACCTTCTATGCCATTGGTAAAATACCAGTGGTGGTGGGATGGTGACAGGCATGCCACCCACCTTGCCATCCCACCCGATTTCCCACTTGTCCCTGCCTCCCACCACATTCCTTGGGGCTCCATTAAATCCCACCCTGTATTTCTAAGCAAGTCCTCACCAAAGCTTTATTCATCATTATTTGGTTCCTCTCAAAATTGTTCTAGCTGTGGTCTAGTTAATAAGTGTCATCTGCTTCTTTCCATTAACTCAGGGTTCCTCATGCTCAGTCCTTGTTCTGAGATGGTCCTTCTATCAGTGAACTCTAGGCATGGTACTTGGCTAATAGACAGGCTGTAGACACACTCTGGTATCTGCTTAACACTTGTTTATTGGCACTACTTCTAAACAGGTTACAGAGTAGGCATGCTGCTCCTAGGTATGGTGTTCCAACCTCTCTCTCTCTCTCGAGAGTCTAATACATGACTGCCCAATGTCAGTGGCACCACAACATTCACGTCACATACCAGCGCATCCCATCCGCCGACCCTCTACACCAGAATCCTCTCTTCTTCTCTGTGCTTTTGCCATATCAATTTCCTTTTCTCCCAATTTATCTCTCTTTTGCTGATAATTCTGGTCATCTTGCAGTGCTCTAGCTGAATCACTACAATTTGGTCTTGATCCTCCCCATGCTTTTTGGTGGACCAGTGAAATCTTGGGAATGAAACAGGTCTTGGGCAATGGATGTCATGGAATCAGCTGCCTGTTCCACACATGCTTGATGAAGAAAAATCAACAGCTTTTTAAAAAGGGCTGTTGATTCGCTGATGCCTATTTTGTGTGACCACCCAAGGCCTATTTCAGCCACTTTTCTTCCAATTCTTTATGGACAATTTCTTTATGTTTCTTTCAAGCTTGTTGAACAGCTACCACACCTTACCTCTGATGGCTCCACCCTAAGCTTTTTTCATCTATCAATATTCTTGTCCTCACCATCTCCCATGACTTTTCATATTTTCTCCATTGTTAGAGCTGTCTCCAAACAGATTAATTTCCTTAGTTAAAAGCAAAAAACTGCGGATGCTGGAAATCCAAAACAAAAATAAAAATACCTGGAAAAACTCAGCAGGTCTGGCAGCATCTGTGGAGAGGAGCACAGTTAACGTTTCGAGTCCATATGACTCTTCAACAGAATGGGTTAATTTCCTTTACTGCTAAACACTTCCTTTCCCAGTTACCTAAAGTCTTTATAAAGATCCAAGTCCACGTATAGAATGAATAGTGCTGTTCTATCTGTAGAATTTTTTTAGCATCTGTCCTGCACTCCTTGGGGAAGAATTTTCACATTGGCTTGTAAAATGACATGCGGTGACATCGGGCGTGTGCCCCGACGTCACTGCGCATCATTCCGATCTTCAGTTTGGTGGCCAAGCGCCAGAGGCAGCTGTATGCCCATCGAACTGTGAAAGGCCTGTTAAGGCAATTTTCATGAAACCTCATCCACGGGCAGGATGAGGTTTCATGAAGGTTTTATTAAATTAATAAATATTTTTCACACATTTCATAAACATGTCCCAGCTCATGTCACACTGTCATATGAGGGGACATGTCTAAATAATTTTAATCTGTCTTTATTTTAAACTTTAAATATGAACTTAATCTCTCTGAGGCAGCTCCGTGCCTCAGGGAGGTTTCTGCGCTCTTTTGTGCGCATGCGCGAAAAAGCACAGGCCCCGACTCTCCCTCCTTCCACCACCCACACAGGTAGCTCTGAGCGCTATCGGGCATGCCTCATGCTCGGCGGGCCATAATTAGCCCGCCCACATAAAATGGCAGCGCGCAGCCGATCGCAAGTGGCAATTGGCTCCACGCCCGCCCGCACCTGCTCCCAACTGGCCCGCCCTACAGGGAGAAAATTCTCCGCCTTGATATTCTAGTATAAGCCTATTTCTTGGTAGACAGTTCCTCACCCACTTCAAGCACCCAACCTAGAATCTTAGAGCACAGAAGAAAATCATCAACCCATTGTGCTTGTGCTGGCTCTTTGAAAACACTGTCCAATTTCACTCCACACCTCAACTTTCTCCCCATAACCCTGCAAGTTAATCCTCTTCAAGTACATGCCCAATTGCCAATTCCAATCTGGAAACAGGCCGCCACCACTATAACAACTGGAGGTGCCAATGTGATGATCTAGTAATTCTATCAGCTTGAATTTGGTAATAAATTTATGCTAAAAATTCTCTCTTGTTTTCTTATGATAAATGAAAAATAATAAAAATGCAAATAATTAAGAAATGAATGATGTAGCATACCAAGCCACTTTTTCATATGTATACATTGTAGTTTAAGTCTTGTTGGTGTTCACTAAAATCTATCTGAAACATGAGGCAAACAAATTGAGAACTTTAATTTTATACCCTTTTGTCTTTTTTGTTTGTCTTATCATTCAATTGTTCTCAATAGCTGACTGAAATCAATAAAGTAGGCAATTGATGAAGCACTTTAAGGAACTCAACTTTGTGCAGTTACTTTTCCTCCAAAACACGGCACTGATTAAGGTTAAATTATCTTCTGGAGCCCAGAAAGATGAATGTTTTCAGTTCTGTTCTGGCAGTACAAGAAGTTAAATATGTACTTTGGACATTTGGCTATGAGATTTAAAAAGTTATTTTGGGACAAATATACATAATGAACACAAGTTCAGCAAGGACCCCCCACCAGCCCTCTTTAAAGAGAGCATCTTCCAAGTTAGTTGCTGATTGATTTCTACTGGCTCTTGCTGCAATGGTAGAGGTGTTTTATTGGTTTCTATACTTTTTTAAATTTGCTGAAGTCTACAGGCAGTGGTGTGACACATGCTGAAGATAATTGTTCTGTCTTCAAGGATTTTGCACAGACCACTTACTCCCAGACATGGGTGTAGTGGTAGACTTTATCCCCTTATACTACAGCATGATGGTGAGAATGACCAGAGGTGACACAGAACAAGATAAGCTGCTGGAACATGGAGGAGGAGGAGGCAGGGCAGAAGGGCTCTTGGCAGGAGACCATATCTACCCCAGAGAGTTCAAAGGGCAATTCTTCCTGCTGAATCTCAGTGAGAACAGTGTATCAAATGTCTATACTTCAGTAAGTATATCTTCACTGAAATCCAGCACTTGCTACAGCCATATATGCATTCTCAGAGCAAGGTGAGAATGGCATTGCCAGTGCCTGTGAAGGTGAGTGCAGCTATGAACTTTTATGCAACGTCTCCCAGTTTTCTGTCCACTATTGCATAAAGGACTTCATTGAGGCTCTGTAATCCAAGACAGCTGAATACATTTCATTCTCTCTTACTAGGGTGAAGCAGAAGGAATGAGCACATCTGATTTTTCATGGTGTGCAGGCTTCCTCATGGTACAGAATATCACTGATTGCACACACATTGCTTTGTTGGCACCGCATGTCAACTCTGAGATGAGCCTCAACCAAAGGGATTCCGTTTCCTCAATGTCACTCTGGTATGTGACCCTGCACAGAGGATCATGTTGGTCAATGTCCAGTTTCCTGGTAGCTGTCATGATACCTCAAGTGGGAGGACAAATGCAGTCATCTTCCGGGAGTGCATGGAATCAAGCTTAACTGCGTGACATCAGTTTGAGCTGCCGCTACAGGACTTAGACATTGGTTGGCTTCTATTTGTGCTTTAATGGAAGTTGAGATAACAGCCATCATGGGTGGATTCGCAAGTGTATTAATGGAGTTGGTCACCACTTCCATGCAGAAAAGCATGGGCTCTGCGCAAACTGCTGTACAAAGTTGGTGTCAGGCTCCTTCTTTCTGGCAGGCCTGCCAATGCACCAAGCATTTCATTGTGTATTCACATTAGCTTTCTTCTGTAGCCTGGCCCATTGAAGATTTCACCTTGAGTCACTTGCAGCAAAACTCATGTGTGACCTATCCCTCAACAAAAATGGCCCCTGCACTACTGTTTCACCTTTCCCTGGCTGCAGGCTCAGTGTCTCACATGTACAAACCTTGCCTCTAAGCTTTCCTTTAAATTATGTGTCAGTATCTGAAATGGCGACTGTGGGCATGGATTTGAATGACAGTCCTTCTTCATCATCACTATCATCTTGCTCTTCCATCACTACCTGGCCAGGTGGCAGTTCTTGGGTATTTGAAAGTATAGAGGCACCAAGATAAGATTGTGGTGAGGGGAGATGGGTAATGTAAGAGGTGAATGCTACAACTACAGCCTGTAAATCAGAACAGAATGTGGGATGAGGGGAAATGAGAAGAATGATTAGGTATGAGGATGCCATCATCTCCTATGGTTTCAAACTTGCTGCATGGATGCTCCAGTAATGGTGACTGCTTTCTCCCTTGTGGGAGTAAGGACAACCAGCTGTACCTCGATACACACCAGTTAGCACCTGCTGCCTCAAGTTATGTAACAACTTGTCACATAGAAAATAAGGATGCGTGAACATAGATGTAATACAATGTGTTTGGGTGATGTGGTTGTTATGGTTGAATAGCTGGCAGTGTTTGCAATGTATGAGGTGTGGGTGTGAGACTTGCAGCTCTGCTAAGTGTCTGAGGGTGAAGTGAAATTATGAATGTTAGGTATAGATTGTGATTGATAGAGATTGCTAGCAGCTGAGTAAAGAGGCTGTGATGCATTGAACAATGCATAAGGCTAATGATGCAGTTAGTAGGATTTGCCATTTGAAGATATATACACTGACCATGACCAGTCCTGTAAGGTTGCTGAACTTTTTGTGTAACTGCATCCAGCTAGAATGTATCTCCCCTTTAAGCGGTGCAGGCTGACTTTAAGTAGTGCAGGCTAGCTTGAATTGGTGCTCAAGTCACACAAATATTGACGCCCCTCCTGAGGCATGCAACAGCATGCAACACTCAACAGCATCTGGCACAGGCTACATGCAGAAATAATGCAAATTAGCAGGCAGCACAAAAGTTAGCTCGCAGCCTGCATTGGAAGCAATTGTGTGGATTAATTGCACATCTGGATCCCTTTGCCAGTTTTCATTGGCTATTGAATTTTGCCCTCATGTTCTTCAGCCAATAATATGCAGTAGAACCAGGACATTAAACTCAACTAATTTCTTACTACACCAAGCTCACATAACACATCAACATAAAGTTTGTGTTTTCAACTTCATTTCAAATAGTAATGATTAATGACATTCATTAGAGTGAGTAGCTTTGCAACTGGAACATCATATATTAAATATATTGCAGGCAATGCTACTCAGCAACATTGCTGAGTCCTCTGTATTATTTCCACGGTAAGGCTTAAGTAACTTCTACTTCATTGGCCATTTAGTGCTTTGAAGTACTCTGTGCCTCGCCAGTGAGTGTTATTCATATTAAACATGTCAAAAAGGCAGCTTGGTGAATGAGTGGGTTAAGCCATTTCTTGCAAATTTCAAGAGCATTTTTCTGATCACTGTCTAATGATTGTCTGGGAGAACATTAACATGAACCAACCAGAAGACTGCTACAAAACAGGAAAAAAAAACCCTTTTCTTGACATTCAAGTTGCTTGTGTTATACCAGAGTCAGCAAAGCCAATTGCCAAAGGCAGAAAGCCACAGTTTCATTTCTGACACTGAGATTGTAACGCTTCTGCAGTCAGATCACATCTGTGTTCCAATATGTTTGTGTTGATAAAAATATAGTGAATAGTGAAACACCTGAAAAACAGAATGCCTCTTATCTGTTCCACTACATTTTTTTTAGTGTTCCCTTCTAAATGTAAAGCAGGTTCAAAGCAAGTTGAAGCTTGTATATGGCTTAGGTCATACACATTCACAATTACTGTTCCTGCTGAATCCTGTACACCATCAAAAGTATTTATGTAAAGCTCTGACTAAATCAAACCAATGTATGAATATATATGTGTGATAAATCAAATAACTTGCTCCTGTTACATTGCAGTAGACAGCATTGCCCTGTTCTGTAATAGGCTTTCTCACCAAGGAAAGCTGTTTAATTTTCTTTACAAAAAAAGTATTTCAGAATTTTTGGATATGATGAATAATCATGTAAATAAGAGAGAATAATATAGTTTTGGAACGTCGATGAGGCTCATAATTTATGGAAAAATATGAGTGTAATCCAGCCTCAACTGAGTAAATACCACACAACTTAGATTTATGTAACTCACAGCTCTAAGTCTTTTTCAAATCTAATTGTTTTCAATATTAAATTCAGGCAAGTAGAAATGAAAGTTGTGTTCAAACCACTCATCTAAAAAACTTGCTTAAGTGTAGGATGATATCATCCTAGCTAAATTATGTTACTCAATAGTTAAGAATCATTTGATCCCACCATTGACAATGAATGAGTTGGAAATCCAAATTGAATGGTGACCTTTGCTTTCTAGTGTAGGTGAAGAATCTCTTTTCAACATTAGAGAGGGTTTTTTTTTTACCACCGGTGAGTAGTGTGGGGAGGTGTCACAATCATTTTAACTGGAAAAAATCCACAATGGTAGCTCTCCATAACGGTTAAAATAATTGGTATCAATTAAAATATCAACATACCATCGTAAATACTGTTTTATATATAGATTTTTTTAAATTTTGAGGGACTATTTTTCACATAAAGACTTCCCCCTACAGCCTTACCTACGTAACAAGCCTCAACAGAAATTAGGAATTAGAATGTTATTCCTTATTGAGAAATTAGCCAGATTAACTATTTAAACAAAAGAAGCCTGGCTAAATATCAGATTAAGAATTGGACAAAATGTTATAAGGATAAGAACAAATAGAGAGGATTAAGTACTTGACAAAACATGATAGCTACCCTTCTAATGCAATTAAATAGTCATTTGTGGATTGCAACTAGTCAAATTGATTGAAGGTTGTAATGTTTGATATCTCTGTGTCACTTACCATCACTTTTTTAGGTTAGTGAGAAATTTCACAGTTTTGTCATTTTCAAAATTATATATCTGGTTATTCATCAAGAGATTAATAAATAGGCTAACTATCTTAAGAGGGAAAAGTCTAGAAATTCTGTGGCAGGAGTGAATTTGATGATTAATTAAGCATATAACAAAAATGATTTGGCACAACATTAAAACATATTAGTTTTGCATGCAATTTTTCAAATAGTGTATTGATACTAACACCTTAAATATGCCTAATAGCACTGTTTGAACTGGCACAAGCTAAAACACCCTTGCATGAATATATTCATGAGAGAGGACCTGGAGAGCATAAATATGTCACATATGACTGATCAATCTGGTTCCATACAGGATTGTGAACAGACAACATATGGAAGAATCAACTCTAATTACAAAATTAGGTTGGAGATCTGCATCGGACGGGCAAAGATGACACTGGATACATAAATGAGAAAAATAAATAGCCTTTATTAGAAAATATTACGGTAGCAAAATATCAATATAGAGCATAAATATAATGTCTAATTACTTTTATAAAATACTAATCATAACTGATTAAATCATATATACAAAAACAGCAATTTTACAATGTCTGTCATAGTGTACTAATTTAGTACACACATTACACAAAGGTGAACAGTGAAAAAAATATTGTAAAATTATTTTCTGTTGTACATACATGACTACAGGACTTATATTTGATTATTTATGTTTACTGATTCCAGAAACTGCCTGTTCAGCTTTAGAAGGATTGTTTATGAAAGACGCAACCCAGTGTGGTACTTTGAATTGGAGGGAGGTGAATACTAACCTCAGAACAAATGTTTTGGGAAACTAGAGCTTTCAATTGATATATCTTAGAACAATACAAAATAGCACGTTGGTTTCACACCAGACTAGTACACAAGAACCAGTCTACTCGACCAAACTGTTACTACTCCAATTGCATAGTATTGTTCAGTCTCACCAAGCCTGTGTGTATCTGAGTGTTACCAGACCAGATTGGTCTGCTGATGTGGGCATTCCTCCTCTTTCTGAAAGAAAAAAGCTTAGATTTATACAGCACCATTCATGACCAGATAATGTCCTAAAGTTCTTTACAGCCAGTGAAGTACTCTTGAAGTCTGTTCATTGTTGTTATGTGGGAAATGAGACAGCCAACTTACTCATGGCAAGCTCCCACAAACAGCGATGTGGTAAGGACTAGATCATCTTTTTGATGTTGATTGAGGGATAAATATTGGCCAAGACACCAGGCATAACTCCCCTACTCTTCTTTGAAATAGTTTCATGGGATCATTTTCATCTACCTGAGAGGGCAGACAGGACTTCGTTTAACATCTCATGCAAAAGACAACACCTCCAACAGTGCAGCACACCCTCAATACTTGATTTTTGTGCTCAAGTCCAGGAGTGGGACTTCTGACTCAAAGACAAGCGTGCTACCCATTGAGCCATGATTAACACATACTGAGATATTGTAAGGAGAGTAGTTGTGGTTCAAATGTCAGTAGTTGGCTTCTGTAGCTGTGCTTCCTCATATTCTGTGTTGGGCCCTTCTGCATGTTTGTGCGACCTCAGAGAAAATCCTGGATGGATCTGCTGATATGTAACACATCTGCAGCCATCCAGTAGTGTATTATTTACTCTCTTCCTTGTTAATAACTTTGCTGTAGCAGCATTGGATATGACTTTTGAGATGAATACAATGCAGTTGGAAAAAAATTCTTTGTGGAGACATAAAGGATATACTGTATATATTTCATGATGCTCTGGAATATTTAAAAATTATGTTCTAAAAAGTACAATACATTTATCTATTAATGTACAATTAAAGCCTTAGGGGAAGAGTTAGTGCCTGCAGGGAAGAGTTTTAATGGGCTCAGTGCTCTTTTCTCATTACTAATTTTATTTTCTTGCTTTTTGAACTTTTAATGTTTACTTCTTAAAATATGCATTATATCTACAGTTTTCAAGTATACTTATTGTTACCTGTGTCATTGTTTACCATAGGAGAAAGAAGAATTTATACTTACCAGTTTGTTGGGACTCCGAGGATAAGGTTTCCTCTTCAGGAGCTATCTTGAAATGCTTTGAGATGGTTTCCTCCAACCATGCAAATGTATTCTTTAGTGGAACTGAACCTCTTCTGTGTGCTTTAGTCATTTGATTACTTAATTAAATATTACTTCCCACCTTTGAAGGCTGTTAATGCATTCTTGCAGTCCCATGGGATTCACTGAATTTTAAACATTTTAATCGCTTTTTCCAAAATTTATTTTCAATAATTTGATCCTTCGGGAGTAGATAATGTTGCTACATCCTGAAAAAGGCATTTTTATATTTTACGAACTATTACCTGAAATAAACAATTCATAATTTGTGAAATGTGGTCATTCCTGTCTGCTTCTAAACTCCATTTTGCTCCAATACCATCACTGGTGTCCAGTCACATTCATAAAGTATTTGACTGAGATTTGAAACTGCCAGCTAATTTCTGATTGGCAATTCTAATTCCTACTGTCAACTAATTGAGCTGCTGCATTTTGGAAGCTGTGGCACCATTTTGGATGCTGAGTGAAGGAACACATAGCTAACTAATGCGCTTTAATATCCAAAAGCTGGAATATTATCCCATAGCTTTTCTTTGCATAGGGCAGTAAGATTAATTGATTTTTGGAATCCATTCAAACAAATATCTTTGTTTTTGAATTTTTATCTATCCAGTCATAGCCAGAGAATCTCCTCCAATTGCTTTCCTCCCCTTCCTGCACCATTACGTCTAGTGATCCCTATCTTTGACTTCCTCCCATTTCTTATCCATTTGCTTCTCTCAGCGACATCATCTAAAAACATCCAACTCGATTTCAACATCACCCCTCTTGACCCCTCCACTGTCTCTAAGTTGTTTGATTGCTCATTCAGCAACCTGTACTGGATGAACTGGAATTTTCTCCAAGTCAATATTGAGAAGAATGAAATAATTGCCTTTGGTCCCTGCCACAAACTTTATTGCCTTTCCCTGGCAAAGTACAAGACTGAAGCAACCCTCGAGCCCTTTTTGCCAAGGCGAGTTTCTGATTATATATTCATGCCAACACTAAGAACTTTTATTTCCACTTCCTTAATATCACCCAACTCTGCCCCTGCCTCAGTTCATTCATCCCTTTGTTACCTCCAAACTCAACAATTCCAATGCAGTCCCAGCCAGTCCCCCAGTTCTAGCTTCTGTGAACTTGAGACAATATAAAACTCTAGCCCATGCCCTAACTTGCACATTCACACAAAGTCTAATTCACTTGTGCTTGCTGACCTACCCAGTTAGCATTTTAAAATCCTTAACTTTGTTTTCAAATCCATCAGTGGTCTCACCTCATCGCCCCCATCCCAACGCCACTCCAATTCTATAATTTCCTCTGGCTCTACAACTCTCTGCGATCTCTGTGCTCCTCCAATTCGGACTTCTTGCATAACCTGATTTTAATCTCCAGCATTGGCAGGTGCACCTTCAGCTGCCAAGCCTAAACTCTCACATTCCCTCCCTAATCCTCTCTGTCCTCTTTTTGATCATCTGCCCTTAATATCTGCTCATGTGGTTTGGTGTCAAATTTTGTTATATAATGCTCCTGTGAAGCACCTTGGGATGTTTTGTTACATTAAAGGTGCTGTATAAGGATTATTATAAGGACTATTAGTGATCATCTAATGCCATCCCACCAATAGGTATATTCAGGCTTGAATCTTTATTGGATTCAAAGGTTTTTACAGGCAGGGATATGATTAAATATTCAGTTGCATTATTTCCTATATCTAATTCAACAAATCTATATTTAATGATGCTGTAATTTCTCTGTGCAATATTATTCACTCATTCTATTTACTGTTAGTCTAAGATGCTTTTCCCCCTGCAGGACCAGAGCCAAAGGAAGATGTGCAGTTCTCAAGCTGTTGACTGGTCTCTACAATGTAAATAAAATTTAGCGAATCCATGGCATCACAATTTCAGAATTATATGGGTCCACTGGCTTCATGCCATTCATTTCAGTAAAGTCAATGTAGGAAGCCACCCCCTTGTATACATTTAGCAATCTGATTGAAACTGTCAGGAAACAACGATGGATGCTCGAGAAAAAAAATTAAAAGCAAAACCTCACACATAATTTATTGTTTGAGGTCTTTTTCTGTTTTATTCTCTTTTCTTTGGAGTTATTACATCCAGAATTCATATTTAATATTAAACTTCTTTTCTTGCTATTAGCTCCCAAGTTACAGGTTGAAACTCCTTTTGATCCCAACAGTGATAAGGTTTTAATGTGACTTGTTGTAAAATGGAACACCTTTTGAATTAATAGGGGGTATTTTGATACTCCCCATCCAGCAATTACAGGGAAGCATCACCCAAAACCTTAGGAGGAATGATTTACCTTCCTTGTTGTTGCCAATGGTATCACTGTCTCTACCTTTCCCAGGGCTATACAGCCATGGCACCTGCTTGAGTCAGGTAGTGGGTCCTTTTAATATGCAAGTCTGATGTACAAAAAATCCCAATAACAATTTTAGGATGGTACTGTAACAAGGTGGAGCATTTTGCTGTGCACTGACTGCAAAGTATTAGCTCGTGTTCCAGCCGAAGTGGTGACCAGCAGGTAATTTGTATCTTATTTCTGGTGCAACAGGAGTCCCACAAAAACAAGCTGGGTAGGCTGCTCTTAGTTATCTGTTTGCTGCCTGAAGCTTGCTAACTTTGTCCTCAAAATGCACCAGGTTTTCTGCCTGATCAGCTGGTTGTCTGAAACTCACCTACAGTCAAAAATTACCCAGTATCTAACAATGTTTCAAATGAATTTCACTAAGTATTTCTAATCTACATTTCAAACAATGAATTCAAATTTACACCGGACCCTGATGTTGAAATCCTCATCTATGCCTTTGTCACCTCCAGATTCAAATATCTTAAAACATTCCAGGCCAACCTCCCGTTCTCCAACTTCCATGAACTTGAGTTCATCTAAAATTCTGCTGCCTGTAGCCTCTCCTGAACAAAGTCCTGTTCAGCCAGCAACACGTCCCTGTTGATCTGATCCTTCATGGCCAAGCCTTTTTTCACCTCTGTAACTTCCATTATGGTGGTAGTAGTGGTAGTATTAGATTAGTGCAAACTGCACCTGATGCCAAATATAAGAGAGAGACTGATAAGCATGGGGGCTAAGACAGGTACAATGAAGAATGCACGATTAAAAGACCAAAGAGTTGCTGCTGCATCACATTTGCCAAGTGATAATTATTGACACGCTTGGCGGAACTCTACCACTATAAAAGACAGTTATTTTTCCAGTTACTTAAATGCAAATAAAATAAAAACATTGGACACATGTTAGAAGTTTCAGTGACAGCACCAATAAGATGGAGCGATGGTAACAAAGCCAGTGACTTTTACCCTCAGCTCATTTGCCCAAGCATGTCCTTGGAAAAGTCGGTGAGCTTACCAAACTGGCCTGATAAAGAGAACATTGATGGAGAAGATTTTTTAAAATAAGGATTGTTTTTTGAATGCTAAGTGTTATAGCAAGAAATAAAGTACAAAAACATAAATGTCACTGTAAGTTTATTGAGGCTAAATTTACTCAAAGCTTTTTTTTTGTTAAACTTGTATGTCTATTTTTTTTAAATAACCTTTCCAAACTGTAAGTAAGCTAAAAGTACTGTTATTGCCTTCACAGTGTTCAGTTTGGTGCTGATAACACAAGTCAGCATGATTTATCGTTAATTAAATAAATCCAACTATAAAAAGCACAGGGGCTCCATTGAACTTTGCTAAAAGTGCTTCACTGCCCAGGTTACATTTCAGTGCTTTTGACATACACACAAACCCATTTAATGCTAGTTCCAAAAGAACTAATGCCATGGTTAAAATGCCATATGGAGATTGGTTTGATTCTGAACTGACCTCAATATGACCCCTGATATCCATTTAATCAACCTGAATCACAGGTGCCAAACTGTAGCTTGCAAAAAATAAAGACTTCTGGGGTTGGATTCATGTAGGCACCAGTTTGAACAAGTGCCAATGTAACCTGACAATGCATTCAATGGTGTGACAGCTCATCAGCACCTGGCACATCCTCTGTTCCTCTTAAATCCACCTCCCAAGGCCACATTGGGGTGATGATGGTGTAGTGGTAATGTTGCTGGACTAATACCCCAGAGCCCCAGGCTAATGCCCTGGGGACATGGATTCAAACCCCACCACAGCAGCTGGTGGAATTTCAATTCAATTAGTTAAAAAAAAAACCTGGAATCGAAAGTTAGGTTCAACAATGGTAGCTATTGTCAGTTATCATAAAAATCCATCCGGTTCACTAATATCCTTTAGGGAAGGAAATCTGCTATACTTACCTTAAAATAGTTAGCCTATTTATTAATCTCTTTATAATAACTTAATATATAAATTTGAAAATGACAGAATGGTGAAATTTCTCACTAACCTAAGTAATGTTAAGTGCCACAGAGATATCAAACATTACAATCTTCAGTCAATATGACTAGTTGCATTCCACAAGTGACTTCATGTAACTACATGTGACTTCCAACCCACAGCAATGTGGTTGACTCTTAACTGCCCTCTGAAATGGACTAGCAAGCAAGGGTCTCAAGGGTAATTATGGATGGGCAACAAATCCAATGATACCCACATCCCATGAAAAAAAAATCCCTTCTTTGCCTGCTGTCTGTTGTTGTCAATTACATTTTAATATTTTAAAAAGCTAAATTACTCTGTGTATTTGAATATTGATACATTTAACATCTATAAAAAAAATTGATATTGAGCATGTGGGGTATAACTGGGCATACCATTGATCCAGCTAAATAGGTTGGATATACTGAGGGTTATAACACTAGATCTCAACAATTCGAAGAAAGGAAACAACTTGAAAATAATTTATTACTAGAGTTCAGTTTGGGAAACATTCACTCAATCAGATTTTGCTGCAGAAATAACAGTGAGGCTAACAGCACTCATTGTTATTAAAGTGTAAATGGGAGAGCAACCTCCAGCAACCACACATGAGCAGCTAAACGTGGAAATCAGGAAATTGCTGACTGATTTGCCCTGCTCCTTCAAAAGCTGCATTATGCCAGTCCCTCACCAAGAGACGCGGCATTGAAATGTACAGCAGAGTGTGAAGTTGCTCTATTTATGTAATAGATAGCACTAACACATCAGAAAAAGTTAAGGCTTGTCCATTCCAGTGATACTAAAATTTAACGGCATGATAAGTCATGATAAGCCAATCAATCTCATTGAAACTAAAAGATAACTTTTACAAATGTGGAGTCACTTTCCTTCATTTTTAATTGTTGTTGAAGATTTAAAAATAATTTAAAGATTACATTTAAAATAAATGCTTAGCCTGTTTTTCCCTTTTTCTCCTTCTAAGTCATTTAGGTGACAAAACTAGACATAGATTAACAGAGAGTGCCAGGCTAATATCAAAATAAAGGGCGCCATTTTGTTTATTTATACCTGGCTTCAAAGTGCAACACCACACGCTTTCCTTTTGACCATGTATGGTATAAAGTGTCATTATGCTTGCTAACAAGCCAAAAAGAAGCATGTCATCATGCCCAATTATGAGCATCTCATATTTGCTGAAAGAGAGCAAGAGTTAGGCAAATATCCAGTATCACCACCAATCCACTGGATATTTTTGTGCACCAAGTCTCCTTGGTGGTCCAGTGCCATTCGTATACCCGATCTTCCCAGTGGTCTATATACATGCATATTCAGTCTCTGTTGTAATCTGGAGTTTTTATCTGCAAGTCTTGGTTATAACCTAAAGGTAAGGCACCTCTAGGAAACAAAATCAAGTAAGAAAAGTTCATAGAAAGTTTGTCCAAGCACTGCAACAAATTACATTGCTGTCAGACAAAACACCTAACTTTATTGATGTGCCGTCTATCTAATCTGTTATCACAGGCTGTTTAATAAACTTTGCACTTGTTTCAGGTTTACAAAGTACAGAATCCTCCACTCCCTGGTGATCCTCAGTGCCGATCTCTGATATCTGGTTGGCCATGCTACATCTTTTCATTGGTTTAATGATACTTGCTTTCCCATTTTTCTATTTTGTTTTAAAATCATTTATTTTAGTTCTGCTCCTTGTCTGTACCGACAGTTTTGATTCATTCTAAATTTGGAGAAACAGAATCCAAAGCTTTGCTGATACCAATAAATATTTTTCTTTCAGTTTGGAAAGGATTAAGGTCCAAATAATGCTTTAAATTCTCTACCATGCTGCAAGCAATCTGATCCAGATGAGGGAACACCTGAAGCCATGAATGGCAAAGCTTTTTGCTTTTCAACAGACATAGATAGTAAGAAAACATGATAGTGAGAGAAGTTCATAGAAAGTTTGTCCAAGCACTGCAATAAATTACATTGCTGTCTGACAAAACACCTAACTTCATTGATGTGCCGTCTATCTCTGCGCCCCCCACAAATATTACTCAGATTTTAGTTAGAATTACTAACTCTTAATAATCAAGCTCACCACTGAAAAACTTAAACAATATGAGTCACTGGGATAAAATGCGGCCATTTGGACTTTTACTTCAATCCTGTTGCATTTAACAGTTACAAATTTAAATAAATTAAAAACATTACCAATTCTGCCGGAGTCACAATGCTGGAGGCTAGAGAGTGGAACAAGCTAGCCAGGATTCTCTTTTCTGAAAACTGTTCAGTGACTCCCAGCTATAAAAAGTGGGTTGGATTTTATGGCTTCCCACGTGGTGGGTTTACAACCTGTAAGATGCCATTGGTGGCATGCCCGTCCCTGCCTTCGAAGCAATTTAATCAGTGGTGGGGGAGGTGTCCGGTGAGGCATCGGGCGGCCCATCCAACCATGGACCAATTGAGGCTCTTAAGGGCAATTAAGGACCTCATCCCACTATCGCTGGGATCTAACCAGAGGCTGGGAGGCCCATGCCAAGTGTCCATCCTGGCAGCTTTCACTGTGCGGGCTGGTGGCGGGCAAAGGGGGTGGTGCCTCCTCAACCGCTTAATGGGCCACCTGGGAACATAGGAGAGTTCCCTTCGATAATTCCCCTCCACCCTGGCCCAAGGCTGGTTCCTGTGCTTCTCCTTTTTCCAGGCCTCTTACTCCCCCTCCATCACTGCCCTCCACTTTAACCTTCTCCCTCAATCTTGCATGATATTTCTTCCCCTTTCAAGATTCACCAATAAATTCACCAAACAATCACAGAAAGATCCTAGTAAAATGATAACAACCATTGTCAGTATCTGGTTACAAATATTGTCTGATATAATACAGCATGGGTCATTAATATTAAACAACGATATAATGCAGTATTAGTTTGTGTGCACCCTATAGGTGATCCCGCCATGACTTTTATACAAACCAGAGAGTACAAATTTTACTTTAATAGCATCATTCAATTTTGTTAATTTGACAGGAAAATATCCCATTGATTATTTATAACAATGTGCAGATGATAACACTGATTTCAGTGACTGCCTCAGCCCTCATTAACGTGAACACAGTGACAATAAATTCATATTTTGGGGAAAGATTCAATAGTGGAATGATTGAACAACTTAGGTCTTCCCCGTCAGTGAGAATCTTTGCAGCCCTCAGGTATCTCTGTGCAACACAACTTTTAAAAGGCCAGAGAACAATGACTGAATGATCACAATTATATCTGTGTTTTCTTGATCAGCAAGTCTGATGACTCTGCTGAAGCTGCTTCTCACTACAATATATTTTTGATATCTAATATGCAATACAACTTTACCACAATATTTCAATACCTCAAAAAATTCATAAAAAACACCAAACATAGAGTGGGATAATAGGTAAGTAGACAAAAGGACAAGGTTGAAGTCAATGGAAAAGACTCTTGCAGGGTAAAGCAGGTTACTGGTTCACTATGAGTCCATTATGCACTCCTGTCCTGGCAATTTGACCCCACAAAGCCTGCTCACAGTAAATTTTAATTAGCAACAAAATAAACAGAACTTCAGCCACGCTTCCAGCCTCTTCACAAGATAATTATGGATGACAAAGGCCATCTAGCCCAGCTCATCTCATCCACCCAGAATGACACACAAACATATGTCTTAGGAGCAGGAGTAGGCCATTTGGCCCCTTGAACCTGCTCTGCCATTTAATAATATTGCCCACATTATACCAGTGACTACAACTCAAAAGTACTTAATTGGCTGTAAAGCGATTTGGGACATCATGAAAGATGCTGTATGAATGTAGGTTTTGTATTTCCTTCATTACATCTGCACGCAGCAGGCAGAGTGACCATAGATAGCAATGGTGAAATTGGAGGCCCAATGCAGAGGTGCTAAAAATAATGAGTGGAATTTTCACAGACTTGCACTAAGTGCAGCAGTGGGCGGGGAAAGTTGAGCCCTACCCGCTGATGAAAACGCTGCATAGTCCCGAACCCGCCTCATTATTTATTCACTCACACGAAACACGCCATTTTCATGGCGTGCAGGATCTCATTCACCTGCCAGCTATCACGACGGCCACCAGATTTAAAAGGCAACTGCCAGCAAAGTGCTCATCGCCACCAGCTCACCACCGCTGCTCGGGAGACATGGCCAACAAAGGGAAAAGGACTGCAGCCCTCTGCTTCAATGATGGGTCCCTCAACCGACTGCTGGGTGCCGTGGAGGCCCGCCGGAACGTGCTCTACCTCTGCTCTGGCCACAGGATGGGCAGCAAAGTCACCAACCCGGCTTGGGAGGCGATGCAAGCAGTGGTCAGCACAAATGCCCTGCAGGGGAGAACAGCTACCCAGTGCTGCAAAAGAATGAATGATCTCCGTTCCACCAAAGTCACTCTTTTCATCTCTCCCAACTCACACACTCCCAAACCCATCACACATCCACAGGGCCCTCACTCACTGCCAGTGCAAGGGACATCACCATTCATTCTTTCACACACACTATCATTGTCCTCATCCCATCCATGGGACCACTCACCACCCACACGGGCCAGGCATACTTGTCAGCTGGCCCGGCAGGTGTCCTGATACACTCTCCCCAACACCATCCATGCAGGACAAACTGGCACACAACAGGAGAGAAAGATTGCAAACAGGTGGAAGGATGCTGGAGATCATAGTTCCGACAGAATTCAAAAACAAAGCCATCCAGCTAGCCAGTGATGGCCGGGACTGGTCCTGTGCTGATGTTGAGGTCAGCGCTGCTCTACCAAGTGAGGATGCAGCACAGCAACATCCATCAGACAACCATGCTGTGAGTGATGTGTCCTCTTGCACAGCCACTGCCATGCATTAATTATCTTCCCTTGCTTTTGCAGGCTCATCTGCCAAACAGCCGACATAGTCCATGACCCAGGGCCTCCAAACAAGCCCCAAAGATACCTCTGAAGAGGAATCTGAAGGCACTGTCCCTGAAGACCCATCACAGTGCTCACCCAGGTCCTCTACCAAAGCAGAGACACACACCTCGGTGGGACCTAGCTTTAGAGTAGCCTCAGGATCACAATCTGTTGAGCACATCACATTTTCTGATCCACAGCAGGTGAAGGCAGGGACTCCCTAGGTCCCCGGCACTTGGAGGACTGTTGGACGCCAGAACGTTGCTGAGTCCAAGTCAGGTGATGAGCCTCTGGACTCAGTCACGTCACAGTTGCTGGAGTTGCAAAGGCAAGCTTGGGAACGTCAGGAAGGGATGTCCGCTGCACTCCTCAGATTGCAAGGCACAATGGAGGAGTCCATCCATCTTCAGGCTGAGGTGATAGCGCCGGCATTGCAATGCACTGAGGTCAACACTTGCAGGATGGCGGCCGCCATGGAGACCTTTGTCTAGGATGTCACTCCTGCACTACTGTGTGGGCTTAACTTCATCGCTGATGCCATAGTTGGCCTCCAACAGTAAGTACACAAGAGGGTTGCGGGGCAGCTTGATCTCACTCTAGCTACCCCTTCTGCTCACAGAGTCAGTCAGGGGCCCTCGGGCACCAACAGGGAGGAGGATCAGCAGGTGCACACTCCGGGGCCATCCACCCGGGTGACTCTGGGAGTGACCGGTTGATCCGAATCCCCTCTTCCTGTGACCTCTGCAGCTCCAGTTTCACAGGCCGAGAAGGGTGCCACTGCCACACAGCAGGACCCTGACAGCAGGCCGGTGCCCTCCAAGTCTCGGCCCTCCAGAGGATGCCTGCCAAAGTCATCACAGACAGGGCGTTGCAGTCAGCAGACTGCCTCCACCTCCGCTGAGGATGTCTGAGGAACATCAAGATGTAGCGGCAGGGTTAGGAAAGTTAGGTAAAAGTAGTTGCACAGCCTGGGCATGGGTATTACTCACTTGTACATACTGTTCATTATTGTTAATAAATTCCTAAGAATATCTCCCTGCCTGTGGCTCCTTGTCCTGATGAGCAATGTTCTAGTCACTCAGATGTGAAACCTTTCTGCACAAGATAAAAGGCAGGTGTCTCAGGTCAGGGTCTCTTCCCTGTGCTCTGAGCAGCCTTCAGACCACAGCGATGGTCCAGCCTTACACTCCCTTGGAACATTACTGATGCCTGCACCTCGGTGGTGCTTGTCATTGCTGCCAGAGTGTAGTGGGCAGGCGCCGCAGAGTTCTCTCATTCTCTCTGTGTGCTCTCAGCACCTTTAAGGAGGGACTCGCCCCCATCACACCAGCATTTGCAGCCAGTGATGCTGTGCACCAGTTCCTTAAGAGCTGAGATGCTGAAGGCGGACACAGCATCAGATGTATCCAAAGTTTCATGGCTGCATCTCTGAGAAGGCTCTGATCATGGAGCGCAAGCGAACTGCCCTCGGCCACTCAGGAGTCAGACATTCTCAGAGGCTATGTGAAAATCTGTGGAGTGTCCTCACTGCACATTGTCATTATCCTCCTGTGATTGAGTGACTATTAGGGCCTCCACTGCATCTCCATGACAGGAGCATTCTCACAGAGGGTATTGGCACTGCCATAAGCCAGACTGGAGTCAAACGTTCAGAATTGTGAAGTGAGGATCCATGGGGACACCTCACTGCATGTCGTCATCATTCTTCACAAATCTGGCAGCCATGAGGGCCTGCCAAGCATGCCTGCCTCATCTAGCCTATGTAAGAGGCTCATCCCCATCATCATCACCACCGAAGACCTGCACACCCTCATCCCTATCGGTGTCCTCCTCATTGGAGGAGATGTGCAGCTCCTCCATCTCCTCCTCAGCCAGCTCCTCTCCCCGTTGCAGTGCCAGGTTGTAAAGGGCACAGCAGATGATGACGATGCATAACACCCTCAGCAGACTGTATTGCAGGGCTCCACCAGACCGGTCCAGGCACCGGAACCACATCTTCAGCATCCCAATGGTCTGCTCCACCAAGTTGTGAGCTGCTGCATGAGCGTCATTATAGCGCTGCTCTGCTGCAGCCTAAGGCCACCACATGGGGGTCATCAGCTATGGCTTCTGCGTGTAACTCTTGTCCCCAAGGAGCCAACCTTGCAGCCTCTGTGGACCCTGGAAGGCTGCAGGGATCTGCGAGTGACTCAGGATGTAGGCGTTGTGTACACTCCCTGGAAACCGTGCACATATCTGCAGAATGCGTTTCTGGTAGTCGCACACCAGCTGCACGTTCAGTGAGTGGAAGCCCTTTCAGTTGATGAAGTCCACCGAGTGTAGTGAAGGAGACCTGAGCGCCACAGGAGTGCAGTCAGTCGCACCCAGCACCTGTGGGAATCCTGAGATCTTGCATCCTGGCTGTCCCAGTCCCGGGCGATATGCACAAATCTGTGTGCCATGGAGAAGACAGCATCTGTGACCTCATGGATGCATTTGTGGGTGGCGAATTGTGAAATCTCACAGAGGTCACCTGTGGAGCACTGAAAGCTACTGGCATAGAAATTGAGCGCTGTGGTCACTTTCACAGCCACTGGCAGTGGATGCCCTCCATGTCCCCTTGGCTCCAAGTCCTGCAGTAAGTGGAAGATGTGAGCCACCAAGTCCCTAGACATGAGCAGTCTTTGGTGACACTGGCTATCAATCATCTGTAGGAATGGCAGGCGGCATCTATAGACCCTGAGTGTCGCTAGGCGCGGACCAGCCACGGCGCACTGTCGCTCCTGGGCAGCGTGTTGGGGAGCCCCTGCTGTCCCTTCTTCAGGAGGTTGCTGCTCCTGCCTTTGCGCAGCCTGAAACCTCAGTCATTCTCTCTTCAGTCTTCCCTGGTCTCTGTAGGCCATCAGACATACAGCTAGATCACCAGGATCCATGATCCTGATGTGGCCTTCCTGTAGCATGAAAGAGAGAGAGAGACGTGGTTATCATGGCTCTACTTAGCACCTTCCTGGCCCTGTGTGACTGCCCCTTAATGCTTACGGGAGAGTGCTGGTCACCCCTCGGATGGCCAGAAGTGAGTGTGCTGCATGACTGCCCTGTCAACCTGCGACATGGGGGACACTGGTCCAAACCAGGAAGCTGGGATTGCAAGGGGCTATGAGCGCCTCTAGCAGTGACTGCTCCATGGCCAGCGTTGGCAAAGAGATTGTACAACGTGTGCAGTCCAACTGCTCCGTGGTCCAATAAAGTGGTGGTGGACTCAAAGACTGTGGCGGGGTGAGGAGGGCAAGGTATAGAGCGCTTGGTGGTCCTTTGGTGTCTCCGTGTTGCTTGCATGGGTGGGCAATCATATGACTGTGGCTGCGCCTGATCGGTCTCAGTTGCAGAGGCATGGTCAATTTATACAGGTGTCCCTAATGCGTGGCCACTTCCCTTGCATACTCTGTCCCCCACCTTTATGGCCTGTGTGCGGAAAGTAGTGCCAAGGCAGTACTTGACCAGCCCTCCAACCCCCAACAATAACGGTCGCCTCTGAGGCTGGCCAGCACTTGCCCCCTGACATCACCCCCCTCAGCAGTCACCTCCGAGGCTGGTCAGCACTTGCCCCCAGACACCCGCCCCTTAGCAGTCACCTTTGGGGCCTGGCAACAGTTGACCCCACCCCCTGACGCCCCTGAGGCTTGTAAACAACAGAAAAGCTGTGGAAAATGCTGCTGCTCACTTGCCTCAGTTCCCCCAAATTGAAGGCTGCCAAATGCATGTCGCCTGCCTGCTGTTGTGAAACATGTTGGTGTGCTTTCCTGCCGATGTGGACGGACAATATGGCGGGGTTCCAAGAGCCTGGCGGGAGGGCCTTTTAATTATATGCTGATGTATTACAATTAGCTCTGACTGATGACAGGAAACGTGGCCTGCCATCGGCAAGCTGAGCAGACAATCACGACCTGCCTTCACACCATTGTGAAGCAGATTGCGCCATATCTTCCATGCACACCACCTTTCAAGCCCGCTACCAGCAAGATCAGATAATTCTGCTCAATTAATCACAGAGCAATTGACTGATGTTAGGAAAGTTGCTACAAAGAAATCACTATATTTATAAAACAATTCAACTCTGTAGCTAATATAGCCTTACCATTCTGACTTCTCTGCCATCAACCCACTGTTGCATAATTGTGTTGTACACTGTGAATTTACTGCCTCTACTCAGGTTCCACAATGATGTTTTATTACACTTGTACCAAATAAATGTTCAAATAGTATTTTTAAAATATTCCAATCATTGTTTGAGGTGTGAATGAAACAGGCAAATTAAGTGAAAAAAATGTAATTAATAAATAAGAAACTCCAACAGCAAAAACAATTGTGACAGCAAAATCCCGAGAGAAATCATTCCTAGAAGCACTTAAATCATAGGGTTACCTTTATGGTAAAAGCCCTTTATGCTGATTCTCTTGGTTTTCGATGTATTTCTTTCGCCAAAGTTACAATAGATAATCAGGAACCCTCACCCCCAAAGAAAGTTTAGTCCCATAGTGCGACCACCTTCTGCTAAATGTTAAACAGGTGCAGGGTTTGGTGAACCTAGGAGAGTGTAGAGGTTTGTAAAACCTCCCCTGAGGCAATCTCCAAGGGCAGAATTTTACTCTCGCCAGGTGGCTGTGAGCCCGACCTGAACAAGCTTAAAGTGACGCGCGATGGCGTCATCGTGCACTCATGCAATATTTTAGTCGGTGGGCGCGTGCGTGTGCAGGAGTTGGCAACGCGCCGGCCGACAACTAAGCCAGCTATTAAGGCCCGTAAAGAACTAATTGCCTCGAATTTCTCGCTGCCCATCCAACTATTTGGCTGGCGGGCGGGCAAAAAGGCCAAGTGGCCTTTGCATTTTTGGGGAAACCTCATCCACAGTCAGGACGAGGTTTCGACCAGTGATTTTTAAAAAAATTAACAACTTCTAACATTCGTATTTGAGATGTCCCTGCTCATGTGACAGAGTCACTGGAAGAGACATGTTTTCATAATTTTTAATATCTTTGTTTTGATGGTTAAAAATCCTCAGCTCCCTGAGGTAGCTCTGTGCCTGTGGGAGCTTTTACTGCGTGCGCTCCTCTACATGCACACACTTCTGCACTCGTGCTCCTTCCACCTCCACCCTGGCAGCACTGAGCGCTGCTGCGCGCATTTCACCCTGTTAATTGGCCAGCCAGCGTGAAATCTATGTCGGGGTTTGATCACAGTGCGGCAGTCAGCTTCCGGGCCCACCCACCATGCCCAACGAGGGCAAAATTCTGCCCAGTGAAAAATAGGGATTTAATTCCCAAACTTTACAAGAGTAATAAAATGGGCGATAGTGAGTTAACACCCAGCTTTACATCACTCCCGGTTTTTAGTTTCTTACATTTATTTTGATGAGGCCCAAGATTCTCAAGCCTCTGGTACATCAATGCAGCATGTCATCAGAATTGTGCCTACTTTAGGGCATAATGAAAATTTAGATTGCTACTTATATGCTAGTTTAAATTTAAACCAGAATTTTTAGAAGTGCACAGTATTTAATTTTGTTAATTTTAACCTTAACTTTTGTTAATTTTAACCTTAGAAGTGACACCATAGAAGTATGATGTCATTGCTGCCACAGAAACATGGTTGAGAGAGGGGCAGGATTGGCAGCTCAATGTTCCAGGATATAGGGTCTTCAGACGAGACGGGGAAGGAGGTAAAAGAGAAGGGGACATTGCAATATTGATCAAGGAATCAATTACAGCAGTAAGGAGGGATGACATCTTAGAAGGCTCCTCAAATGAAGCCATATGGGTAGAACTTAAAAACAAAAAAGGAGCAATCACATTGCTGGGAGTGTAAGAGGCCCCCAAACAGTCAGAGAGAAATAGAAGAGCAGATATGTAGACAAATTTCAGAGAAGTGTAAAATAGGGTAGTAATAATGGGGGATTTCAACTTCCCCAACATTAACTGAGTTAGTCATAGCGTGATAGGTTTAGAGGGAGTGGAATTCTTAAAATGCATCCAGGAGAGCTTTTTAAGCCAGTACGGAGAAAGTCCAACAAGAGAGGGGGTGGTCCTGGGCTTAATTTTAGGGAATGAAGCCGGGCAAGTGGTAGAGGTATCTGTGGCAGAGCATTTTGCAGATAGTGATCATAACTCCATCAGATTCAAGGTTGTAATGGAAAAAGACAAGGATGGGCCAGAAATCAGAGTTCTAAATTGGGGGAAGGCAGATTTTAATAAGATCAGATATGATTTGGCCAGAGTGGACTGGGAGCATTTAGGTAAATCTGCGTCAGAGCAGTGGGACTCATTCAAGAAGGGAAAAGGACGAGTACAGGGCCAACACATTCCAGTAAAGACAAAAGGTGGGACCAGCAAATCCAGGGAACCCTGTATGTCGAGGGATATACAGGATTGGATAAAGAGGAAAAGGGAGGCTTATGGCAGATACTGAAGGCTCAAAACAGCGGAAGCCCTAGAGGAGTATAGAAAGTGTAAGGGGGAACTTAAAAAGAAAATTAGGAGAGCAAAAAGGGGGCATGCAAAACATTGGCAGGTAAAATAAAGGAAAATCCAAATTTATTTTACAAGTACATTAAGAGTAAGGGGATAACTAGGGAAAAAGTAGGGCCCATTAAGGACTATAGTGGTAATTTGTGTGTGGCGCCAAAAGACATAGGTAGGGTTCTAATTGAATATGTTGTGTTGGTGTTCACAAGTGAGAGGGATGACATGGGTATGGAAATCAGGCAGCAGGACTGTGATATAATTAAATTAGCATAGAAAGGGAGGAGGTTCTAAGTGTTCTGGCAAGCTTAGAAGTAGATAAATCTACAGGCCCAGATGAAATGTATCCCAGGCTGTTGAGTGAGGCAAGGGAGGAGATAGCAGTGGCACTGATAATAATTTTCAAAACCTCTCTGGCCACAGGAGAGGTGCCAGAGGACTGGAGGACAGCCAATGTGGTACTGTTATTCAAGAAGGGAGGAAGGGATAAACCAGGGAACTACAGGCCAATCAGTCTAACCTCAGTGATGGGGAAACTATTGGAAGCAATTCTGAGGGACAGAACTAATTTACACTAGGAGAGGCAGGGATTAATCAAAGACAGTCAGCATGGTTTTATTAAGGAGAGGTCATGTCTGACCAATTTGATTGAATTTTTCGAAGAAGCGATCAGGTGTGTAGATGAGGGCAATACATTTAATGTAGTCTACTTGGACTTCAGCAAGGTTTTTCAGCAAGGTCTCCCTGCATGGGAGACTAAAAACGAAGTTAAGAGCCAATGGGCCCAAGGCAATTTGGCAAATTGGATCCAGAATTGGCTGAGCGGCAGGAAGCAGAGGGTGATGGTTGAGGGGTGTTTTTGTGTCCAGTGGTGTTCCACAGGGATCAATGTTGGGTCCCTTGCTGTTTGTGGTATATATAAACGATTTAGACTTGAATGTAGGAGGGTTAATCAGTAAGTTTGTGGATGACATGAAAATTGGTGGGGTGGTAAATAGTGAGGAGGATAGCCTTAGATTACAGGAGGATATAGACGGGCCGGTCAGATGGGCTAATCAGTGGCAAATGGAATTTAATCTGGATAAGTGTGAGGTAATGCACCTGGACAGGACAAACAAGGCACAGGAATACGCGATGAATGGTAGGACCCTGGGAAGAACCAATGATCAGAGGGGCCTTGGTGTGCATGTCCACCGGCCCCTTAAGGTAGCGGCACAGGTAGATACTGTGGTTAAGAAGGAAAATAGGATCCTTACCTTTATTGACCGAGGCATAGAATATAAGAGCAGGGAGGTTATGCTGGAACTGTATAAAATGCTGGTTAGGCCACAGCTAGAGTATTACGTGCAGTTCTGGCATCCACATTATAGGAAGGATGTGATTGCACTGGAGAGAGAGCAGAGGAGATTTACCAGGATGTTGCCTGGGCTGGAGTGTTTTAGCTATGAGGAGAGATTGGATAGACTGGGGTTATTTTCCCTGGAGCAGAGGAGATTGAGGGGGGACATGATTTAGGTTTATAAAATTATGAGGGGGCATAGATAGGGTAGACAGGAAGGAACTTTTCCCCATGGCGGAGGGATCAATAACCAGGGGGCGTAGATTTAAGGTAAGGGGCAGGAGGTTTAGAGTGGATGTGAGGAAGAATTTTTTCACCCAGATGGTGGGAATCTGGAACTCACTGTCTGAAAGGGTGGTAGAGGCAGAAACCCTCATAATATTTAAGAAGTATTTGGATGTGCACTTGTGATGCCCTGGCAGACAAGGCTATGGGCCTAGTGCTGGAAAATGGGATTAGAATAGTTAGGTACTTGCTTGACTGGCGCAAACTTAATGGGTCGAAGGGCCTTTTTCTGTGCTGTAAACCTCTATGACTCTATGATCCCCCTATCCTCAACCCCACTTCAACCTCCCCATCCCCAAATCCCCCTCCCCACCCCCTCCTCTCCAACTTCCTCTGCAACACCCCACCCCAACTGTCCCACCAACCTCCACAACACTCCCTCCAACCTCCCCTCCACCACCCCTCCAACCTGCCCCCAAGCCCCTCTGCAAACTCCGACATCCCCTCTTCAACCTCCCCACCCCTCCAACCTCACCCCCACCCCCCAAATATCCTCCAATCCCCCCTCTGACTTCCCCTCCAACCTCGCCCCAACCCCCAACCTCCCTAACCACCCCCAAAGTTCCCCCTACACCCCAACCTCCTCCACCCCCTAACCTCCCACAACCCCCTCCAAACTCCCCCAGTTCCCAACCTCCCACCACCACCCCTCCCTTCCCATTTCTAAAGTACCACTCATGACACTAGGTTGTCCCAAAGAGATTCACAACTAATTAAAGTACCAAGGTCATTGTTGTAATGCAAGTATATGGAATAGCTAATTTGGAAACAGCAAGGTCCCACAAAGAGCAGGGAGATAATTGACCAGTTAATCTGCTTTAGTTAAGTTGGTTGAGGGATAAATTTTGGACTGGCCATTTTGGAGAGCAAACATGCTCTTCCTTGAATAGTGCCATGTGATCTTTTACATCACCTACAAGGGCAGGTGGAATCTCAATTTAATGTCTCATCCAAAAGACAGCACCTCCAACAGTATAGCAATCCTTCAGTGTTGCACTGAAGTATCTGAAGATGAAGAAGAAAATTTGAGGTCATAAGCATTTTAAGAAATTGTACATTTTTGATTTTAATACACTTTAATGCTAACACAAGGAGGCATTAATAGTTATTAACATAAAGCAAAATGTAAATCTGTTTTATAGTTCTTTTGGTTTTATTTATAGTGCATTAAATGTCACAATTCATTTTACTCAATGTACAAAAATCTATTTGATTGGTGTTTATTGGCTCTGAAGTTTAATAAAAATTATAGTTAAATAACAGTAAACCACAAGCTGTAGCATACTTGCAAAGTTCCATATCCCTTAGATATATCTAAGGTAATTACTGGTAATATGAACTTACATGAATTCTATGGAAATGGAACATGGGGTGGAATTTTATGGCTCCACCCCCACCTGAGGGATTTTCTGTTTCCGCCAAAGTTAATGGACTTTTAAATGGCTTTCCGCATTTTACTGTCCCGCTGCAGCTTGGCTGTAAAATTCTACCCATTGATCTTTATTACGAAAGCATTTAAACTAACCAAATTCAATATTACATCAACAGGCATGTTTCTAGAAAATAGTCCTATGAAGAATTTAAAACATTTTTAAATGGTGTTTTTCCATTTGATTCCACTTAAAATTCATTTAAGTTGCATTTTAAATTTCTGACCTAGTATCCTTTGTTAGTTCTTGAATTGTTGAAAATATTTTGTAAAAAAATGATAGCAGCAACATCACTGACTTATTAATTTCTGCACTATACATGTTTTCCTTGCTTAGTTACCCAACAATCAAACATATCCACAAAGCAAATGCAACAATTATTCTTTGATAATGACAAATTGCTTTTGTGTCTTGAGAAGGTATAAAGAATTGCTTGCCCTGAACAATAGTGTTTATTCACTCCAACAATTGAGAGTGCAATGGCCTTGTAAACCAAAGTAATCAGACACAATGCATCTTCCAAAAAGATAATCAGTGTGCATTCATGCTACTTCAGAATTCTGAATATGTTTACTACTTCTCATTCAGACAAATGTTGTTTACCACACAACCCAGTAAATACATATTAGAAATTTAAAACACGTAGTTAGGATATAAAGAGAGATTTTACAATATATAGTCAATTCATCAGAAAATCCTAAGATTAGAAGTGTAATTGCTTAGCACCAATTGAACACTGAATTTTCAGATATGATTGAGACATTCATTGAATGTTGAAGACTGATTATATATTTAGAATTGGAGGAATGTATGGATCTGTACAATATACCTTATGCATTGAACAAAAAGGTACAGCAAGGGAAGCTGAACACTTCTCACATTCCCAATTTTTGTGGAAACCAACATTACCAGAACCAGGAAAGGGTTAATTGAACAATAAGAAGGGCTGCATCATTACCAACACTCTACATAAAAGCAGAATGGATGCAGTACCATGTGGAGTAAGGGACATGTCTATTATTCAGTAGTTGTCTTTGACAGAAAAAATAATAATAATTTTGCTGTTAAGACACTTCCACGGGACTCAGTTGCTGTCATCCACAAACATGTCAATGGTTTGTTTACCAGCTGATTTGAATTAAAATACAGCTTTGGTTCTGCTGACTGCACATCATTATCCGAGACACCATAATCCTGCTACCAAATCCTATAGCTTCCAGATCTCAGCTTTTTGTTTAGGATTACTGAAAGCTTAATTTATAACAAAGGAAAATGAGGCATCCCTCTCACCCACTCTAATTAAGTGTTGTGAGTAATTTAAAAAAACTGACCAAGAAAGACATACTTTGCAAAGAGTGTGTTTATCTTTTAAGAAGCAAATAATAAAATCAATGAAGAAATTTATTTGAAACTTAAGTTGAAGTTATCAGGTAAACATCTGCTTGTGAAAGCAGACTGAGCTCAGTGCTACAATTTTCTACAGCTTAATAGCTCCATCTTTGTCATCAGGAATTTGCTGCCATAGGCCAGTCACTATATTATGGAGTTAATCAGGAATTTCCCCACCATTCATTCTCCAAAAAAAGAGAGCGGATATGGAGCAATGCTGCTGTCAGCATTTCAGCTGAGTATGGTGCTACAAGTCAGAAAAGAAAAGAGGGTCTTTGCCTGGCCCATCCCATAATTGCCTTCCATCAGCTGTTAGACAAGCCGTGACTTTGGTCGCATTCCAGTGTCCAGTGCTTTGTCTCAAACTTTTAAATACAAGTTGTTGAATTTCACAACTTAACACAAGCAAACTAGGAACACAGACAGGAAACTAACATTTCTTTGAAGGAACATGGAGAAAAGACATGTTTGATTTATAAATGCATTTCATGAAAATTTTACACAGCCAGGCCTGATGACATAAGGCCCATTCATGGAGCAGGGAAAAGGAGAACTCTTTTAAAAAAAGACTTTCAGCTAATGTAAATGATGCAAACAACATCTGCCAGCGTTCTGCCTGTCCACACATCGATGCTGCAAGGCACCCAGCTGTAGGGGTTCTTCTGTCCCTGCTCTCAGCAGATGTCACTTTAGATATATTGTGCCTGCTGTTTCTCATCACAACTTTGGTCTCCTGTTATTCTGGATTCAGTTTTTTGTTAATGACTTGTGAAAGACATTGTCACATTAGTTCAATCATACTTTCCGACCACTTCATGAAGTGGCTCTGAAATACTAACTGAGCTCAGGGTGCTATTGAAACTGCCACATTTTTACTGCATAGCTATTTTGGATTTATGGGGTGGAATCTTGAGGAGGTGACAGGGTTCTCACCTGCTGGCTGGACAGCCGGCAAGAGACCTGTGTTGCCTCCTTTGGGGAAGGCCTGCTGAACCACAAGCCTTTCCCCAGGATCAGGACCCCAGGGGCAGAGGCCTCGCCTACCGAGTGCTGCCGGCTCTTTTGCTCAGGGAAGATTGGCTGTTGCTGGCACAATAGCCACCCAAGGCCCAGGATTGCGGAGGACCCTGGCCAGATGTATGTTATGGTGGGAGGGATTTCGCAGGGTGGAGTTATGAGGAAGGGTGTTGGGAGTTGTGGGGGGGCAGGGGTGTGACAGGAAGGGCAGGGGTATGGCTCTCAGTGAGCCTCCCCATCCCGATGCCAGGTCCCTTGATCAGGCACTGAGTGCCTTTGAAGAAGGGGCACTTCATCACCCCCGTGGGATGACAAGCAGCCCACACAGGTTTACTTGTTGTGCTCCCTGTCTGGTTAGGCCAGCCCACAGCCCATAACTGGGTTACTACCAGTGGCAGTGGGATGAGGCCTTTAAGTGTTCTCTAATTACTCACTTAAGGGTCTCAATTGGTGCCAGGGTGGGAATGTCAACCAAGGGCTTTCCCACTCATAATTTAATTGGAGTGGAGGCGGGAAGGCGGCAGAACGCTCACCCACAACTCTCCTGCCCAATTTAATGTCCTTCCTACCTCCAAATATGCCACTAGAGAAGGAAAAGGATTCTGCCCAGGGTACTGACTGAATATCTGACTACCCAAATGCCTGAACAAGGTCTATACTGATAGTGAGAGCAAAACCTGCTTTGTCAAGGTTGATGTGCCACTGTTGGTTTCAACTATAGTCCAACAACAGCTTGCAAGATCCATGATAATGTGGTGTTCCAATGATTTTGCATTTCCACAGGTGAGTCATTTTTATTACAGTGAAGTTGAAGACAACAGAGCTGAACATTTGTAGTCAGCAGCACTCATTTCATGTAAAACTAGCTTTAGACAACTTTGCCATGCTACAGAGATTTCTAATTTTCTCTCATACAAAGTAGCTCACAGATCACTAGATCACTGTAACTGCTTGAGGAAAAGTTTTTCCCTTGGTAACCATTATTACTTTCACTTCTGACAATGCTCTCTTTTAACTGCTCATTTTGCTTAAACTGGCCTTTTGATTCATGTCAAAACTTGGGTCATTAGTCACCTACCAATAGTTGATTCATACACATCATTTTGTTGCATTTTCTGACAATAATGTTCTGCTGTGGTTTTTATAAAACTGCTTCCACTAATGTAGTACAATATCCACCAGACTCATTGCAAACTCACAAGAACACATCCAGATTATGGTGTCTCCCAGTGGTGGTCTCATGAAATGGTTATATAAGGATTTATTAGTTGACGTGTAGCCACAAACTGGTATCTCCAAACCACTCTTGTGTTATGAAATTAACCCCACACGTGCTGATGCCAATGATAACAACACACATTTACTTCTATAGCGTTATTACATATGCTATCTCTTAATTAAATACTAATGGAATTTCTTTGGTGTTTCTCATTGAATAAACAAAATTGTGCCTGCCTCTTTATAATCTCTGAAATTAGGTCACTGCTGCTGTTGCACTCTCTCACTCTTTCTTTCTTCCTACCTCCCCCTGTTTATTTTCTTTCTTTGCTTCCTTTTTACTCTCGGTTTGTTTCTCGCAGTTTCACTTATTGCCTTCTCTGTTTATGTATTTATATCTTGATTCCCTTACTTACTATTTCTTGCAGCCTTTCTGTAACTCTTTATTTCTTTATGTCTTCACAAGCCCAATGAGATCTTGAGGTGTCAATCTAAAACCTAGCCTAAAGCCAGTTTTAAACACAGAACTAGTTAAAACGCTACATCTGCCAACTTAATGGTAAAAAGAATCAGGAAATGCATTAACAGTGGATTGTGCACCTTAAAACTAGCTTCATCTCAGACACCAAGCTAATAGCTGACAGAAAGAGTTTGAGAGAGAGGGAAAGAGTAAAAGACAGAGGTAGAGCAAGAGATAGATTGATAAGGAGAAAGAGACACACACAAATTCAGTCACATTCTGCCACACCATGAGACCACCCCCATCAAATGGCAACAAGCCCAATCACTCCCTCTTCAGTATTGGCAAGAACTCTCTCCTGGTTCTGAAACCCTATCATGCCATCTCCTGAATTACCTGACTCCCTATCTCACCCTTCCTGCACACTACCTACTCTGTCACCCACGAGCAGGGCCAGGGAGAGAAATCATGGGCCGTGGTTTTTCTCGTGTTTCTGGGCTCCTTATTCCCCCACCCCACCTTTAACCCATCCCCCCTCCACATTCTTTGGGCATCCAGAATTGGGAACCATAATCACAGTGGGGTCAAACTGTTTCATATAGGTTTAGCAAAACTTCTTGGCTTTTTTACTCTATGCCTCTATTTATAAAACCCATTGAAAGCTGAAGTTTCACTATGATACACTTTACAAACACAGCTCAATCAGACAATTAAATGCAACTTAGTCATTCATATTATGCAACCAGCTCTGCTTCTTTGAACCTGGCCCTATGCAATATATGGACAGCAACATTGAAAAGACTTGGACCTCACAAACATTGCAAACGACAATTCCATGTACAAATGAGAATACCCTGAACTAACAGTGATGTATTCCTATTGGTTATTGGCACTAGACTCCTGATTTCGCTTCCAACTTTAAAAATGGCAAACATTCCAGTAAATTGGCAATAACCAATTCACCTGTAATAATGTGCTATTTCTATCCACACATATGGGCTTTGATAACAGAAAAAATACACCTTGCATTGAGTGAAGTATTTTCTCATTTTAAATTGAAACTAACCCTACTTACACATGCCCACCATGGAGCATATAATAGGACAGCAAAGTACTACAGATGCTGGAAATCTGAAATCTGAACAGAAAATGCTGGAAATGCTCAGCAGGCCAGGCAGCATCTATGGCGAGAGAAACAGAGTTAACGCTTCAGGACTACAATCTGGACTAGTTCTAAAGAAGGATCGCTGACTTCTGTTTCTCTCTGCATAGATGCCGCCAGACATGCTGAGCATTTCCAACACTTCTCGTTTTTATTGGAGCAAAAATAACCCCTTTTACCATCCCTCCAAAAAGCAGTCAGAATTCTTGGGGAGAATTTTCCCATTTTACACAGGCAGGCCAATTAAGGCCCACCCAGCGTGACATGCACCCGGAAGCGCTCAGCACTACCTGTGCAGGCGGGGAGAAGAGGGAGAGTCAGGGCCTGTGCTCGCAGAAATCTCCCTGAGGCACGGAGCAGCCTCAGGAAGGCTAATTTCATTATGAAGCAATGAAAGAAAGAAAAAAAAAATTATTCAGACATGTTCCCTCATGTGACAGTGTAAGATAATTTAGATGAATATTACTACATTTCTTCCCCACATAAAATTAGCGTGAAATATTTTAAGGAACATTGCAAAATATTATGTCCAAAAGTTTATGAATGAGGTTCCATGGAAAATGCAAAGGCCGCCTGAGCTCTTAGGCGGTGATCAATGACCTTAATAGGCCTTTGACAGTTTGTCGGACACACAGCCAACTTCGGTTCACGCCCGCCGAGCTGAAGATCGAAATGACGCGCGGTGACGTCGGGACACACCCCCCCCGCACGCCAACCAGAAGATTCTGCCCCTTGTACGGCTCTCATTTCCCTTCAGCAAGAAAGCCAGCAACAGCTGCCTGAGATCTGGTTTGGCACAGCATTAAACATGAATTTCAGAAAAAAAGTTACGGCATAAAGAAAACATAAACAGCTTGCTGAGCAAAAAAAAAATCAATGTCAAAGCAATAAATTGATAGTTAAAAAATGAGTAATTAATAAAAATGACCATTAAAAAGCGCCAAGCAGTAGAGCTAACTGGTAAAACCTTTTTTTGCCTTTTTGCTTAAAAAACAGAGCTAGAGAGAGACAGACTAGGCCCAAGCCCTGGTCACCTGGGAGGTTTGGGGATTAATATCACTGGGAGGAGTTCAGGATGGCTGTGAAAGTGACAAGAGATGCTTCCTCTTGAACCTGTCTAACATTCCAGCTGTCGCTGCAACCATCGCTCCTTCTGGCCTCCCGGCCCACTCCGCTATCTTGACCCCTGTAGTTCTTTAGGAGGCTGGCGCCTGCGCAGGAGGGTGAGACTGTGGCCAAGAATGGACTACATCACCCAGAATGCATCCCGGCTATCCAAACAAATGGCTGCATGGATTTGGGCTCTCGCTCCAATAACCCCTTATACTTTAGACCTTTGTCTCAGAGCAGAGTGCCCACCACACACCCATTTGCAAGTTAACTCCCCCCTGAAATGGCCTAGCAAGCTATTCAGTTCAAAAGCAATTAGGGATGGGCAACAAATACTGGCTTTGCCAGGGGCACCCACATCCCATGAAAGGACAAGATAAACCCACCCATTAGTAAATTGGGATCCCAACCTGCTAATGGTCCCACGATTCCGACATGGACTAAGTCCAGCAGATTCCACCTTCTGTGTTTTAAATTGCTCTAGATTTTGCTATTTAACTATAAGTAATCTATTATAAACCAAATTTGATACCTAGAGCATGTTTTATTATAAATACCTGCAGTACCTGTTATGCTTGTTGGTAGTGCTGTAAATATATTTTATATTTTGGAAGTAATCACAGTGTAACACACAATAGCTACAATTTTATGATAAATTTTCCACAAATCATTCAAAATGTTTGCAGATTCTTTTTCTCAATCACAATGTTTTCTTAGCAATAAACTTCTAATGTCCAAAATAAGTGTTTAAACAATTTTTAAAAAAAATTATTTGACAATAACATGATTCGATCTACCTATTAAATCAACATCTGTGTCTTTTAATACCTTCATTTAAGTTTTTACTTGAAGGCTTCAGTCCCCTTTCCCAAACTCTTAGAGCTGGATTTTATACTCCCCAGCAGGCAGCTTTAAACATGAGGGAAGGGGACACATAAAATCCATTGGGTGGCCTTCTCAATGCCTACCCACCTGCCTTGACCTGTCTGAAATTTTACAGGGCCGGGGGAGGTGTCAGGGAGCTTGACTGCCCCTGGGCACATTGAGGCCCTTAAGGGGCCTTTAATGGTCATCTGAGGGCCTCATCCCGTAGCCACCGGTATTTTACCCATGGCAGGGAAGGCAGTCTCAGTTAGTGTTGGGCAAGGGATGGGGACTTCCTTTGGGATCTCAGTGGGCCCCTTGGAGGCACCCGCAAACAGCTCCCTCTTTAACCCTCCCCTCTGGCCTCTTTAACCTGGTCCCCCACCCTCCTCACCAAGGCCTTGGACTTTCCTGGGCTCTTCAGTGTGGTGGGACTTTGGTATGAGTCAGGGTGGTAAGTCCCAACAGTAGCCATCACTCCTGGCTGGTACAGCTGGGACTACAGAGCTGCTGGTCACCCGATTGGCTGGCAGCTCTCTAAGGTGGGACTTCCTTCCAAGATAGATGTGGAAGTCTCACCTTAAAGAAATTAATGCTGCTCCCAGAGCTGTGACTCTAGAAACTGAATTTGACTTGTGCAGTGTACCCAATTTCTCATCAATAGAATTGATAAGATATTTTTCCTTTTGCTCCTTGTACTCTCTGCTCACTATCCCTTCAAATAACTTTGAAAAACTAGAAGCTAAACTTTAAAACCTTTACTGAGGTAAAATTTACCTGAATAAAAGCAAAATACTGCGGCTGTTGGAAATCTGAAATAAAATCAGAACATGCTAGAAATACTCAGTAGGTCTGACAACATCAGTGGCGAAAGAAGCAGTTAATATTTTGAGTTGAATATAACTCTTGTTCAGAACCTGAATCTGAAGAAGAGTCAGACTTGACTCAAAACATTAACCCTGTTTCTCTCTACACAGATGCTGCCAATGTGGACATAAGAATTTACAATGGAAGAAGTTGACAGGAATGTCTTACATATATTGTGGTATCATCAAGCAACACTTTAGACTAGCTCAATCCTTCTCAACTATTCAAGTCCTCTTTTAACTGGTTAAACAGTAAGTAGATAAGTAACATTTGGCCGCTCCTTTTTTTATTATCTAGTCTAGTATATGGAACAGATACAATGGAGCAGCCAAGCATGTGTAATTTGTCAGACAAATACAAAGCACTCATAGATTTTTTTTTTAGTTTTTAGCCCCTGGTCATTGAAAAAGGGAACATAAAATAAGTGTGGCAATATTGAGAGTTTTTTGCCTTCTGGCTATTTTTCCTAATTGGGATGAATTTATAGGTCATCCCAATAGTTTTCTAAGAACTTAAATTGAAATGTAAATTTTTTTACTGAATAACATTTATCCTTGGATAAAAATATATATAAACCGTTATTAAAACGTAGTTAATATACTTGCAAATGTTAATTGGTTTCTAAGCCTACACATATCCATTTATGCAACCTGGTAAATAAAATTGTGGATTTCATTTGAAAATAATGAATTGATTATATCCTACACCAGTCACAGATGTCAAATAAACACTTGGCTTCCTTGGATATCAGAAGGAATGCTATACAAGGGGGACCACAGCTGAAAATATCAGTTAAAAAGGCCAAGTCCTCACCAGACAAAGAATTTTTACAAATTACTCCTATTTTACCTGAACACATTTTCTCCCATCAAGCTGGTTTAAAAAACACATTTTTCAGCCGCTGTGCTCTCTGAGCTTGCTCACCTACATAAGAACAACTGTCCTTTCACTTCACATTTCACAAGCAAGAGAATAAAATAAGACTAGAACCTAGAATATTTTATGAAAGCAAGACTATTCATATTTTCTGAAACCAAAAGCCAGTTGATGGACCAGTCAACTATACCATGAGTTATAAACAAAAGCTCAAATTAATCATAGAACAAATTGCATGGCATGATCCACGTTGAAAAACTCCTCTGGGGATTCCATTTGTCAGTTTTTAAATTTTAGCTTGTTTTTACTGTATCTCATAAGCCATAAGCCAAACGTATGCAATTATTGTTTCTCTCTGGTACAGCAATTGCTTCCAACTAGCGAAATTCCAAAAGAACTGGAAGGATACCTTCACCAAATTTGGAAAGGCACTTTGAGTGGATTCAGTCAGTGAAAAGTCAGGTATGAAAGCTCTGTTCTGAGCTGGTCACTAGGGAAGTCTATTACTACAGTTATACTATGGCCAGTAGTGTCGGAATCTGCTGTGTAGATTGTGATGTACAAATGGCAGAGCTGAGTTACACACTTAACTGAAGCCTGCACTTTTAGCTTTGCAACAAAGGCTCCTGGATCTGTGTGCTGAAGCAGAGAGGACAGGAACGTCCACCATCTCCTAACACTAAAAACACTGCAAGGTAAATTTAGAAAGTTTCCAGGACGTTTAATGGGCCTTCTGGACAATTTTAAATTGCGGCTTCACAACAGGCTTGAGATACACTGTACAGGATGCTCACTCTAATTGGTATGAGACTACCTACTCGAAATGGTCTTAGACATTCTCTTTAGGGCACCTGAATGTCAGATTGCTGACCTGATTCTCAAGTTATACTGCCGCTTCCATGTCAATGTAGACCTCATTCTGCATCAACACAAAGGTGGCACTTTAAAAGCAGTTGATTCTGCAGCGGAAATTATACCTGCAGTTGAAATTAGACCTGCAACAGAAGTTATAACTGTTCTAGTAGAAAGTTATGGTATTTCTTCAATTTTGTTTTAAATGCTCATTGGAAACTTTACCAAATCAGATGTTACAACATTGTATAGTTTTCTCATCAACACTCGTTACTTTCCATAAATCACGGGAAGACACTTTGCTGAAGCACATTGCCTTTTTGTCATCTATTATTACTAAACATGGCACTATATAAATTAAATACTCAAAAAGTAGGATATTCAGGAAACAAAATCCACTAACTGGATACGAATTAATTAACAATTGTGCAATATATTGTGCAACTTAAATGCTAAAAAAAAAATAACTCAGTGGAAATGCATCACTTACTGAGTCATGTAAACCAAGAAGATTTATTTATGGGTCTGTGGTGAGTTAGCTAATTAAATATTGGATGCTACTCTTGATTTTAGGATGCCAAGTCTAGGGAGGAAAATAAGCTAGCCAAGGTTTTCATTTCTGAATCTTGTGGTCTCCAATCAACTCCATGCATTTTTGGTTAGAGCTGGGGCAGTGATGTCCTCAATCATCATTCACGTACAGACAGGAAGAATGTCATTCACACAAGATACTAGAGGTCTTTTGAACCCATGGATTGAATCAATACCTCCTGGATAAAATGGGAGAAATTAGGAGGGAAAATGGAAAAATAAGAAAGACCAGTTACCTCATCAATCATCACTAAATCCTACTAGAGCCCTCAATCCAATTGGGCAACACACAAAAGATAACTAGAAATCTTTGATCCGCTTTATTTTTTTTTATACAGTAGCACGCTGTTTCAAAAAACAAATTAATTTGACATTGGAGGCCTTTAATAGATCAGTGTCAGAGGCTATACAGTGAATTTAAACTCATAGGGCAGGATTTTATGCGTGGCCAGGTTTCTTGCCCTGCCATTGAAAAAGTCACCATAGAACTCACCCCCACTCCAGTGGGCTGCCCCATATTGATTTAATGCTCTGAAGAGTGTTAAATGGCTTGAAATGGGCCTTCTGCCACCATCTGAGGAGGAGGCCTGGCCTCTGGGAACTACCAGACAATCTGATCACAGCAGTGCCACCAGGTGGGGTGTTGCTGAGATGGGGAGGGGTGAGGTGTACAGGCCAGGGGAAGAGGAGACACCTACGAGAGGGGACAGACCTTAGGCGGGGGTGCTGATCGGAAAAGGGGGCCTGTGAGGAAGGCTGCCCCAATCCAATTTCCCATCCGCGACCAACGTAAGTTTACCTGCTGAGCTTCCCACCCATCGCTGACTTACTCCTGTCAGCAAGAAAATTGAGGCTGAGTGGGAAGAGGTCCTTAAGTGGCTATTAATTGGCCTCAATTGGTGCAAAGGTGGGCGGACTACCTGGTTCTGTTAAATCGTGGCCAGGTCGGGGTTGGGTGGATAAGCAGCGGGAAACACACCAACAGGATTTTATGGGTCCCCCGTCTGCAAACCCACCAGCAAGGGACTGTAAAAAATTCTGCCTACAGCTTAACTTCAAGAGTCAGAACACAAACTGACTTGGATGAGAAAAGGTGTGAGACTTCCTGAAGCAAGTAGTCTCACACTGCTTTGTTTTGACATTTCTTGGAGTCACTGGAGTATAAATGCAATATAAAGGTAACTTGGTTCCGTCTTTAGTGAAGGTGTTTCAACTCTTGTTTGTTGACCAAACTCCATATTTAAACCACTGATTAAAGAGGAATTTGAAGTGCCTTAACATTCCATTTCAACAGTTACAACCATGGGCTTAGGTGCCTAATTAGACACTTATAAAACTCCCTCAGCTCCAGGTTGCAAATGTGAGCCAAGAATAAATGGGATCAGGTGTTTGTATTAAAAAGTACAAGACCAACAGACACATTGTCCAAATGACATATAGATGAAATGCATGCAAAAATGTTAATGAACAAGTAGATTGTACTTCAATTTAATAGGCTTTTTGGGATGCTTGAGGTTAACCCAGGCAATTCCCTTAATCATTGTTAATTCTACAACAAGGCATCCCATTGCTTCAGGTAGTGAAATGGGCAGTTTGGTAGTGGAAATCCAAAGGATTAGACATCACACATGTGCTATAATTGATTACAAATTGATTCATAATTTGAACTATAATTATACTTGCATTTCATTTTTAAGTTATGAAACTTGATTTAATGCTTCATTTGAAAATATAATTCACTTGGCCAAAGTGGGAACAGTAACAGATTCATGACAGGCAAAAATATTTGGAACAGAAAGAGCACAACATATAAAGACAGACTTGTTCAATAATTCTTCAGAAATTGTGGTAAGCAATCTAAAATCTACTTTCCACCGGCCAGAAAATAAAACAGTCATCATTAAATAGAGGATTTATTTTGTATGGCATTTTGAGCTTGACAGGAAGTATTGCAGTAAACATCAAGTAAAAGTCCTTTTAAGATAATTTAGATGAATATTACTACATTACTTCTCTACATAAAATTAGTGCGAAATATTTTAAGCAACATTGCAAAATATTATGTCCAAAAGTTTATGGTGAAAATGCTATTTTTATCTCAGAACCAAAATTTGTCTACGTGATGATAGAAGTAATCAATATTTGTAAAACATTTGCCCTGTTAGGGGATCCTACAACTGTGGTGTCAAGTTATTTGAGAATAAACATCGAACAATTTGTTTAATTGTCTCTCAGTTATATTTGTTGCCACATACAAAACCGTTGAGTCTTACCTAAACCTGCAAAACCAGTAAAATAATCTTAACAATGCAAACCAGATACAGGTTTGTGTAATGGCTCATTGTACATGGATAATGCTTTTGGCAAAGTCTTCATGAGAAACTAGTAAAAGAGTTAATAAAAATAGATTTCTAAAAATATGCTCAATTTATTAAATGTTTATAATCAATTGAAATCTTAATTATTATTGAGGCCCTATTATTTTGCATATATAACCAGTAAAGCAAATGTACTATAAAATTATAGTGCCTAACAAGCATTTTGTACAAGGTGATAAGTTCCACTAAATGCTAATAATTCAATTATTCCTTTTGATTTTGAGATAACACTAAGTATAATTTTAAAATTTTATTTCTATTTTACACCAAACATCTGTCACATTAATCATTACAACCCTTGAATAACAGTTTTTATAATTATTCTGGCGCAATATTTCCACTGTAGATTTAACAATTGATGTTTAAGATTGGTGTTTAAGATTTGGGTCATAAAAGATCTAATTTCAAACAAGACTACAGCTAGCTTGAGAATTGATAGAAGCTCTGTCAACATCATTTTTTAACCTTCATGTTCTTCCTGTTATTCAAAATCAGCATTTTTTCTTTCATATAACATCTGCAAAAACATTTTGAGTTTGTTCCCTAATAACAGTTATTATAACATAGAAGTAAATATCTATAAAAGATAAACCACTTCTTTGTTGACAATTCTTGGCATAATAAATTTTATTAAGAAAACTAATATGCTGCAAAAATTCTTTTGCAGTGCTTAAGGGTTAAAACATAGCAATTGTCTTTTTTAAAATGGATTGCAAACAGCCCTTCATGAAGCTCACTGAGCACTAATAATAACATGCTTACTTCTGGTTTGTCTTACAGTATCAGCACTGCATGTGATCCCAGTGGCCAGCACATCGGTGCTGTATTTATGCAGCTTTCCTTTCAGTCATTCTATGAATTTTACTTGAACCCAGAAGTCAAAGCCCACATTTCGACATGGTAATACTTGATTTTACACATACATTGCACAGTAGTGAAGCATCTCCACCTCTGGTATCATGTATGTCAGTTCTCTCTTCACCTCTATAACACTTCTATCCTTATCTACATCAGTCAAATGTATTTCTTATCGAAAAGTGAACGTACAGCCTGACAATAGACGGTTATCAAATTTCCTCAGCTGAAACCCCATGTCTTTCAACACTCAGCTGGGCTTGTATTTGATTGATGCATGGGTTTCTGACAAATAAAACCAGGATCAACAGCTTTGCACCTATTTCCCCATCAGAGACCCAAGCAGAACATTCCTCTGTAACAAAGACAGGATTAGGGATGCATTAGCTCCTGATCGACTGAAGCCATCCAGTTCCATCAATACTTTGCACGTAATAACCTGAAGCTATGATAAGGAAACAAAAGAGAAGAAAGGAACAGGAGAAAACAAATCAATGAAAGCATAGAAAGTTTGAAAGACAAACTGTCAAAATGAAGAGAAATTTAACTGAATTGCTGAGATAATGACTCCTGACAAGGGAACAATGTGTCCTCCAGGTTCATCAGTGGGGCAGGAAATTGTCAGTGCACTAAGAGCAGGTTTGAGACACAAGTGGTAGGTGACCATACAAAGCTGGATGACTGCGATAGCAAGGCACCACTATCCAAAGGGCAGCACAGTGATAACTACACTACTTAAGATTTTGGTGCTATTAAAACATTAATCTCAAGAACTATTGTTTCAAGTAACATGAGAATTAGTGCAGTTTGTATTTTCATTACTTAATCTAATTAGTCAACCGTGCAAAAATTGTGCAAGAGCCAATAATTCAAAGTACATAGCAGACATGGTTGTTTCGCATTTCTTATCAATATGCTTTATTACAAATATGCAGCATTAATTTTACATACTTCAGAGAGTTAACTCCACATTTTTTATTTATCCACAAACATTGTTCACAGCAGCTACAGGTTCTTTAAATTTGGAGGGCAGGAAAATTTAGGGCACAGAGTCCATGACGACAATCAATCCTGTTCTGTTGGTTAACATAATCTATAGTTACAGCAGGACTAACTTCACCAGTTCTCTCTTCCCCCACCCCAACATGAAGCACCTCACCACAGTGTGGCACTGCTTCTATTGTTTCAGTTGAGAATTAGCAGAATTGTTTGCAGTAATGTCAGTTTGGAGTGATAGAAACCAAACCTGCAGACAGCCAATGTGAATACTTTGCTCTATTCTGTGTCACTGGGGCATCAAAGGTTTTGTAAAAAAAAGTCCTGTGAGTGACCCATCATATGGGGCTTGAGGGTTTAAATCATGGTGAGATAAATAGTTTAGTCACCAAACAATATTCAGGAAGAAAAGCTTAATGAATTCCAGTCTGCCAAAACATTAACAAGACTATTATGCTACAAGCTGCCTGCTTTTACCATGAAGAAAACTTCAATGCGTCAGTAAATATCAGTGAAGATCTACACAAGTGGAGACTGTAGAAGGCTTTCATTAATAATTTAGTGAAACATTTTTTGTTATTGAATCCGTGTGTTATGTTTTTACCATGAGGATGTTGTTAACCTGTCGAAAGGCACAGGGTCAAGCTTTTATCTTTAGCACAAAGATGTAAATGCAGTTTGTTCTGCTGTGACCGTATTATCAGGAGGCTATTACAGTAATTGCATGTAAAATGTCATTTTTAGTTTCCTGATAAGAGCAGTGTTGAGAACTGGTATCTTGCTACTCGGAAGAACCAAAGCAACTGGGAGAGCGTTTTTTAAAAAAAAAATAGAGCAATCTTGGTGAAGGCTGAATTTCCATAGTGTAAATGACTACTAAGTTCAAAATAAAAAGGAAGAGATGGTAAATCAGGTAATGATTAGGTGGCACCGTGGGCTGAATTTTTGTCCTGGGGTGGGGATCTGTGACGTTGGGTGAATTTCCAGGTCCTGGTCCCATATTGCATTGGACGCCTGCAACACAATTTTTGATATTGGCCAGGGTGCCCCCTTGCCATTCAATTAAGGACATCAAGCAGAATGCCAATAGGAGGCCCAGCAGCAAATAGAAAATGGCATCAGAAGCGGGAGCTGTTGATGTAGGCAAGTGAAACAGAAGGCACCTCGAGAGGTGTCCTCAGAAAAGACTTGTAAAAATTTTAACCTCAAAACAGGTCACAGCTGCCAGGCTGTCATTGTGGAGGGGCAACCACTTCACTGGGCAGCTAGCAGCCAACGCTGTGGCCCTATGGCTAGGGCAGGTTGGTGGGGGGATGGGGGAGGGGGAAGTGCTTTCCCTAGATGGATGGATGCAGTCAGCATATGGAGATTAGCCTTAATAGGCCCCTTAATTGTCTCACTGAGTACCTGCCGCTTGCAGGAGGGCAGTCATCATCACTCTCCCCGCCACCCCTGTTCCTCCTGGGACAAAAATGACCAATAGGCAAGATCATGGTGGGAGCCCCACATGCGTCGGTGGTGGGAATTTGCAGGCCCATCCACTTCCTGTGTCACCTCCTTGGCCGTTTGAAAATTTGGCCCCAAGGGCAGAAATTGCACTTGTCGAGCAGGCATGCGCCTGATCCGAGCAAGAGTAAAATGACGGGTGATGACGTCGGGCGAGAATCCCAACATATTGCACACTCACGTAATATTTCAGTCGGGGGCACACGTGGGAGTCAGCAGCGCACCCGCCGACAATTAATAGGCCTATTAAGACCTTTAAAGTAATAACTAAATGAAATTTTTCGCTGCCCGTCCAACCTTACAGCTGAGGTTTCCAACAGCAAATAAAAATTAAATAAAAATTTTAAAATTTCCATTCACAACATGTCCCTGCTCATGTGACAGAGTCACATGAGCAGGGCCATGTTTTTAACATTGCTTAAGTTTTTAATTTTTAATTTAAAAAATATTCAGCTCGCTAAGGCAGCTCTGTGCATCAGGGATCTTTTACTGTGCGCACCCCCGTGTGCAAGCGCGAACTTCAGCGCTCGTGCTCCTCCCGCCCCCCCACCCAGTCAGTGCTGAGTGCTGCAGCGTGCGATTCCAGCCAGCGTGAAATCGCGGTCGGAGTCCGATCGCGGGCAGCGAGCGGCTTACCAACGGCTCCCGGGCCCACCCACCAAGCCTGCCCGACCACTTGAAAATCCAGGCCCGAGTGTTTGCTTGTCGAAGGAAGTAATTATGAAAGGAACAAGTAAGCCAATTTTGCTTTAGATTCTCTGATTTTTTTCCCCTAACAAAATGTCTAACAAACTGTCATAGCAGTTGAGAGCTGGTATTACCACAAAGTGATACTTTTTATATACACCAATTGCAGTCACTGGTTCACCAGGGGTCCATAAGAATCTTTTATTCTCTCTATTTTGTTTCTAAAAGAAAACAGAAATTTAGCATATAATTAACAGGATCAGGTACTAATCAATAAAAGGTTGGATGGTTGTTGTAATAAGTGCTGGTCCTGCTGTCATCTGGAGTGCCATGTATCATTCTGGTCACCAAACCACAGGAAAGTTATTTCTGCTCTTGTTTTTTTCTTATTCGTCTTCTCCACTCAAAAACATGTCAACCAGGCTACTTCACTCCTATGCATTCCAGCATGTCAGCCAGCCAGGTTCTTCTTTCCTGTCTCATGATCTATTATCAAATTCACTAGACGGTGAAAACCTGAACAACTCCCAGTGACAAGAATATGAAAAATCGTTCAAGTACACGGGGCAGGGTTTAAAACAGCAAGTTAGTAGAATGAAGAGAAAAAAGGTGGAACTTTTTAAAAGAATATGAAAGGAAATAACAGCTTTCCAGAGCAATTTACCTGGGTAGCCCAGAAGATAACAGTGAGCTCCAGAGACAATGAGACTTGTTTCTAGAAAGAGATGATTAAGGAACGTAAAATAGATTCATAGAATCTAGAATGGTTACACCACAGAAAGAGGCCATTTGGCATGTCTTGTCATTGCTGGCCCTCTTTTTAAAATTATTTTACGGAACGTGGGTGTTGCTGGGCTGCCCATCCATAATTGCCCTTGAGGAGCTTTCTTCAACTTCTGCAGTCCATCTGGTGCAGGTACACCCAGAGTGCTGCTGGGAAGGAAGTCCCAGAATTTTGATGCCACGACAGTGAAGGAGCAGCGATATAGTTCCAAGTCAGGATGGTGTGCGACTTGGAGAGGAATTTACAGCTGGTGTTTTCCCATGCATCTGCTGTCCTTGTCCTTCCCGGTGGTAGAGGTCACAGGTTTGGAAGGTGTTGTTGAAGGAGACTTGATCCTTCCACCAGTGGGATTAGTTTCTCCCCACCTACTCTATCCAAACCCCTGTTGATTTTGAATACTCCTATCAGATCCCCTCTCAACCTTCTCTTCTCCAAGGAGGGAAAAGAATTCCTCTGTTGACTAACTGTAATAAGTTGTAAATCAGTTTATTAAGAACAAGTTTGCCAAATCTCTGTTTGCCCCATGTTGAGATTGTGGGTAAGTGATGTTGAAAGTAATGAGAAAGTGAACCTGTTGAATGTAATGGAATTTACTTGTTTTGAAAATGGAATTTGTTAAAATTCTTGATCTGCTTCTGACGTCCAATAACGTACTATAGTAAATCAAATGTACCTAATTTTATATTGGAACAAATTAAAAATACATCATAGCACAGGGGTGCAAATACAGATGCTGCTCAAAATTTATGATTTATGCTGCTGGTGCAGAGCTGAATGTCTTGACGGTGTAGATCAGAATTTCATGTTTAGAGATCAGGATCCTGATTTATGCCCACACAGTTTTCCTGTTCATAAAATTCTTAATGGAATAGAAAATCATTACGGCTACAAATCAGGCATGCTGGCTTCAATGTCCAATAATCACAACTTGCAATCTTGTTACACGAATCTCTGCACTGGCAGTGCTAAATCGTAAATGTGTACTAAAGTGCCCCTACTTTGTAATGGATTTTCATCAACTTTAGCTATAGTGTTATGTAAGTGAGAAAATTGTTCAAATTAAGGTATGCTTTTATTAAGAATTCACAACCTTTACGAACAAAATGTTGGGTGGATAATCGAATTTGATTGGTAAAGAACTCACCAACTCCCAGCAGCAAGAGAAACTTGTATGCATGGAGTATGTGTGGAACAGCATGAGAGCTCAGCTAACTTGTCTTTGATAAGATGTTGCATAGGATGCTTTCTGGTAAAAGTATTAAAGTACAAAGTATTAAAAAGGATAATGATAGTATAGACAGGATGTTGGTCAAAGAGCAGAAACGGACGATTAAAATGAAAACATAAAGTGCTGGAAAAGCTCAGCAGGTCTGGCAGCATCTGTGGAGAAAGAAACAGAGTTAGCTTTCGAATCCAATATGACTCTTCTTCAGAACCGAAGAGAGGTAGCAATGTAATGGCTTTTATGCAGTTTAAAAAAGGGGTAGAGTCAGGTGGAACAAAAGGGAAGGTCAGGGATGAGTTGGAGGGTAGTGGAGATTAAATATCAAAGATTTCATGGAACAAAAAGCAAAGCAAGTGGTAATGGTTGCAGTAAAGAAACAAAGCATCAGTCCAGAGTAGGTGTTATTAGCAGAGTAAAGGTCAACACAGTCTGAAGCAAAAACAAAATATAGATTGGCACTTCGCAAAAGAAATTCAAAATGGAGGTAAGAGTTCATGACCTGAAATTGGGGAACTCAATGTTGAGTCCAGATGGCTGGAAAGTGCCTAATCGGAAGATAAGATGTGTTGGGCTTCACTGGAACATCGTAGCGGGCCGAAGACAGAACTGTGATCATGAGAGCAAGATGGCGAATTGAAATGGCAAGCAACTGGAAGATTGGGGTCATGCTTGGGGACTGAGCACAGGTGTTCTACAAAGCGGTCGCCCAGTCTGTGCTTGGTCTCCCTAGTGTACAGGAGACCACATTGCGAGCAGCAAACACAGTAGGCTAAATTGAAAGAAGTACAAGCAAATCACTATTTCACCTGGAAGGAGTATTTGGGGCCTTGGACAGTAAGGAGGGAGGAGTGTTACACCTCCTGCAATTGCATGGGAAGGTGGCATGGGAAAGAGATGAGGTGTTGGGGGTGATAGAGGAATGTACAAGGGTGTGGTGTAGGGAATAGTCCCTTCAGAACGCTGACAGGGGTGGAAGAGGGAAGATGTGTTTGGTGGTGGCATCATGCTGGAGGTGACAGAAATTATGAGAGATAATCCTTTGAATACAGGGGCTGGTGGGCTGGAAAGGAGGACAAGGTGAACCCCACCATGGTTCTGGGAGGGAGGGGAAGTTACTGAGGTCTTGTATTTCAATAGAGCAGAATACATTTCATTCTCTCTTGCCAGAGATAAGACAGCGGATTGAAAATGTGACTGTGAGGATTGCAGGGCAGAAGTGCAGGAAACGTGTTGGACATGGTTGAGGGGCATGTCAACCACAGTGGGGTGGTGGGGATGGGGGTGGGGGGGGGGGGTGGGGGGGCAATCCTTGGTGAAACATGTCAGAAGTGCCAATGCAGAAGGCAGCATCACCTGAACAGATGCAATGGAGACAGATAAATTCGGAGAATGGAATAGAGTCCTTGCAGGAAGCAGGGTGTGTGAAGTATAATCAAGATAGCTGTGGGGGTTGCTGGGCTTGTAATGAATATTGGTACACTGTCTATCCCCAGAAATGGAGACAAAGAAGTCAAGGAAGGGAAGGGAAGTGTCGGAGATAGACTTTGTGAAGGTGAGAAGGGTGGAAATTTAAAGCAAAATCGATTTTTTTTTCCCAGTTCCCGACAAGAACATGAAGCGACATCAATACAGTCATTGATATACTGGTTAATGGAATTTTTTAGGCTTGAGGGATTTTACAGTGGTGTCTCATAGAGGTTAAGATTGTTGGTCTTTTAATATATGATCTGGACTTGCGATAACAAAACAAATTGCGTGTGGTTAACTGAGAGAAGGACCATAAATAATTTCAGGTTAAGTTAGCAGATTTGAGCAGATAAATATATGAAATTTAAAGCAGAGAAATGCGAGTCTAATGTATTTTGGAGGAAGGATAAGGAGAGGACATGTACACTAAAACTTTAAAGCAAAACTTTAAAGGGAGTAATTGTTCAGATGGACACATTTTTTCAGAAGTGATAAAGCCTAAAGGATGCTAAATTTTATAAACAGGAGTAAAGCATGCAAAAACAAAGACATCCTAAAGCCATACAAATGGTTATGCTGCAGTTTGAATATTGTGTTCAGTTCTGGGTGTCTTAATTTAGAATATCAACGTCATAGAGAAGGTGCAGAAGAGATCTAATTATGACGAAAGACGAGAGAAACTGGGGCTCATTTCATTACAGCAAAGAAGTTTAAGAGATCTAATCGAAGTATCCAAATTTATAAGACAGTTTAATTACGTAAAGTGGGAAAAATATTTTGGCGAATCAGTAAGCTAGGGGACATAAATTTAGGATGATCACCAAAGAATCAAGGGAGGTGTGATGAGAAGCTGTTTTAGGCAGATGGCAGTTAGGACATTAAGATCGCAAAATTTGGATGAAAAGCACTCCTTTCTTTTGGCACTATGGGTGGCTTGTACACACATTTCTTGGGCTGGCCGTACTAGGTGCCATTTTGGAGATGCTGTCAACACATGTCCAGAGAGTGTCTGCCAGAAATATTCAAAGTCAGCAGATCAAGATGCCATTGACACCAGCGATGTCATCTTGGAGCTCAAAGCTCCAGCTAATGCTCTCTCTTAACTCTGCACAACTGAATGTGCATTCAGCAGCAGGAAGGATACCGCCCCCCCCTCTCCACCCCAACCCCAACCCCCAGACCCTGCTGCCACTGCAATAGAAAAGAATCAACTGCTTTCAGGTTAAGTGCCAATTGATTTCTACTAGCTCTCGCTGTGATGTGTTTGAAGGTTTTCAGAGTTGTTTAAAGTTGACGCCAACAGGGAGCGGTTTGACTTTGTCCTGACTTCAAGGGTTCTGCACAAGCCACTTGTTCCCAGACATGAGTGCATGAGTACAGCATGACTGGGAGAATGAGCAGGGGTGACATGCAGCAGGGCAAGCTGCTGGAAAAAGGGAGGAGAGGAGAAGAGCGCTCAGCAGGAGGCCATATCCATCCAGAATGTTCAAAGAAAAACTCTCCTATTGCAAACTGAGTGAGGAACAGTGTGTTAGCCACCCCTGCTTTACTAAGGATGTCCTCAATGAAATCAGTCATCTGCTTTGGCTGCAACTGCAGCGTCAGAACAGGGCAAGGATGTCTTTGCCAGTGCCTGTGGAGGAGATTATGCAATGAACTTGTCTGGCTCCTTTCAGATTGGAGCAGGGTATATTTACAACTCCCAGTTGCCATCCACTGTTCCATAAGAGAAGTTACTGAGGTTTTATGTTTAACAGAGTGGAATACATTTCATTCTATCTTGCCAGAAACAAGACGGTGGAGTGAACATGCGACTTTGTGAGGATTGCAGGATGTTACTGACTACATGTGCAATGCTTTGCATGTGCCACATGTGAACTCAGATGTACAAAAATTGAAAGGGATTCCACTTCCTCAATGTCCAGCTGGTGTGTAACCACACTCAGTGCATCATACAGACCAATGCTCAGTATTCAGGCAGCAGTCATGATAGCTTTACTCTGCAGCAGTCCAATGTGCCATCTGCCTTTTAGCCAAACTAGGAGTCGGCCACTAGCTGACAAAAGTGATCATTTGACAACTTGTTAATGACTCCAGTGATAACCCACACATACGTGACCAGCATGCATATAACAAAAGCCATGCTGCCATGCACAGTGTGATGGAATAAACCACTGGGATGCTCAAACAAAGCTTCTGTTGCCTGAACTGCTCTGGGGGGACCCTGCAGCACTCAGCAGAGCATATCATGCAGATTGTGGAATTTGAATTCAATAAAAAATCTGGAATTAAAAGTCTAATGATGACCATGAGACAATTGTTGTAAAAATCCATCTGGTTCACTAACGCCCTTCAGGACATCTGCCGTCCTTACCTGGTCTGGCCTACATGTGACTCCAGACCCATAGCAATGTGGTTGACTCTGAAATGGTATCTGAAGTTGTATCAAACGCCTTAAAAAAAGGAATGAAACTGAACGGACCACCTGGCATCGATGAGGCACCGGAAATGACAACAGCAAACTCAGCCCTGTCCTCCTTACAACATTTGGAGAGCTGTCTCACAGACTAGCCAAGCAACAACCTGATGGAGTCATCCTCACGGAACCATATCTTCCAGATAATGTCCCAGACACCACCATCGCCATCCTGTCCTGTCCCAACAGCAGGACAGACCCAGCAGAGGTGACAGTGTAGTGGTGCACAGTCAGGAGGCAGTTGCCCTGGGAGTCCTCAACATTGACTCTGGACCCCATGAAGTGTCATGGCACCAGGTCAAAAATGGCGGGGAAGCCTCCTGCTGATTACCATGTATCTCCCTTCCTCAGCTGATGAATCAGTGCTCCTCCATGTTGAACACCACTTAGAGGAAGCACTGAGGGTGGCAAAGTTGAAAAATATACTCTGGGTGGGGGACTTTAATGTCCATCACCAAGAGTGGCTCGGTAGTACCACTATTGACCAAGCTGGCCGAGTCCTAAAGGACACAACTGCTAGACTGGGTCTGCAGCAGGTGGTGAGGGAAACAACAAGAGAGAAAACCTCATCCTCACCAAGCTGCCTGCCGCAGGTGCATCTGTCCATGACAGCATTGGTAGGAGTGACCAACGCACAGTCATTGTGGAGATGAAGTCCCACCTTCAAATTCAGGATACCCTCCATCGTGTTGTGTGGCACTACCATCGTGCTAAGTGGGATAGATTTTGAACAGATCTAGCAACTCAAGACTGGGCATCCATGGGGTGCTGTGGGACATCAGCGGCAGCAAAATTGTACTCGAGCACAATCTGTAACTTCATAGCCTGGCATATCCCCCACTCTACCATTACCATCAGCCCAGGATCAACCCTGGTTCAAAGAAGAGTGCAGGAGGGCATGCCAGGAGCAGCACCATGCATATCTAAAAATGAGGTGTCAACCTGCTGATGCTATACACGCACTACTTGCGTGCCAAACAGCATAAGCAGCATAGTGATAGAATGAGCTAAGCAATTCCACAACCAATGGATCAGATCTAAGCTCTGCAGTCCTGCCATATCCAGTTGTGAATGGTGGTGGACAATTAAACAACTCACTGGAGGAGGAGGTTCCACAAATATCCCCATCCTCAATGTTGGGGGAGCCCAGCACATCAGTGTAAAAGATAAGGCTGAAGCATTCGCTACAATCTTCAGCCAGAAGTGCCGAGATGGATCCATCTCGGCCTCCTCCGGAGGTCCCCAGCATCACTGATGCCAGTCTTCAGCCAATTCGATTCACTCCATGTGATATCAAGAAATGGCCGAAGGCACTGGATAGTGCAAAGGCATGGGCCCTGACAATATTCTGGCAATACTACTGAAGACTTGTGCTCCAGAACTTGCCACTCCCCTAGCCAAGCTGCTCCAGTACAGCTACAACATTGGCATCCACCCAGCTATGTGGAAAATTGCCCAGGTATGTACTGTACACAAAAAGCAGGACAAATCCAACATGGCCAATTACCGCCCCATCAGTCTACTCTTGATTATCAGTAAAGTAATGGAATGAATCATCAACAGTGTCATCAAGTGGCACTTGCTTAGCAATAATCTGCTCACAGACACCCAGTTTAGGTTCTGCCAGAACAACTCAGCTTCAGACCTCATTACAGCCTTGGTTCAAACATGGACAAAAGAGCTGAACTCCTGAGGTGAGGTGAGAGTGATTGCCCCTGACATTAAAGCCGCATTTAACCGAGTGTGGCATCAAGGAACCCTAGCAAAACTGGAATCAATGGGAATCTGGGGGAAAACTCTACGCTGGTTGGAGTCATACTAGCACAAAGGAAGATGCTTCTGGTTGCTGGAGGTCAGTCATCTCAGCTCTAGGACATCACTGCAGAAGTTCCTCAGGGTAGTGTCCTTGGCCCAGCAGCTTTGGATGCTTCATCAATGACCTTCCTCCCCAAGCCATAAGGCCAGGAGTGGGGATGTTTGCTGATGATTGCACAATGTTCAGCACCATTTGCGACTCCTCAGATACTGAAGCAGTCCATGTCCAAATGCAGCAAGACATGGACAATATCCAGGCTTGGGCTGACAAGTGGCAAGTAACATGCGTGCCACACAAGTGTCAGGCAATAACCATCTCTAACAAGAGAGAATTAACCCATCACCCCTTGACGTTCAATGGCATTAGCATCACTATATCCCCCACTATCAACATCCTGGGGGTTACCATTGACCAGAAACTGAACTGGACTAGCCAGATAAGTACTGTGGCTAAAAGAGCAGGTCAGAGACTAGGAATCGTGTGATGAGTGTGATGGAATACTCCACACATGCCTGAATGAGTGCAACTCCCACAACACTCAAAAAGCTTTACACCATCCAGGACAAAGCAGCTCACTTGATTGGCACCCCATCCACAAATATTCACTCCCTCCAACACCAATGCACAGTGGCAGCAGTGTGTATTTTCTACAAGATGCACTGCAGGAATTCACCAAGTCTCCTTCAACAGCGCCTTCCAAGCTCACAACCACTACCATCTAGAAGGACAAGGGTAACAGATAGGTGGGAACACCATCACCTGGAAGTTCCCCTCCAAGTTACTCACCATCCTGATTTGAAAATATATCGCTGTTCCTTCACTGGGTCAAAATCCTGGAACTCCCTTCCCAACAGCACTATGGGTGTACCTACACCATATGGACTGCAATTGTTCAAGAATGCAGCTCACCCCCACCTTCTCAAGGGCAATTAGGGATAGACAGTAAATGCTGGCCCAGCCAGTGAAGCCAAAAACCAAACAGTGATCGACTCATCCTGCTATGATACCAGTAAATGCACTTCTGATTTTCCATCCACCACCCTCTACTTTCCCTCTGTTGCTGACCATCACAGCATCCACTTGGCCACAATGCAAAAATAAAAAGCCATCTCAAAATTAAATATTCTAAATCAAATTTATAAAACAAACCATGCCATATTGTATGCAAATATCAAACAATTGACTTTGCACATTCCATTACTGCTTGCATTTTGTATGCCTTTGCCTGTCTTAGTGCTCCTGTGCAGTGTTAGCCTAATATCTGCAATATGGCTGGTGGAAGGCTGCTGACTTTCAGTGCAGGAGACTGCAGATGACCTTGAGCCACTATAGCCCTAGAAGGTGCAGGGTCAGACTGCAGTATCTCATCATAGGTGGCAGCCGTCTGTGCTCGCTGGCTGACAGGCAACTGCAAGGAAACTGGCAGAGTGAAACAGATGAGAGGATGAATGTTGTCATCCTGAGAGGACAGCAGGTTTATGTTCCATGGTGCTACGACCATTCCCCTGGGGTGGCACCTCAGCAATCTTGGTATTGTGTTGGAAGACAGATTACTGGACTGCTGTGATTCCCTGTGTACCCCTTTGAACACGGATATCTGCAGCTATATTCACAGCAGTATAAGATTGTGTTGGAGCAAGCTGAGCTTGCATGACTTCAGTCTGAGTTTCCAATGCAGCATCCAAACTTTGGGTGGCTTCTACTTATGCTGCAAAGGAATCTGAAACTTTTGCCATCAGAGGTTACATTTTGATTAGGTCCGCAAGTGTGGTAACGGAGTTGGCCTCCACATCTATGCTGGAAAGCATGGACCTCAAGATCTGTGCAAAGCCCAAAGCTAAGTAGTGTTAGACTCTTCCATGCTCCTTGCCAATGAACACAGGCTTTATGGCAGGCCTGCTAATGCACAAAGCATTTTAATGTGCATGTTTGCATACCCATCAGCCTTCTTCTGTGGTTAACCCCATCAAAGTCCTCACCTGAGTCCTCAGTAGCAAAACTCCTGTGCAACCTCATCCACTGTGCTATCCTTGTCCCCTGGCTTGGCTGCAAGTCACTTGTGCTTAATGTCTCACCATATGCATATCCCTCCTCCGAGCTATCCTATAAAGTACATGCAGTGTACTGAGCTGTAACTGTGAGTGCGAGTGTGAGTGTTGGTGTTTCTTCTTTATCACTGTCTTCTTGTTCTTCGTCCTCTTGTTCTTCCAGCATTGCCTGGTCAATTTGCGATCCTTGAGTATTTGAAAGGGGAATGCTTTTGGACTCTTGGCATTATTTACGTGAAGCAATTTCATTCTCAGTGTTACATCAGGAGCTAACATTTAATTATGTGGCATTGCCACACTCTGGACATTGAAATCAAAATGTCCAAAACTAAAAGCTGGATCATTTGCAGGCTATGCAAACAGAAAACACAAGAAAAGACCATTCTGTTCCTGTTTGTTTCTTTCATACCAGACACAATCTGTTCTACCATAACAAAAACAAAAATACCTGGAAAAACTCAGCAGGTCTGGCAGCATCTGCGGAGAAGAACACAGTTAACGTTTCGAGTCCGAATGACCCTTCAACAGAACTGTATTTTTGTTTTTGTTTTGGATTTCCAGCATCCACAGTTTTTTGCTTTTATCTTACTGTTCTACCATAAGCTCTATTAAATCAGTCTAATCTTCTTGGAAAGGTTTTGGTAACTTTTTTTTACTCGTTTTCTGTGTTTCTATCCCTCCAGCCCCTACAACCAGGTTAATGCAACAAAACTCTAGAATTTCTCTCCTTATATTCTATTGGGTTTTCTTCTTTGTCATGACACTTGCATGGTCTCAGCAGTTAAAGAACCATCACTTATACCAGTTTGAAATCCTATCCAATGTGATCTATCTGAGGCTCAGTGCGCATTTCAGTTGTGATTTTTAACAATCTGCAGTGATTTTTTTCTAATTCAGCCATTCCTATGTTGGATTTGAATGTAGAACACCATAATTAAAAGGCATTGATGCATACCAAATGTTTTAGCCTCTTACAATGTTCCTAACCCCTGAAGCCATCTTTTATATGGGAGTTGCTCTTTCCAAGCTATTATGAAAACTGTTCCAAAGCTAATTTATAAATATAAATGTAAACAACCCCCACTGGGCAATTTTTATATGATTCTTGACATAAATAAATGTCTGTTTAATTAGCTCTTCCCATCTCTGGCTCGTTAACAAGTGTAAAAATAAGAGATGGCTACAGTAATTGGCTTAGAGTTACTAATGAATTAATTAACTTCAGTCTGTTTTGCCTAACCTTTAATAAGCAGGCCCTTATTTTTCTCAAGCATTCAATTTGACAGGGTGAGAAAGACGCACTGCAAGACCCTGAAAAATTAATGAGAAATGAGAAAGGAATCAATGTATGCTCTGTCTGAACTGAGCAGACACAAAGAGAGACAATAAACCCATGAACAAACACAGTCACTTTAAAAAATAGGTTGGAAAAAGTGGGCAAATTCAATTACAGAAGTAATTAGAAGATATAGGGAAAGGCTGCCTTTTGGGACTGTGCCAGAAAAACATGAATTAATAAGAATGAATGGAATAAGGGCAGTGTAGTAATTAAGAGGCAATCACCTATGTCAATGAATATCTAAAAACAGGCTGCAAAACTATTAATTCAGTGATCAGAAATATTTTAAATGATTAAGTAAAGTGATTTCATCAAAAAAAAACAAATTTTACAAAAGGTACCATGACAATAGCACATTTCAGGCATTTATATAGCTAATTAATTTTACAATTTAGCTAGACCTTTACAATGCTTGAATGCAAAATGATGCAAAAATTGATTGCAAGATACACTCTGCCTCCATATAATCTATAGATTAGTCAAAGGTGACTTACATTAAAATCTAAAGTATTTTTGTAATGTATATTTTAAGTATTCACAATTTTAATCAAAATGTATTATAGACTTGCACATTTACAATCAAGATTTGATAGGTAAAAATCAACCAAGATGCTAAACCTGAATGGTTTTTTTTATCTTACATGATCTAGTGCTGAGGTAGGAGAGATATGCCAGGATCCTTGATTTAAAAAATGAGGTGAGTTGTTTGAAATAAATGGTCGTATATTTTCTTCTTTTATCTATTCCCTTCTTTTGGGGTGAAATTTTAGGTTTATCAAGGTACCAGTGTCAATGCCAGCACTGGGAAATTTAACACTTTTTCACTTGAGCTAACTAGCATCTGCATCAAGCAAGTGTGATCAGATATAGCAAAGGCTGGATGCAGAATAGAGCTCCGATCCAAAAAAAATAATTCTTAAATCCATCCCCAGAAGACTACTGGTAGCTTTATTGTGATGTTTTCATCTCCTAAAACTATCAATCTTTGTGGAATCTCTGATAACTGAATTAGTACAAATTGGGGCAACTTCCCATCATGGGATAATGAAACTAGGGCACAGATTACCCAAATTAATTTGGTAAAAAAACCTGATTAGCTAGCATAGGTAAAGCAGACTTTCATAAGAACATAAGAAATAGAGACAGGAGTAGACCACATGACCCATTGAACCTGCTCCCCATTCAGTATAATTATGGCTGATCTTAGGCTTCAACTCCATTTTCCTGCCACTCCCCATATTCCTTAATTTCCTGAGAGACCAAAGGTCTGCCTATCCCAGCCTTAAATGCATTCAATGATGGAAGATTCACAGCACTTTGAGTGAAGAAATTTCTCCTCAGCTCAGTCCTAAACAATTGGCCCCTTATTCCAAGACTATGCCCCCAAGTTTTAGATTCCCCGACCAATGGAAACAATTTCTCAGCATCCACCCTATCAAGCCCCTTCAGAATTTTGTAGTCTTCAATGAGATCGCCTCTCATCCTTCTAAACTCCAGAGAAGATAAGCCCAATTTCCTCAGCGTCTCATCAAAGGACAACCCTCCCTCATCCCAGGGACCAATTTAGTGAACTGTTGTTAGACCGACTTCTTTCCTAAATGTGGAAACCAAAACTGCACACAGTACTCCAGATGCAGTCTCACCAAAACCTTGCACAATTGTAGCAAGGCTTCTTTATTACTGTACTCCAAACCCCTTGCAATAAAGGCCAAAATGCCATTTGCCTTGCTTGCTTGAAAAAGCTCCACTTATGTCCACTCTCTGTTTTCTATCCATTAACCAATCTTCTATGCATGCTAATTTGCTACCCCCAACTCCATGGGCCCTTATTTTGCCTGTTAACCTGTTGTGCAGTACCTTATCAAATAGCTTTTGAAAATCCAGGTATACTACATCTATTGGTTCCCTTTTATCCACTCTACTAAATACATCCTCAAAAAAATCTAATAAATTTGTTAAACGAGCTTTCCCTTTAGTAGAACCATGTGGGCTTGCTCTAAGAATACTATGCTTTCCTAAGTGCATTGTTAAGACTTTATCAATAATAGATTCTAGCACTTTCCCAACAACTAATGTTAGGCTAACTGGCCTGTAGTTCACTGCTTTTCCTCTCCCTCCTTTCTTGAAAAGCAGTGTAACATTTGCCAACTTCCAACCTAGTGGGACCATTTGTGAATCTAAGGAATTTTGGAAAATCATAGCTAGCACTTCCAATATCCACGCAGCTATCTCTTTTAGAGCCCTAGGGTGTAGGCCATCAGATCCTGGAATTTGTGGATTTGAGTCCCTTAAGCTTCTCCAATACTTTGTCTCTGCTGTTATTAATTTCCCTAATTTCCTCACTCTTTTTAGCCCCTAAATCATTGTCTAGTTCTGTGTCTTCTACTGTGAAGATAGACACAAAACATTTGTTCAATGCCTCCACCATTTCCTCATTCCCCACGATAATTTCTCCTGTTGCTGCTTCTAAGGGACTAATCTTTAATTTAGCTACTCTCTTCTTTTCATGTACTTATAAAAGGTCTTACAATATGTTTTTATATTTCTGGCTAGCTTGGTTTCTAAAACACTCCCAATCCTCAGACTTGCTACTGTTTTTTGGCAACATTATAAATTTCTTCTTTTAACCTAATGCTATCCTTAACTTCCTGAGTGAGCCACGGATGGGTCCTTCTTGCTGAGTTTTTGTTCTTCAATGGAACATTTTTTTTGTTGAACATTTTGAATTGTTTCTTTAAATGTTTCCCACTGTTCATTTACTTCCATACCTTTTAGTCCATATATCCAATTAACCTTAGCCAGTTCTCGCCTCATACCTATGTTTAAGTTTAAGATTTTTGTTTGCGATTAAAATATATCACTTTCAAACTTAATATGGAATTTAATGGTATTATGGTCACTATTTCACAATGGATCTCTTACTATGACATTACTAATTAACTCTGCTTCATTACACAATACTAGACCTCAGATAGCTTTATCCCTAGTTGGTTCCAGTGCGTACTGCTCTAAGAAACTGTCACAAAAACATTCTACAAACTCATTTCCTAGACCATTTTTGCCAATTTGATTGTCCAGGTCTATCTGAAGATTAAAGTCCCCCCACAATTATTACATTTCCTTTGTTACAGGCTCCAATAATTTATTGTTTAATGCTCTGCCCAACAGTATAACTACTGTTTGGATGCTTACAAACTACTCCTACCAGTGGTTTCTGATTCTTGCTATTTCTAATTTCCACCTATACTGATTCTAATTCATGGTCTTCGGAGGCCAAATCTTTTCTCAATAATGTCCTTATTTTACCCTTTACTATAAGGGCTAGCCCACCTCCTTTGACAGTTGTCTGTCTCTCCAAAAGATTATGTACCCTAGGATATTTATTTCCCAACCTTGATCAACTTGTAACCATATTTCTATTATGGCAATTAGGTCTAAATCATTTACCTCTATTTGTGCCACTAATTCATCTATCTTATTGCAGATGCTTTATGCATTCAGATGAAGAACCGTTATGGGGTGAATGTTCTCCCTGTCGGGGGGGTTAGGTGGGAGCAGGTGTGGGTGGGCGCTCAGCCGATCACTACCCGCGATCGGCTGCTTGCCGCCATTTTGCGTGGACCGGCCAATTAAGGCCCGCCTAGTGTGATGCGCACCCGGAAGCGCTGAGCGCTCCCTGTGCAGACAGGGGGAGTAGGCTGAGTTGGGTCTGCGTTCTTTCGCAGATGCGTGTGAAAGAGCGCAGAAATCTCCCTGAGGCACATAGCTGCCTTAGGGATATTAATTTGATTTTTTAAAATTTTAATAAAGGAAAAAAAAATTTTAAGATATGTCCCCTCATGTGACAGTGTCACATGAGCTGGGACATGTCTATGAATTTTATTGAAAATTTTTATTAATGTTTTAAAACCTTCATGAAACCTCTTCCCGCCCGTGGATGAGGTTTCATGATAAATGAGAAGGCCATCTGGGCTCTTCACCCGGCTGCCAACCTTAAGGTTTGACGGGCAGCTCAGTTAATAACTTAAATTAGTATTTAAATGGCCTTAATAGGCCTTTGACTGTTTGGCGGGCACGCAGCCAACTCCACTGCGCGCCCGCCGAACTGAAGATCTGAATGACATGCAGTGATGTCAGGATGCATGCCTGATGTCACTACGCGTCATTTTATGTGCCTACCCCCGCTTGCCGACCCCAAAATTCTGGCCTTAATTTCACTTTGTTACTTCTATTCCCTTATTCACTGATGTACAATTTTTGTTAAACTCTCTGTAACTTCCTGTCTCGATCTGCTTGTCTTTACCCTTACCACTATACTGTGCCAATACCTCAGCCTTTTTCTTTGGATTTCTAAATCTCCCTTCACCCAAAGCCTCCCTGTCTGTTAGTTTAAAGCCCTGTCCGCAGTATACGATAGGCCAGAAAACTTGTCCCAACCCCAGACCAGTCCCAGCTTTTATTTTATCCTGTGTGGATTGAAACCCTGCTCCCACACATAACAGGACAGTGTGTTAACCAAGCACACAATAAACCCTCCAAAATATTCTTGCCATTTTTGTGTTTTTTTTAAATCCATCTAAATCAGCAGAATCACCACAAGATAACATCCAGTTATAATATACTACAAATGGAGACGATGGGATTGATTATGGATTGAATTCCAAGTTATAGATACATAAATGAGAACCTGGGGCAGAATATTACACTGAACGTGCGGGCACGCACCTGACATGCCCGAGCGTAAAATGACGTGCGATGATGTAGGGCATGCATCCCTCACAATATTTCGTATGATGGGCGCGGGCCTGCTGATAACCAAAAGGCCAAGTAAGGCCATTAACAATCTAATTCAACCTAATGGTTGACGGGTGGGTGAAAAGGCAATTTGGCCTTTACGTTTTTTAGGAAATCTCATCCATGAGCGGGATGCGGTTTCCTAAAGAAAATAAACATGAAATAAAACTTCATTTTTGAATTAAAAACATGTCCCAGCTCACATGACAGAGTGATATAAGGGGACATGTTTATTAAATTTTTATTCTCTTCATTTTTTTTTACATAGTGCTTCAATCTCTGAGGCAGCTCCGTGCTTCAGGGAGATTGAAGTGCTCTTTCTCGCACATGCGTGGAGTGCCCACTAGGCCTGCCTCTCCCTCCTCCCCACGCCCGCACAGGCAGTGCTCAGCACTGCCACTCACGATCCATGCAGGGCGGGTCTTAACTGGCCCGCCCGCGTGAAATCGTGGTGTGGAGCCGATCGCAGCGGCAGTCGGCTTCCCGACTGTCCCGGTTGAGCACTTCGGCCAAGGGCAAAATCTTGCCCCTGGGGTTACTCTAGCACCATTTTTAAACTGTACAATGCTTTATGATAGCCCCCATTCAGACCTGGTTGGTGGGATGGGGTGCCAGTAAAAAAGTGGGGAATCATGTCAGAACAGCACCCAGATGTGTCTAGCCATCAGGGAAGTTTCCCAGTGGCGAGCTGTAAGGCAAATTGGCTGCTCATTCCCTAGAAAAAGGCAGCCGATTTGCACACCGAAAGGCTCTATTAACGACTACTTACAGAGCTGTGGGCATTTTTCCAATGGGGCGGACGCTGTCAGCTAAATGGAAGTGCCAGCCCTGATGTGGCCAGAAGCATCATTGGAGTCAACAGCTCCATGACATTAAGAGGGGTCTGCAGGCAGGAAACACGTCCCCTGGTGGCCTCATCAACCCCTCCTGGAGGTATTTACCTTCTGATCCTTGAACCCTTGATTTTTCTTTCAAGTATTTACCTGGAGGCACCCCCAAGGTCTCCCACCTGCCTCAACAGCACCCGCTTCTCCCAGTGATGCTGCTGACACTCTAGAGCCGGTCCTCTGATTGGGCCAGCAGCACCAGGAGCCAGCCCACTATTCTTAATTAGAAGGCAAGCCCACAGGTGACCAATTAAGAGGTTGCCTATGGTAAAATGGCAGAGCCAGTCCTGCTACAGCAAGGATGGGTTTGGGACCTGTTTTTCACCCCAAGATCAAGGTTCTGAAGCCAATCTTTCATTCTGTCCTTAATGTCAGTTGCAATAGTGTCAGTTTGAATGCTAGAAGTAGCCTGAATATATTGTAAATAGAGCATTTTAAGATGAGGCAGTTCAAAAAACATTTAGCTTTAAAAAGAGAAGTCTCAGAATCTGAGGTGTCAATTGTGTAACTCAACATAAGAGTTTCTTAAATGTTCTACATTAGGCATCATATAGGATTTCAAGTGGTTTCCTCTCATCTTAACATGTCCTTAACACATAGGTACCCCAGAAACCACTGTGCTCGTGACTATATTGAAAAAGGGAGAGAAATCCAATTGCGGTAATTACCAAGGAGTCTCCCTGCTGCCTGCCACAGGGAAGATCATTGTAGGGATCTTCCCTAGTTGCTTCCTCCCCAGTGGCCGAAGAGCTCCTTCCAGAGTTGCAGTGCAGTCTTCTGCCCCCACCATTTGAAAGCCATGACAGACATCATCTTCACTGCACAGCAAATCCAAGAATGGTGCAAGGCACAGCATCAATCACTGTACATGGCCTTTTTCGACTTCACAACAACCTTTGATTCTTAAACAAAAACAGAATTACCTGGAAAAACTCAGCAGGTCTGGCAGCATCGGCGGAGAAGAAAAGAGTTGATGTTTCGAGTCCTCATGACCCTTCGACAGGACTGAGGACTCGAAACGTCAACTCTTTTCTTCTCCGCCGTTGCTGCCAGACCTGCTGAGTTTTTCCAGGTAATTCTGTTTTTGTTTTGGATGTCCAGTATCCGCAGTTTTTTGTTTTTAACCTTTGATTCTTGTCAACCATGGAGGCCTATTCTCCTCGAATTTGGCTGCCTTCAGAAATTTGTCACCATCCTCTGCCTACTCCATGATGACAATGCAAACCAGTATCCTCACCAACAGAACCACCACTGATCCTATTTCAGTGAAGGCTAGCATCAAACAAGGCTGTGGCATCATAACAACCCTCTTCTCCATTCCTCTTGATACAATACTACACCTTATCTCCAGCAAACATCCACTAGCATGGAGATAAACTACAGAACAGATGGGAAATTGTTCAACCTACGACGCCTTCAAACCAAAACCAAAATCACTCCAACTTCAGTCGTAGAGGTTCAGTATATCGATGATGTTTGTGTGCGATCACTCAGAAACTGACCTCCAGGTCATTGTGGACTCCTTCTCTGATGTATAACGAGCCTTTCACTAAACACCGAGAAACTAAGGTCCTCTTCCAACCAGCTCCCTCAGCACAACATCTCTCTCCATCAATTAAGATCAATGGTGAAATCCTGAATATTATGGACCATTTTCCATCCCTTGGGAGCCTCCTCTTGATGAAGGCAATTGAAGATGATGAAATTCATCCTCGTTTCCAATGTGCCAGTTCAGCCATTGGCCAACTGAGGAAAAGAATATTTGAGGACCAGGGTCTCAAACCTGAGCCTAAAGTATGGTTTACTGGACAGCATTGATCGCTGTGCTCCTATATGCTTCAGAGACTTGTACAATCTACAGCATATACCTCAAAACACTGGAGAAGTGCTACCAGCAGTTCCTTTGCAAGGTCCTCCAAATCCTGTGGCAAGAAAGGTGGTTCATCAGAAGCATCCTCTCCCACGCCAACAAGCCCTGCATCAAGGTGCTAATCACACAAAACTAGCTCTGCTGGGTGGGAGATGTCTTTTGTATGCCTGACATCAGATTCCCGAAGCAACTGGTCTTCTCGGAACTCAGTCACAGCAGGACACTCCCAAATGGACAGCAGAAATGCTTTGGATATGTCCTGAAAGCGTCCCTGAAGAGATTGATAGCCCTGTTGACTCATGGGAGTCCCTGGCTTGTGACCTACCAAAATGGAGAGGGTTTATTTGGGAAAGTACCAAACGCAATGACAGACTTCATCAGGAACACACAGAGGTGAAGTCAAAGCATTGGAGAGAGTGCACAAATCTCCAAACAATTCATCTGCCCAACCCTTCAAACACCACCTGCCCTGTATGTGGCAGGGTCTGCAGATTGCGCATTGGATTAATCAGTTATCTCAGAACCCATCAAACTGAAGTGGAAGCAAGTCATCCTCGATGCCAAGGGCTGTCTAAGAAGACCCCAGAATCTAGTGCTAGACTTGATCACATAGTTCATTTCAACCTTGATTTATGTTCGCTGTTATTTTAAAAAGTCTTGAATTTAGCACCTTTTGCCACCTTATCGTGTTCCAGAGCAATTTACAACCAAGTACTTCCGAAGTGTAGTCACTGTTACAATGAAAAGAATGTAGTAGTTAATTTACACACAGCAAGGTCCCACAAACTGCAATGTTGTAATGACCTGATAATCTCTTTTAGTGCAGGCTGAGGATAAGTACCGCCATTTCAGAAAGAGGGGAACTTCTCCTGAAAGCATCTGAAAGACATCCTGCAGTGCAGTCCTTAAGGCACAAAATTGTATGATTTGCTTGGAGTTTGAAAGGTTTGTTCTCTTACTTTCCTCTGAGCTTATCCCCTTGCTCTATTGTTGTTAACAGGTATTAGGAGAATGTGATTTTTGAGGCCTGCATTCCAGGCAAAATGTTTATAAATGCCATTCTTTTAAACAAAATACAATTCTTTCGCATAAAAATATAATGATAGCCCACTTAGCCTTCACCCTGGCTCTAATCCACAAGCAATTAGGATGTGGTGTGAATAATTTAGGATATATTTTGTATGAAACAAGTAAGGAAAAGAAAGTAAATGGGCATCTATTTGTTCAAAAGGAGTTGCTTTGTTGGGTCAGTAAGCAAAAGCACCACAGGGATCAAAATAGAGTCATACAGGGTAGGATGCTTTCACATGTAATCCTCGGTTCATGCTGAGTTAGTTGATCAAAATTTAGACTGACACCCCATTATGGTATTGAGGGTATGCTGCAGATGTAGTCCTTCAGTGAAACATTAAAACAAGGTCCTGTCTGTCTGTTGTTGTTGTTCTGGTGGATCTGTTTTGATTGAAAGAGAAATGTTGGGCAGGTGACTAAAAGAATAGATTAACTGGTCATTTGATTGATCTAGGGCATTCTTATTTTTTATTCTCTTCCCACACCTAGAGACATATGAGGCAGTTGAAGCACATGCTTATGTCTGTTTCTGTAGCTAGCTTTTCCTGGGACAGGTTGCTAGCCTGTCACCAGAAGCTATAGCTTAAGGGGTGCCTCTCCATATCAAGCACGGCTGACTCTCCCGCTCTTACTGCCTGTCATAGGTGTATTGGAAGGATTTGCAGATTGATAAACTATTTGGCCAGATTAGGAATGCACCGTCTGTGGCTGTCAAGCTCTGGTGTGAGACTCAAACATGGAGCTTCTAGCTTAGAGGTAGGGATGCTACTCACTGCACCACAAGACCTCCTGTAGGATATTACCATCTGCAAATTGGGTTTGACAATAAAATAATTGTCACTCCACTTCAAAATATTTCATTGCTTCTAAAGAACTTTGTGGTGTTTCTAGCTGTTATACAAATGCAAGCACTTCTTTTCTCATCTGGGGCTGCATTGAGGTCCTGCAACTGGACCAAGTGTCCCCAGGCTAGGATGAAAATGTTGGCTTAGGTCTTCTGGTCAGCAACAATGCCAGAGCAACCGCTGCTGACTGTGAAGATTGCTGTGCCCCAACCTTGTTGCATCCTTCCAGTCTTGTATTCCTGTCCTGGTTTGCATCAGAAAATTTCAGGCTGACTGCAGACCAAATATGCAGACAATTTGAAATTGAGCAGCGCTTTTGGTTGGAAATCTCTATGGGTTAGTAGTAATTTTATCTCACATGAACTCTAGAAAATATACATATATTAACATTTGTAGGCATTTTCAAGTAAAAAAAAATCATATTAAAGTAAAATTAAGAACCTTGTCATCAACTTTCCAAGCAGATTACAGAACACCAACCGTTAAGTGCCCATCAAACTCTTACAGGATTTTTATTCTTCCAAGCCCTCGGATATGACTTAGAAATTCAAATTGTGTAAAATGTAATTTGTATTTTGTGATGAAAAATGCAAATTCTTTAAAACCTGTCATATTTGTTCTGGTCATCTAAAACTACACAGGTGGTAGCATTTAGAAAAATATTGAAATTATTAATTCAATAAGTCTGCATGACTTAAGGTGATGGCATTGAATATGTAATAAAAATGTAAGTACAGTAGAAATGTGGATTACTGTTTAAATTCTGAACTATCTTCAAAAGTTTAAACCACATAATTCTCATTACTTAATTAGTTCTGAGTAGAATTATTGTGTGCCAGGAAAGATACCTGCATTTAGTCAGAACCCATTTCTCAGACTGGTCACTTTCAGAACTAAATAAACTGCAGAAACAATCACTGCTGAAACAGTTGTACAAATGTACTGTGGTTTTCAAGAACTGTACTTTGTGTTCTGAAGAAACTACAAGGCTGATAACACAAGAAGGGGTATTAGGATGTCTTGTGCAATGGGGAGTAGGGAAGTGAAAAAACAAAAATAGAATTACCTGGAAAAATTCAGCAGGTCTGGCAGCATCGGCGGAGAAGAAAAGAGTTGACGTTTCGAGTCCTCATGACACTTCAACAGAACTGAGTAAGAGGAGCAGAGAAACTGAGACGACTTCTTCCGCCGTCTTCATCTCCGTGCTCACTTCTTTGGGCCTCTCCCCGTTCAACGGATCCTTTTACCCACCTCCAATATTCTCCCTCCACCTGGACCCGTCCCTCTGGATTCTTACCTTCTCTTGATCTTTTCATTAAGAACTGTCTGCGTGACATTAGTCGTCTCAATTTCTCTGCTCCTCTCACCCATTCTAATCTGTCTCTCTCTGAACTTACTGCACTCCGTTCTCTCAGGTCCAACCCCAACATTGTCATCAAACCCGCTGACAAAGGTGGTGCTGTTGTTGTCTGGCGCACTGACCTCTACCTCGCGGAGGCTGAGCGTCAACTCGCAGACATTTCCTCCTACCTCTCTCTGGACCATGACCCCACCACTGAACATCAAGCCATTGTTTCCAGGACTGTCACTGACCTCATCTCCTCTGGGGATCTTCCTCCCACAGCTTCCAACCTGATAGTCGCCCAACTTCGGACGGCCCGCTTCTACCTCCTACCCAAAATCCACAAACAGAACTGTCCCAGTAGACTGATCGTGTCAGCTTGCTCCTGCCCCACAGAACTCATTTCTTGTTATCTTGACTCCCTTCTCTCTCCCCTTGTCCAGTCCCTCCCCACCTACATCCGTGATTCCTCTGACACCTTACGTCACATCAACAATTTCCAGTTCCCTGGCCCAACTGCTTCCTCTTCACCATGGACGTCCAATCCCTCTACACCTCCATCCCACACCAGGATGGTCTGAGGGCCCTTAGCTTCTTCCTTGAAGAGAGGGCCGAACAATCCCCATCCACCACTACTCTCCTCCATCTGGCTGAACTTGTTCTCACACTGAACAATTTCTCCTTTAACTCCTCTCACTTCCTCCAAATAAAAGGTGTGGCTATGGGTACCCACGTGGGCCCCAGCTATGCCTGTCTCTTTATGGGGTATGTGGAACATTCCTTGTTCCAGTCCTACTCCGGCCCCCTCCCACAACTCTTTCCCCTACATCGATGATTACTTTGGTACTGCTTCATGCTCTCATCAAGACCTGAAAAAATTTATTAATTTTGCTTCCAATCTCCACCCCTCCATCATTTTCACATGGTCCATCTCTGACACTTCCCTTCCCTTCCTTGATCTCTCTGTCTCAATTTCTGGTGATAGACTGTCCACCAATATCCATTACAAGCCTACCCACTCCCACAGCTACCTCAACTACAGCTCCTCACACCCCGCCTCCTGTAAGGACTCCATCCCATTCTCTTAGTTCCTTTTCCTCCGTCGCATCTTTTCTGATGATGTTACCTTCAAAAACAGTTCCTCTGACATGTCCACCTTCTTCCTTAACCGAGGTTTTCCACCCACGGTCGTTGACAGGGCCCTCAACCGTGTCCAGCCCAACTCCCGCTCATCCACCCTCACGCCTTCTCCTCCCTCCCAGAAACATGATAGGGTCCCCCTTGTCCTCACTTATCACCCACCAGCCTCCGCATTCAAAGGATCATCCTCCAACATTTCCGCCAACTCCAGCATAATGCCACCACCAAACACATCTTCCCTTCACCCCCCGGCGGCATTCCGCAGGGATCGTTCCCTCCGGGACACCCTGGTCCACTCCTCCATCACCCCATACTCCTCAACCCCCATCTATGGCACCTCCCCATGCATACGCAAAAGATGCAATACCTGCCCCTTCACTTCCTCTCTCCTCACTGTCCAAGGGCCCAAACACTCGTTTCAAGTGAAGCAGCATTTCACTTGCATTTCCCCCAACTTAGTCTACTGCATTCGTTGCTCCCAATGCGGTCTCCTCTACATTGGAGAGACCAAACGTAAACTGGGCGACCGCTTTGCAGAACACATGCGGTCTGTCCGCAAGACCCAAACCTCCCTGTCACTTGCCATTTTAACATTCCATCCTGCTCTCTTGCCCACATGTCTGTCCTTGGCTGGCTACATTGTTCCAGTGAAGCTCAACGCAAACTGGAGGAACAGCACCTCATCTTCCGACTAGGCACTTTGCAGCCTTCCGGACTGAATATTGAATTCAACAACTTTAGATCTTGAACTCCCTCCTTCATCCCCACCCCCTTTCCGTTTCTCCCCATTCCTTTTGTTTTTTCCAATCATTTATATAGATTTTTCTTTTCCCACCTATTTCCATTATTTTTAAATCTATGTCTTTTATACCCTGTTAGTCTTTCCACCCCACTCCCACTAAAGCTGTACCTTGAGTGTCTTGCCATCCATTCTTAATTAGCACATTCATTTAGATAATATCACCACCTTCAACGCCTCTTTGTTCTTTTGTCTGTGACATCTTTTGATTATCTGCTCTTGTCACTGCTTGCTTGTCCCTACAACCACACCCCACCTTCTCTGACCCCCCCTTTAAACCAGCTTATATTTCACCCATCTCCTAATATTCACTCAGTTCTGTTGAAGGGTCATGAGGACTCGAAACATCAACTCTTTTCTTCTCTGCCAATGCTGCCAGACCTGCTGAGTTTTTCCAGGTAATTATGTTTTTGTTTTGGATGTCCAGCGTCCGCAGTTTTTTATTTTTATCTCTGAGTAGGGAAGTGATGCCAGTGCATTCAGCAAGGGCAGCTTATTTTAATTCTCAGCACTTGCTCCCTGCATAACTGAAAGGTCACAGACTTGAAATATTAATTCTGTTTCTCTCTCCACAGACTCTGCCAGACCTGTTGAGTATTTCCAGCATTTTCTGTTTTCATTTTAGATTTTCAGCATCTGCAGCATGTTGGTTTTGTGCTCCTGCATTCTTGAATTCAATGGACTAAAGGTGTGGAGAGTCAAAAGAGTAGAAGTTCTTAAAGAGAACTGCTGTTTGAAAACATTGGTGTTGGTTCCAGCTGTATTGATCAGCAAGAGTAGAAAGTCACAAATGACAGGTGGGCTTAACTGGTTCCTGCAATAAAGAGACAATATCATGTTGATTTTAGGAGACTACACAGTTAAAATTATCTTTGTAAACTTACCACCTGGTACATGCTTGATTCCTGCCCAGCGACACTTTAAGTGTTCAATTTTTTTCCGGTGGTCAATGCAATGACTGCCTCATAAATACATGCAAATGAGAGCAGTATGATGAGTTTTTAACTCAATATTTCAGAAGGGGTGTTGATTGAGGATAGTGATCCACTCTAGAGAGGTGAGCATAAAAACCTAGGCTGATACTCCAGTGCAGTACTGAGACAATACTTTCAGTTGTTCCATCTGCTCTCTCAGATGGATGCAAAAGATCCTGGAATACTAATTTGAGGAAGAGCAGGGGAGCTATCCCCGTTGTCCTGGCCAATATTTATCTCTCATTCAACAAAACAAAAGTAGTTGATCTGGTCACTATTCCGTTGCTGTTTGTTGAAGCTTGCTGTGTGCAAATTGACTACTGCAATTCCTACATTACAACAGTGACCATACTTCGAAAAGCTGTAAAGAAATGGTCGAAGTATAGTCAAGGTATATTCCCATGAAGGGGAAAGGTAGGGCAAACAAATCTAGAGCTTGCTGCATGATGGAGGTAGAGATTAAGATGAAGCAGAAAAAGTGTGCTTATAACAAATGGATAATACAAGGCCGAATATAGAAGGTTTAGAGGGGAATTGAAAAAGCAAACAAGGGAAGCAAATAGAGAGTATGAGAAGAGACTGGTAGCTAACATAAAAGGGAATTCAAAATTTTTCTATAGGCATATAAATAGTAAAAGGGTGATAAGAGGAGGAGTGGGGCCAATTAGGGACCAAAAAAAGGATTACGCATGGAGGCAGGGGTGATAGCTAAGTTATTAAATGAATAATTTTCAACTGTCCTAACTAAGGAAGAAGATGCTGCCCAGGTCATGATGAGAGACCAGGCGGTTCAGACATTTGAAGGGTTTAAAATTGGTAAGGAGGAGGTATCGGACAGGCTGTCTGTACTTCAAGCTGATAAGGCACCAGGACTGGATGGGAGGCATCCAAAGATACAGAAGTAGGTGAGAGTGGAAATTGTGAAAGCACAAGCCATAATTTGCCAATCTTTTTAAGACTCAGGGGTGATGTCACCGAACTGGAGAATTACAAATGTTACAGCATTGTTCAAAAAAGGGTGTAAAGGTAAGCCCAGCAACTACAGGGGAAGCTTTTAGAAATGATAATGTGGGGCAAAACTAATAGTCACTTAAGCAAATATGGGTTAATTAAGGAAAGCCAGCATGGACTTTTAAGGGGCTAATTGTGTTAAACTAACTTGGGGCAGGATTTTCCCCCTGTTGGGGGGGAAGTTGAAGTGCGGGTGCATGGAGACACGCCTCCAATCAGCGCCCCTGATTCGGGGTGTGCCGCCATTTTACGTGGGTGGGCCAATTAAGGCCCACCCAGCATGTGTCAGCACAGAAGCGCTAAGCGCTCCCTGTGTGTGTGTGGGGGGGGGATTCCATTTAGTGAAAGGGTGCTCTTTCGCGCATGTGCACAAAAGAGTGCACTCGTCTCCCTGAGGCTAAGTGCTGCCTCAGGGAGATCAGCTCTGATGTACAAATTATTGAAAATAGAAAAAAAAAAATCCCTGCCATGTGCCCTCATGTGACATTGTCACATGAGTTGGGACATGTCCATAGCTTTTTAACAAACTTTAATTAAATTTTTAAAAACCTACGTAATACCTCATCCTGCCCGTGGATGAGGTTTAATGCTTTTTCTAATTCCCGCCAGGGCTCCTGGCCTGCTCCCCAACCTTAAGGTTGGACGGGCAGGTCCATTAATTAGGTTAATGACTCTGTCAATGGCCTCAATTGGCCATTGACAGGTCGGCGGGTGCACAGCTGATTTTGCTGAACACCTGCCTACCTGAAAATTTAAATGGAGTCCGGTGACTTCGGGAGTTCCGCCCGATGTGACCATGCATCATTTCATGCTTCAGCAAGCGGGCCCTGCCCCCCCCACTCACTGACGGGAAAATCCTGCCCTTGGTTCAGCTTTTTGATGAGATGACAGAAAGGTTGATGAGGGCAATGCTGTTGATGCAGTGTACACAGATGATGCAAATAACATGAGTGAATGGCAAAAAAGCAGAAAGAGCCTAATATCAAAAAAAAAGTTTGAATTCCATTTGAGCTGATGAACACAGAATCACAGAATCATTGAATTGGATCATCATCTGAAAAGGAAAGCTTTGCATGCTTATGAGGAAAAGGCAGCGCAGTGGTATTAGGTGGCCAGCATAGACAAGACAGGCCAAATGGCCTCTTTCCGTGCTGTAACCATTCAATGATTCTATGATCCTCCGTTCATCAGCTCAAATGGAATGCAAACTTTTTTTTCCTTCTCCTTTTTTGCCATTCACTCATGTTATTTGCATCATCCACTGTAGTCATCTGAAAAGGAAAGTTTTGCATGCTTATGAGGAAAACGCAGTGGTATTAGGTGGCCAGCCACTGACCTGTTCTATCTGAATTTGTGATTTAGAGAGATAAGATGCTGTGCTGTGAAGCGCTGGTGTACCCATTGTACTCAGCCTGACCTAACTCTTATCCACATGTTAGAACATCTACAAGAAAGGACATGCCTTTCTCAGTTACTTTGGGCTTCTTTCTCCTGCAAGCAAAGTAGAAGAAGCAAGAAGTTCCAGTTTTCAGAATGACATGCTGTAATACGCAATTGTCAGCATTCAGCCTTTAGTGGGCTTTGTGGTGTGTTGACATGTGCAGGTAATATTTGGCTACATTAGATGGGCATATTCCTGTTGTGTACACAGAGCCCATGGTGTTGGGGGTAGTATATTGGCATGGATAGAGGATTGGCTAACTAACAGAAGACAGAGGGTAGGATCTTCCGGTCGGCAAGCGGAGGCGGGGCCCGCTTGCCAAAGCGTAAAATGATGTGGGATGACTTCGGGTGGAACTCCCGACCTCACCCCGCATCATTTCCATTTTCAGGTTGGCGGGGGCGCAGCCGAATCAGCTGCACTCTCGCTGACCTGTCAATGGCCTACTGAGGCCATTGAAAAACTAATTAAGGTCATTAATGGACCTGCCCGTCCAACCTTAAGGTTGGGGGGCAGGACGGGAGCCCTGGCGGGTTTCGGAAAAAATATGAAACCTCATCCACAGGTGGGATGAGGTTTCATGAGGGTATTTAAATTTTTATCAAGTCTTTCAATAAAAGTTATAGACATGTCCCAACTCATGTGACACATTTGCAGATGATACAAAGATAGGTGGTAAGGCAAGTGGTGAAGACGACACAAAGAGTCTACAGAGGGATATAGACAGGTTAAGTGAGTGGGTAAAACCTTGGCAAATGGAATATAATGTGGGAAAATGTGAGATTATGCACTTTGGCAGGAAAAATAGAGGAGCTGAATATTATTTAAATGGAGAAAGACTGCAGAAAGCTGCAGGACAGAGGGAATTGGGATTCTCATGCATGAATCACAAAAAGCTAGCATACAAGTTCAGCAGGTAATAGCGAAGGCAAATGGAATGGAATTTATTTCAAAGGGAATGGAGTATAAAAATAGGGAAGTCTTGCTAAAACTATACAAGGCACTAGTTAGACCACACCTAGAATACTGTGAACAGTTTTGGTCCCCTTATCTAAGGAGAAATATACTGGCATTGGAGACGGTCTAGAGAAGGTTCACGAGGTTGATCCCAGGTTATTAAATATATATATATATATAAAATTGTGTTTCTCTTTTTAAACTTCTCCCTAATCCCATGTATATATCCCAATCTTTATTTTGTTTTTTGTACAATAATTTTAACGTCTTTTATATTTGCCATCTGTGAGAACTCTTCAAGTTAAATGGTTGATCATTCTCCCTGCTGCTTGCTCTGTTCAAAAATGCCACAGATCCCGTGAAGAATATGCCAGTTCAAAATTACACTGAAAAAGAGGAATTCTTTGGTCTAGAGCCTGATAAAGCTTTGTGGGTAGCTTTTCTTGAGGGGGACAGCAAGCACCACTGATTGAAATATCTGGATCATTGACTTTTCTGACAAATCAATATGTCTGCCCTTATAAATTGCGAAGACCTTTAAATTCTGTAGACGTACAAAATATCTGGCTCTGCCATGGGCATATTCCCAATTACTCGTGTTTCCTTTGATTGGAGTTCATTATTCAAATGACACTGATTCCAAAAATATAGTATGGCACACTATGAATTGAACGGGTGCTGTTGTCTCACCATCCAACTTATGATCTGGCTTTACTCCAATGAGAAAAGTCAAGGCTACAAAATCAACTAGAAATCACCTTATAGTAGACAATGAGTTACTCTTCTACTACATACATATGTATACAATCAGCATGTTCTTATGAATGGTCCCATTACAAAACATGGAAACCATAATTGAATTACAATTAAGTATTGGTCTGAAGAAAACAAGCTGCAGAATGGAGAAGATTAATTCATGTGTGTTATCATATTTATAATTTGTCATGCTTTAAGTTGCCAAAAGCATCCTCGATTGACTGCCAATCTACCAAAATATCAATCTGAGTTCTGAACAATGAATAAGGAAAATGAACATATCAGATTAATCATTAATGATGCTTACAGTTCAGTGTTAACATTTAGTGTGCCAGATATTATGTGCTGAAATTGGTCTACACTAGCAGCACATAACAGACTAATAGCAAAGCAGCACCCAATTTTTCACTGCACCAGCTTTTATTTCCCATTGGCTTGGCAAGTATTGCCAAGACTTTTAATTTCAAACCAAGTAAAAGTGACAGTGAGATTGAGAAGTAAGTGTCCAAAAAGAATTTGAACTTCATTATGTGAACTCAGTCGAAAAAAGATTGGTTATGGTGGAATTCAGCTCTGATTTGCTTTGAACCCATTTTGCACTGCTGCCATAGACCAACTTCACCCTAAGATTTTTTATGCTAACTCTGCTTGAAATATCTATGCATCAGGATAACAGTTCATTTAAGCACATTAGTATAAACATCCTATGCATTGTTGTATTTATAGAAATATGCATTCTTGAAGGCAGAATTACAGAAATAAATCAAGCCTTCTTAATAGTTATTCCCAATGAAAAAAAACCTGATTGTCCTTTTTGATTTGAGGCAATAGGACTGTGATCCTTGGACTTCTTTCACTCCACGTAGGTATTGATTTTTTTGAGCCAGATAAAATAGAATTTTTAACTTCAGTTCAGGGACTAGGTGTTTCCTTCATAGTTCAATGGATAAATGAAGTATGGACGTGTATAAACCAACAAAATCCCAGATTAATCCCTGGTCGATGCTAAATCAGTTTATTTTAGCTGATATAGTCTTGGAGGTGGGGAATGTTACAATTGGCTTTAGCAATCTTGAATTAGAGAGGGGGAGGAATCATCCAGGATCCCTTCGCTTGATCACTATCAGCTGTTGGAATGGATAAGAACCAGGCTCAGTTGTGATGCTTTTGTGGTCACGATGACTGCTCATACTTTTCAGACTAATTTAATGAATGACCACTTGGGCAAGGGATGAAAGAGTTATCAGCATTAGTGGAACATATTCCAACATAAGAATGTTCTCCTCTGAGAATAATAAAATCTGATTTAAAACTACTATAATCCTGAAAGGACAAATATTTCTTCCAAATGGCTATTGAAGTTCAAAGTATAAAAGTTTTTTTTGATCTGCACACTGTATCAGTAGCAAGCTCGTTGTTACATTACTAGAATTAACAGCAGTAACCATTCAGCAAGGTAGAGGCAGCCTGAAAAAAGGGCCTGTTTCCCATCTCTTCTAAAGTGAAAAATTTGTATGCATTTTTTCAACCATGTGTAACACCACTGAATGCAAAGATGGCTGAATTTTCTAAGGTAAATGCAATACAAATGATTTAAGCCTCATTTGTTAACAGTATACCATTTGTCACTAAATATTAATTGATTTAGTTTTGTTGAAGCCAATGCTATTGCAACATTCAATCAACATTGTGAATAGACAGAATGGGTAACTGATCTGCGACCTAAAACCATATACCTGCCTTTGACCTATATCCTTTGATAGCTTTGGCTAAGAAAAATCTATTAACCTCAGTATCAAAATTAACAGTTAATCTAGCATCAGTTGCCATTTGTGGAAGAGTTCCAAACTTCCAGCACCCATTGCATGAAGTTCCTAATTTCACTCCTGAAGGGTTCGACTTTAATTTTTGACTATGCCTTCTGGTCCCACACTCTTCAACCAGAAGAAATAGTTTCTCTCGATCAACCCCATTCTGGGCCAGGGTTTTCCATTCATCAGCGGGCGAGGGAGGTCGGGAATCTGACCGCTGCCCACGATCAGCTTTGCACTGCGACTTCATGTGGGCGGGCCAATTAAGGTCCGCCTTACATGGATCGCGAGCACTACCTGTGCGGGCGGGGGGGAGGAGGGAGGGCCGGGCCTAGTGCTCAGTTTGCGCGTGCACGCGAAAGAACACTTCAATCTCCCTGAGGCAGCTCCATGCCTCAGGGAGATTGAAGCACTTTGAAAAAATTAATAAAGAGAAGAAAAATTCAATGACACATGTTTTTAAGTTCAAATGAAACTTTTTACTTAATTCGTAATAGCTTCAGGAAACCTCATCCCGCTCGTGGATGAGCTTTCCTAAAAATGTAAAGGCTGCTTGGCCTTTTCGTCTGCCCGCCAACCATAAGATTGGACGGGCAGCATAACCATCAGGTTAATTACCTGGTTAATGGCCTTAATAGGCCTTTCAATCATTGGGCGCGCAGCCGACTTCGGCGCATGCCCACCGAATGAAATATCGCGCAACTTCGCGATGACATCAGGATGCATGCCCAACATCATTTTGCATTCTGGCGTGTCGGGCGTGTGCCTGCATGCCGAATGTAAAGTTCTGCCCCTGGTGTCCAGAACTGCTCACAGTACTCCAGGTGTGGCCTGGCCAGGACAGCTAAAGTGTGACTTCTACTTCTACCCCTTTGTGTTGTGTATTGCACTAAGGCTAACACATGCTAAACTGCAGGCAGCCATATTGAACTAATTTTATTTCTATCTCCCCAACAGGGAGGGAAGCAGAGAGGACACTATAACAAAATGCTCAGATTGTGTCCTATTCTTTTAGATATAAAGGCCAGCATTCCATTAGCCTTTTGGATTATTTTCTGTGCTTTTCATGATCTGCTTACCTGGATCACTAAGTCTCTTTGGACCATCCTTGTTGCTAGCTGCTGACCATTTAGAAAGGACTCTGTTCTATCTTTTTTAGGCTCAAAGTGGATGGCCTCAATGACCTCACATATGCCTACAATGAAATCTATTGGTCCCAGTTTTGCCCATCCACTTAATCTATCCATACAGCATTGCTTTGTAATTTTATGCTTCCAACTACACTGCTAACAATGCCTCCTAGCTTTGTATCATTGTAAGTAGTGGCTTTCTACCCATTAGGTAGAATCTTGCCCTTGGATGGTGGGCAGGCCCCACCAGGTTGGCAGCGGGCGGACGGCCGACCCCTGCCACTGAAACGGGGCCCGCTGCCATTTTAAGTGGGCGGGCCAATTAAGGCCCGCCCAGTGGCATTCCCAACAGGAAGCGCTATGCTATGTTCCGTGGGGGGGGAGGGAATCCCCATCTGTCAAAGTGCGCTCTTTCGTGCATGCGCGTGAAAGAGCGTACTTCTCCCTGAAGCAAAGTCCTGTCTCAGGGAGAATACTGACAGTGGAAAAAACTTTAAAATTAGAAACATTAAAAAATTATTACCATGTCCCCACCAAGTGACATTGTCACACGAAATGGTACATGTTAATAAAGAACACATAAACTTTATTAATTTTTAACAAAACAGACATGAAACTTCATCCCGCCAGTGGATGAAGTTTCATGAATAATCTGGAGCCTGCTGGGGCTCCTGGCCTGCCCACCAGCCTTAAGCTTGGCCGGGCAGGTCTTTAATTACTTTAATTATCCTGTCAATAGCCTCAATTGGCCATTGACAGGTCGGCGGGCGGCCAGCTGATTTCGCTGTCTGCGCACCTTCCTGAAAATTTAAATGGACCGGGATGACGTCGGGTGTTCCTCTTGACGTCATCCTGCATCATTTTCCCCTCGGCAACCGAGCCCCACCCCGAAATCGCTGAGGAGAAAATCCTGGCCATTATATAAGCCACTAATAAATACAATGAATAGCTGAGACCCCAACGCAGGTCCTTGTGGGATATCACTAGTCACATCCTGCCAATTAGAGTACCTGCTCATTATCCATACTCTCTGTCTCCTTCTGCTCATCCAATTTCCCAACCAGGTCAGTATTTTATCTCCAGTTCCATGAGCTACAATTCAGATGGACAGATCTACAATTTATTTTTCTGCTCCTTACTTAATCTAGGATAACTTCTGCCTTCTGATGCGACATTTATCCATTCTCCTGGATATAATCATGTTGTTCCTCTACTCAGTTAAATACATTTTGGGGGAGAAATTTATTCATGTAGTACCACTTTAACCTTTGATATCACGGGCAGAATTTCCCCCCGTCAGGGGAGAAGTTTAGGAGCGGGCACATGGAGGCAACCGCGAAAGAGTGCACTCATTTCCCTGAGGCTGAAAAAAACAAAAAAACTGCGGATGCTGGAAATCCAAAACAAAAACAAAAACAGAATTACCTGGAAAAACTCAGCAGGTCTGGCAGCATCGGCGGAGAAAAAAAGAGTTGATGTTTCGAGTCCTCATGACCCTTCGACAGAACTTGAGTTCGAGTCCAAGAAAGAGTTGAAATATAAGCTGGTTCCGACTAGGCACTTTACAGCCATCCGGACTGAATATTGAATTCAACAACTTTAGGTCGTGAGCTTCCTCCCCCATCCCCACCCCCTTTCTGTTTCCCCCTTCCTTTTCTCTTTTTTTTCCAATAAATTATATAGATTTTCCTTTTCCCACCTATTTCCATTATAAAAAGAGAAAAAGAAAAAAAAAATATTTATTTATTTATTTTTTACATCTTTTATGCTCTCCCCACCCCCACTAGAGCTATACCTTGAGTGCCCTACCATCCATTCTTAATTAGCACAATCGTTTAGATAATATCACCAACTTTAACTTTAACACCTATGTGTTCTTTTGTATTATTGTTGTTGACATCTTTTGATGATCTGCTTCTATCACTGCTTGTTTGTCCCTACAACCACACCCCCACTCCACCTCTCTCTCTCTCTCCGCCCCCCACACACACACCTTAAACCAGCTTATATTTCAACTCTTTCTTGGACTCAAACTCAAGTTCTGTTGAAGGGTCATGAGGACTCGAAACGTCAACTCTTTTCTTCTCCGCCGATGCTGCCAGACCTGCTGAGTTTTTCCAGGTAATTCTGATTTTGTTTTTGTTCCCTGAGGCTGAATGCTGCCTCAGGGAGGTCGGCTCCTGTCTGAAAAAATTTTAAAAACAGAAGAAATAAATTTCCCTGACATGTCCCCTCATGTGACATTGTCACATGAGTTGGGACCAACACTTTCATTGACAATTTTATTAAACATTTTAAAACCTACATGAAACCTCATCCACAGGCTGGATGAGGTTTTATGCTTTATCTCAAGCCCGCCAGGGCTCCCAACCTGCCTGCCAACCATAAGGTTGAATGGGCAGGCCCATTAATTACTTTAACTACTTTGTCAATGGCCTCAATTGGCCATTGACAGGTCAGTGGTGCACAGCTGATTCTGCTGAGCTCCTGCCGACCTGAAAATTGAAATGAGACGAGGTGACATTGTGAGTTCCACCCGATGTCATCCCGCGTAATTTTAGGCATCGGCAAGCGGGTCCTGCCCCCCCCCCCCACCCTCGCCGACCGGGAAATCCTGGCCCATGAAGAAACATGCGTGAGTTGCATATATAGGGGTCTGCGTTACTGCTTGCTCCTGGAGAATCAACATTCTGCATGGCACTGCTTGATGCGATGCTCTGCTAATGAATTTTTCTCCTTTTGATTTCTACTTGATTTGCTGATCATCACCTCCAACATCTGTTTTTTAGTGCAACATTCACATTTTGAGGACCAATTTCTGGGCAGGATCCCTGCAAGATAGGCAACCAGTGACTTCCAAGTGCCCGGGATGCATTCTGAAAACAGTTCCCCTTGTCACTGTTCATTGGGGCTTTGACATGTTTTAAGACCTCAGTGCTAAGTTGGGCAGAAAAACTGGGCAAAGCAGTTCCATAAAGGGGCAGTTGGAGGCCACTGAACAACAAGTAAGTTTTTGTTTTTTCACTTACCTGAATGTGGAGCCAGGACAGTCAGGTGGCTCCACTGTAACAATGTGGGTTGCTACGATTGTTCTTGCTGTCCTACCAGGATTTATCTGTGGGCTGGTTCAGCATCCAATCCACAGGATTTTAGGAAGGGTCCAACATCAGGTCGGCCAATAGGCATCTACAGCTCGCCAGCATTATGGAAATGAGGTTTGAGGCCCAATTTGGACAATGTTTCTAGTCACAACTTTCAGGGAAATGCTCCAGACATGCCATCCACTTTATGGCAGGCACCAGCATGCATGCAATTTCTCCCCCTATAATTTGAATACGCTAATTTTAGCAGGCTCATGAACTTTGTTATCTGTTATGGTCCATGTATGGAACTGTTCAAGACAATCATAGCAGGAAGTCAGGTGTCTGTGATCAAGGTTAATCTATTGTGGAAGCTCGTATTCAAACCAATCATGGCTCTGTGCATTTCACAAATTGTGCTTCACAACACTGAGGAGAAAGAATGCTCTGAAAATCATTTTTTTGCAGATGTTCCATGATGCAAATTGTGCCAGCTGCAGAAACCATTCAGTATTCAAAAGGTTGATGAATTTGCTCTCATCTACCACCAAGGGACACGCTTATTCACATCATTACTGGCTTGATTTAGAAAGCAACAAACATACACAGCATGCATGACAAATATGTACTACACATTAATGTATGTGGACACAAAATTAAATGAGTTCTAATTGAGTATTCAAGATGTCTAAACAATTCACATTCAGTTTCAACTGTTATATTCAAACTTAGGTTTAAAGAGATTTGTATAATTCTTAAATAACCTACTGAAAACTTTATATCAAAGGCAATGGAAAACCATCAGCAACTGGAGCATTCATGGCTGTCAAACCCTATTTCTTTCCCAATAATCTGAATGAAAATATTGACTGCTTTAAGACTTGTTTCCAACAAAAGTAAATTTAAAAAAAAACTATCTGCATAGCAAAAAGTTTGCTTAAAGCATGCATCATATTAAGTGTGTGTATGAGACTTTTAAATTTGCCTGCAGCAATAAAGAAGTCATACTTTTCAAATGTTTCAAATAGCGATGAACTGATTCACCCAAAAATAAGCAGGCACAAAAAGTTAAGGATCAGGAAGCAGAAACCCACACAAAACCAAAGCACTTAATTTTCTTTCCTAGACAGTTACCAATCTGTTAGCAGCAACCACCACATTATGAACTAATGTCGTCTCTCAATTCAATTCTGTCAAACTGATTTCAGTTGCCATCTCAATTTCTGATTCAGATTTAGAGCTATATAAACTATTATAATATAAAATATATTTCACACTAAGATCATTAAACTTACAATTGAATATATAATGTTTCAACTTCTCATGTTAATGTTCCCTTCCAGAGGCCTATCCTTCTCTCAGGCTGGAATTTTCCAGCCCCTCTTGCTGGTTTGATCTTCTGGTCCCGCCAGTGTGAATAGAGATTTCAATGGCTTGTTAGCCCTGCTATGGGGGGGGTCTGGAAGATTCTGGCCTCAGTGACCAGGGAGTTGGTTTGTGTCCTCACCTCTATCTTTAATGTCTAAGCTGAACTTAACTGACAGTTTATTTTCTTTACATATGTTCATGCAGGATCTTTTATAATATCTTCCAGTCTTTCATATGTTGCCTTTGATCATTTTCTTTCTTGTCAGTTGATTTATCTTATTAATTTTCTTTGTTTTTAAATGGTTTAATTTAAAATTGGGGCCGAACTCAAGGTATAGTTCAACTTCATTGTGCTGACCTTCGACAAGTGTGCTCCAATTAGTTTTAAAAATGTCTCTTTTTCATTTTTAATTTGTTGCCACTCTGTACTACTAATGAACTTTCTTTCTCATAAATTATAACAGCAGTGATGGAACTTTGGTTATTTATATGAAATTATGCCCCTATCCTTAAATCCCTTGCTCTTCTCCACCCATCTGTTCTGATGGCAGCCACATGATCAAGGACCATGAAATAGTTAAGAAGTACCACTGAAGTTTTCCTCCCTGAATGGGTTGAAACCTTATCCAACTGCCTCTCAGCTCCACCCCTCCCCACCCCAGCCCATTCTTAGGCTTTGTACTACTGATGTTGAGTGTGCAATTTAAATGGCCTGTGGTATGCTTCTCAACCATTTGCAGGGCAAGTTGAAGTTTCTTCTCCAGGTAATAAAAAGCTTCCAGATCTGCACTCAATCCTCCAAACTCTTTTATGGACCAGATTTATTCTCTCATACCAATGCTCCCAGGTCTAGCCTCCTTCCCTCCAAACGCTACCAAGATCCAAAACTCACCTTTAGCACTAGCGGGTCCCAGACCACATGCTGTATGCCAAATTATGCGTGAGCCCCAAGGCTCACGCTCCTTCCCATTTTCCCAGCCTTAGTTCACCCCGTTTCTTTGCCAACTCCAAAGCCCATTCCTCACACTGGCTCCCAGCCTTAGCACCCAATGCAACAGTCCAGTTTCTGATCTACATATGCTGCATTAATTGCTGCATTGCCTGCCAATGTCAGTACTAGTCTTTGATTTCAGTTCATATTGTGTTCTTGCCTGTCTGGGCTTTAATAATTCAATGCACCAATAAAGGATCATTTGTGAAAACCATATAGAATTATTGGGAAACATACATATGTTAGAGGGGAAGAGTTTACAGAATAATGGCCAAATAAAGCCAGACACAAATGTGAAAAATTATTGAGAGTCCCAGGGACTGTGCGAAATAATGGAATAAGCACAGAATCATAAAATGACAGAATTGTTACAGTACAGAAGGAAGACATTCAGCCCATCATGTCTGCACCGGCTACCTGAATGAGCACCCAGCGCCATTCCCCTCCCTTCTCCCTCTAACCCTGCATTTTCCTCCTTCTCAGATAATTATCTAATTCCCTTTTGAATGTCTTGATTGAATCTGCTTCTACCACACTTTTCGTCAGTATATTCCAGATTCTAATCATTCACTGTATGAAAAAGCTTTTCTTCATGTTGCCATTGTTTCCTTTGCCAATTACCTTAAAGCTGTATCTTCTTGTTCTTGATCCTTTCATGAATGGGAGCAATTTTTCCCCCTCTACTCTGTCCAGAACCTTCATGATTTTAAACAAATCTTTACCAAATCTCCTCTCAGCCTTCTCTTTTCCAAGGAAAACAGTCCCAAATGCCTTTTGGAAGTCAATGTACACCACATCAACAGCATTACCCTCATCAACCATCACTGTGACCTCTTCAAAAAGCTCCAGCAAGTTAGTTAAACATGATTTTCGCTTAACAATTCTGTGATGGCTTTCCTTAATTAACCTGCATGTGTCCAAGTGACTATTAATTTTGTCCCAAATTATTCTTTCTAGAAGTTTCCTTCTGCGAAATTAAACTGACTGGCCTATAGCTGCTGAGCTTATTTTTACGCCCTCTTTTTCAAACAAGAGTGTCAAATTTGCAATTCTCCAGTCCTCTGGCACCATCCTTGAGTCTAAGAAAGACTAGAAAATTATGGACAGTGCCTCCGCAATTTCCACTCACTTCCCTCAGTACCATTGGATGCATCTCATCTGGCCCTGGTTGCCTTATCAACTTTAAGGGTGGAATTTTACAGCCCCATTGTGGCGGTGGTGAGCCATTCAAAAGTCCATTGACTTTGGCGGGATCATAAAATTACACCCTAATTGCAGTCAGTTTATCTAATATGTACTCCTTATCAATTTTAAACCCATCACATGTCTGACCTAACTCCTCCTTCATGCTAGCCTTAACAGCATCTTCTTCCTGGCAAATACAGGTGTAAAGTATTCATTTAATACCTCAACTATGCCCCTTGCCTCTATGCATAAATTCCCTTTTTGGCCCCTGTCAAGACCCACTACTCCTTTGACTACCCTTTTACTATTTATATGCCTATGGAAGACTTGGGATTCTCTTTTACTTTAGCTGCCAATTTATTTTTGTACTCTCCCTCTGATATTGCCTCCTGGTGCCCAAACCCCTGCCAAGGGGTAGTTTAAACCCTCCCCAATACCACTAGCAAATTGCCCTAAAAAAAATTCAGTTCTGGCTCTATTTATGTGCAACCCATCCGGCCTATACAGGCTCCATTTCCCCCAGAGCCAGTCCCAATGTCCTAAGAATCTAAAGCCCTTCGTCCTGCACCATCTTTCCAGCACACATTCATCTGCTTTATCTTCCAATTTCTATACTCACTTGCGCGTGATACAGGGTGTAATCTACAGGTGACTACTTTTGAGGTCCTGCTTGATAATTTCCTACCTGGCTCCCTAAATTCTGTCTGCAGGACCACATCTCTCTTTCTGCCTACGTCGTTCTTACCAATGTGGACCACAACTGCTAGCTGTTCACCCTCCCCCTCAGGGTGCCCTGCAGCCATTCAGTGACTCCCTTGACCCTGGTACCAGGGAGGTAACACACCATCTTGGATTCATGTCTGCGGCTGCAGAAACGCCTATCCATTCCCCTACCTATTGAATCTCCTATCACTATTGCTCTTCCAGTCTTCTTTGTGTCCCCCTGTACAGCTGAGCCACCGATAGTGCCATTGACTTGGCTCTGGCTGTATTCCCCAGATGAGCCATCACTCTCATCGATATTCAGAACTAAATACTGGTTGGAGAGTGGCATGTACTCAGGGGACTCCTGCACTACCTGCCTGCTTCTTCTTGACTGTCTAGTGGTCACCCATCCCCTCTCTTCCTACACATTCTTAAACTGCGGGGTGACCACACCTATAAATGTGCTATCCACAAAGCTCTGAACCTCATGAATGAACCACCATGACTTGAGCTGCTACTCAAGTTCCAAAACCCAGAGCTCAAGCTACTGCAACTGACAACACTTCCTGCTCAAATGATTATCCAAGATACAGGAAACATCTTGGAGTTTCCACGTAGCACAGGATGTGCACTTTAGAGATCGGAACAAGGTTAATAAACTTTGCTACTGCAATAAACCTTACTCTTATTGCTGAAAAAGGAGACATTTTTTGTCAAAGTTTTTCATCTTGCACTCATCAGGACAATTTGCAATGTCAGGGGCAGCAACATATTTATAGAGTCATAGAGTTAAATGGCACAGAAACAGGCCTGTCGGCCCATTGTGTCCGTGCCAGCCATCAAGCACCCATCTATTCTAATCCCATTTTCCAGCACTTGGCCCATAGCCCTGTATGCTATGGCGCAACCATGCCCTGGGTGAAAAAATCTTTCCTCAAAACCCCTCTAAACCTCTTGTCCCTTACCTTAAATTTATGCCTCCTGGTTATTGACACCTCTGCTAATGGGAAAAGTTTCTTCCTATCTACCTTATCTATGTCCCTCATAATTTTGTATACATCTATCAGATCCCCCCTCAGCCTTCTATGCTCTAAGGAAAATAATCCTAGCCTATCCAGTCTCTCTATACTGTCTGGGAAGAGAATGCTGATTGATTGGCAAGTGGACTCTGGTTGGTGCCAGCATTGCCATGCAGAATGCACCAGTTGATAGTGATTGACAGTTAAATGCTAAGTATTGTTTGAAATTTAAACCAGGCAGTTTGATTCTAATTGGTCAAGACATTGCCCTGGGGAATGAACCAGCAAACGTCTGTCACTTATCAGGTGCAATGTGTGTATATGTTCTGTCTGCAAAAAACAGAGCCCTGTGTATTAATAAAAGCTTCCAGTACATGCAAAGGGGACATACTGTGAGCCCGACTGACAATATTAAATTGATTGTCAACGTAATTCTTAGAACACTGAGGATTATTTAGCAAATGTTGTCCAATCGTGGAACCACATCTAATGTTGGACACTGTATTTTGAGTTTTGGAAGTACGGGCTGATTGGGTATGGTCCGTGCCCTGTCCGTTGCGAACAGAGCTGAGACATGCTGTTTGATATGATCCACCAGTCTTTGGGACGTACAGCCTACATACCTAGCATCACACTGGCACTGAAATTTATATACCACATTACGCATTTGTGTGATAGGCAGAGCATTTTTTTGGCTTGATGGCAGCATCCTGTTAGTGGTGTTGCTACTGCATAGTAGCAAGTGCAAGATGTGTGCAAGAAGAAAAACTTCAACAAAAAATGTCTCTTTCTTCAGCAAAGCCTTATTCTGCTAATAATTCTTACTAATGCAATAAACCCTACTCTGCCAATAAATCTTAATGCAGCCAGTAATAAATCTCACTAACATTAGTAAATCTTACCAATACTAATAAATCTTACCACTATTAATAAACGTTACTACCACCAATAAATCTTTCCAATATCAATGGACCATACTAATGGTAATAAACACTACCAATAGTAATAGACCTTACCAATAGTAATAAATCTTACCAATAATAATAATAACCTTATCAATAGTAACAATTACTTTACTGATAGTAATAAACCTTACTTAAAAGATAACTCTCACCAGTTACTCACTTTTACTTGTTATTAATACTTAATTTTTTTTATGTTTTTAAACTCCTAGTTGTTTGTACTCCGTCCCTAAGCAGCGATACTCACAGCTAATCAACTCATGGAGCAGGAATTTTACCTTGTTGGGCAGGCATGGCGGGCGGGCCCAGGAGCGGTTGCGAAACTGACCGCTGCCTGTGATCAGGCCCCAAGTGCAATTTCACGCTGGCTAGCCAATTAACAGCCAGCCAGCCAGCATGAATTGCATGCTGCAACGCTGAGCACTGCCGGGGTGGGGGGGTGGGGGGGGGAGGGCAAGCACGGAAGTTTACGCATGCACATGGGTGCATACACTGAAAGCTCCCCGAAGGCCCAGAGCTGCCTCAGGGAGCTGAAGAATTTTAAAAATATAAATAAATAATTTATAAATGTTAAAAGCGTGTCTCCTCATGTGACTCTATCCGCTTATAAAATAGTTAATGTATTGGATGTGAAAATCCAGCCGTGTTTCCATCCTGTATCAGATATTGATGAATCTATATTATTCTAAGCTCTTCATGCCAATGCATTCTGATCAGGCTTTGGTGTGCTTCTGATCAAATGTGGTCAGAACCTGTGAGGGTATCTTCAAAAAAGCACTTTAGAAATACTTAATAGACTGTAACCTGCTATGGGACATCCCAAGGTCATGAAAGATGGTTTTTAAATGCAAGTTTGTTCTTTCATCATGTGACTCTGTCACATGAGCAAGGACATGTTACAAATGAATTTTAAACATTTTTACTTTATTTTTAATTCCTGTTGGAAACCTCATCCCACCCGTGGATGAGATTGCATAAAAAATCTAAAGGCCGCCTTGCCGATTTGTCAGGAAATAAGTGCATTTAATTATTACTTTAATGGCCTTAATAGGCCTGTTAATTGTCGGCGGGCATATTGTCAACTCTTGCGCACACCTGCCGATTGCGCAATGACTTTGGGATGCTTGCCTGACGTCTTGGCACGTCATTTCATGCTCGAGTGGATCGGGTGCGCACCCGCCTGCTCAGCAAAAAGCTCTGGCCCTGATTTTCCTGTGATGTCACTGTTTCATTATTTTTTCTATCCTGCTCTGCTGTTACTCTTTTCAGGTTGTGAAGTCGTTCCCTTTCTGGTGCTCTTCTGTACCCTGTTCTGTACTCTCTCTTGCCTGCTGCTGACAAATTGCTTCTTACATTTGAGACACCGTGCAAAGGTGTTTTTCATGTTTTGGGATTTTTGATCTTGTTTTTTTCGTCACAGAAGATACTTTGAATTATGGTTAAGTGTTGTGGTTTAAAGCCAATTGAATTTGCATATGTTTAAGAATAAAGACCACAGAGTGTAGACAGGATGAAAGAACAAACTTGCATTTAAAAACCATCTTTCATGACCTTGGGATGTCCCATAACAGGTTACAGTCTATTAAGTATTTCTAAAGCGCTTTTTTGAAAATACCCTCACAGGTTCTGACCATATTGCAGATAATTGATCAGAAGCACACCAAAGCCTGATCAGAATGCATTGGCATGAAGAGCTTAGAATAATATAGATTCATCAATATCTGATACAGGATGGAAACACGGTTGGATTTTCACATCCATTATATTAACTATTTAATAAGTGGGCATGCAGTTAATTGGGATATCAATTAGAAACTTTTGGAATATGGTTAGCAAAAATACTCTGCGAAAGATAACTTATTCCCACCTACCATAAAATGACTGTTCAAAGTTCCAGTTAACTGCAATAAATTATTGACTGGAATTTGAAGCACAGTAAAATATGCCTTAGATCATGCTGGGAACTTGGTTTCTTATTGTTGTGGCCACATGAGGAGGGGTAAAATGACTCCCCTGTTACACCACTCTAAGTCTGACCGATACAGGGCTTTTTGTGAATTTAGTGAGGATGTGCTTTGCCAGTACTGTATGAGTCCCACAATGTACACTTTCAGATTATAACAAATTAGCCAGAGAGGTTTTCAGTTTAAACAAAGAACAAGATAAGTTTATCACAACTACCATTCATATGACACACAGTAGTACAGGTGGTAGAATAAGAGGATAGACTTAAATATGTTTTACAGTTTGCAAAGAAACTGCAAAGGAATTACAAAGCCATATATGGTTAACTGTCCTTTGGCTGGTCTCAATGCAGCGATCCCATGTTGCGGCTGTTTTGTTCAGTTCTCTTCCTGGTTGTAGTTATAACAAGCAGATTTCCATGTTTTATCCTGAAAAGATCTTGGTTTGCAGCAGATTTCTCTTTTTAGGATGGTTACTTTGCAAGTCCAGATGTAATACTTTCGAGGGAGAGGGAGAGAGAGAGAAACAGCTTCCTTGTAGCTTTTTAGTCCTGCATTCTGATCTCTCCTTGTGATCTCTCTGGTTTGGTAAAACCATTCTTAAAAGTCCTGCTGGCTATATATTCCAGAGGAATTCAATCACATGTCTGCTAAGTGATTGTTTTGTAGAACAAGTAATTCATTTTGATGTTTCATCTCAAAAATATTTGAAGAGTTTCAAGATAGAGTGAAAGCCAGCAGGAGATGTGGTCTTTCACACTCCACAGAGGGTTTTGGACGTCGGTTCCCTTTTCATCCCACTTGGGTTGAATACAAGTTGTATATCCTGGCTGGCTGGCAGTTCTCCACTGTCTTAATAGGATTACAGTTTATTGTTTTTTTAAAATCCAGTCAGAAGAAGGAGAATTAAAAATTGTATGTATATTTTTAAAAAGCACTTCCTCATAACATGTAGTCAACTTTGTAAATTAATTTATAAATTAATTTTTGCCTTGTGCATTTAAGGAAGACAAGTTTTTCATGGTTTCTCTGCAGTGCTTTCAAAAAATACTGATACTGTAGAGAGACTGGACTGAATTTTACACTTCCCCATTGGCGGTTTGAAGACTGGGGCTGGTTAAATCCAGCGGGTGTGTTGCCCGCTGCCTACCTACCTACCCGTGCCAACACCGCAATTGGATCAGTGGCAGGGGTTGAGTTGGGTGGCCTGTTCACCAGTGGGCCAACTGGGGTGCTTACGTGGGCTATTAATTCCCACTTTAGGGCTTCATCCTGCCACCGCTGTGAGTTAACCAACAGCAGAAGAGGCCCATGCCAAGCAACTAACCCAGCATAAGCTAGTGGTAGATGGGCAGCGGCGGGGAACTCCCTTCTTAACAGGCTCCTGGGACCTATCAGAGGGCCTCTGCCAAGGTTTTACCCCCCCCTTGTTGCCCTCCCCTCTCAAATCCCAGCTCCCAAAACACCCGCCCTCCTCGATGGGGCCTGCTAGTTTGGCATCTGGTGAGCCCCTAAAGTACTTACACAAATCCTGATCCAACACTGCACGCCTCTGTCCTGAAGTGCTGAAGAGCTTCTAACCTCTGATTGGCTGGCAGCTCTCTGAGGCAGAACTTCCTGAGGAGAATAAAACCTGTCTCCAGCCTACTAATGGGCTGGCTCGGCCTGACTTTTTGGTGGGGTGGGGAATCCGATGCCTCGTATAATTTAGCACACAATATTCATTCTTTACTCCTATTCACACCCTAGAAGTGCTGCCATCCCATTATTGCCTCTCACCTAAATACAACGTCAGATAGAAATAGGAAGTTTCAAGCCAAGGATATTTCTGTTATTATCACTGTTGTCACCCTACATAAGCTTTCCCCTAACTTCACTTTTATAACTATCACCCAAACCACAAACTGGCAAAACTTACTTCAGTTGGTACAGCTGATCTTTAATTATGAAAGTGGAACTAATTTCTACCTACCCAGGACGAAGCATCAGAAAGCTACCAATGCCACCTTTTAACAAGGCAATATCTTTGCAAAAATTGCTTAGCAATGCTATTTTTAGTTTGTTTGCAGGTGTACCACATGGTGAACTTAACTGCATTTACATGTGATGTCACTAACAACAACTCCATTCCAAAATATGAAAAGGTTTTGTAAGTAATTTTTCACGAAAGTGATGCCTCTTTAAACAAGCTATTATGGAGGACTCCTAAAACCAAACTGACAGATAAAATACTCAGGCTATTGTAAAAAGTGTATACCAGTTCATACTGTTTCACAAACTTTTAAACAAAGTCAGCAAGCATTGTGGCAAAAGACTTTGGGGGATGAATTTGTTCATGCAACGCTACTTCTTGCAGTGTTGCACAGACTTGCATTGATTTGCTAGGGCAGGCTGCTTCCTGAGTCATGACCTGAGCAGCTCGCATAGTGTTTGCCATTAATATCATTGACACAGGCTGCGCAGGTAGTGTCCCACAGTGATACCTGCCCCCGTGAATCATTGTAAATGTCTCATGTCACTTACAAAAGAAATTCTCCTCCTAAAGCACAAGCGACTGCCAAGGCAGTGTAATAAGTCCATAAGAGGATGATATGGGGAAACACAAAACTGGAACAAGCTTACAGTCGTTCCTATAGAAGGATTTCTTTTACTTCTCTTGGCTCCTAAGCTCCATTACTCATGTCTTCTCTTTCCATCACAGTCACTTTTCATTTCTACCCTCACAGGTACTTTGCATCCATCATATTATGTCAATCACCAAGGAAGTCTACTTCCACCTACATTACATAGGTTGAAGCAGAGGCAAGCTATCTGTGGATGAAACCCTCATCCATGCTTTTGTCACTCTCCACATCTGACTATTCCAATGCTCTCCTGACTAGCCACCCATCCTCCTTAAACTTCAGCTCATTCAAACTGTACTGCCCGTATCTTATCCCGCATCAGACTAAGAATCAAAGCTGGGATCTTCTTAGTTCCTGTGTTTGACCACCGCAACAGTTATTGCACTTACCAATGAGGTCCCCCTCATTCATCACGCTGTTCTCACTGACATACATTGAGTCCCAGTCTACCAATCCCTTGAACATAAAGCTCATCCGAGTGTTTAAATCCCTTCCTGGCCACTGACCTTTCTACTTCTGTAGTCTTCTCCAGGCCTACAATTCTCCAAGAACTGCACATTCTTTCAATTTTAACATCTCCAAATTCCTTTGCCCACCATTAGCAGGCTCAACTTCATCCAGCTAGCCTTGAAGAGCTAAATCTCTGTCTCACCATATCTCTCCTTTTATAAGAACCTCTTTAAAACCATATATTTGACCAAGCTTTTAGTCACCTCGCCTAATATCTCCTTTTTGGCTTGACATCCATTTTTGTCTGAGTATCTGTCTATACACACATTGGAATATTTTGCTATCTCAAGAGTGCTATCATTGTTGTTGTAGTAATATGAACTTTAATGTGGCAGTTTAACTGTGGTGGAAACATATTTAACTGTAGCACAAACAGTGAAAAGAAAATTAAACTTTTAATTTTCACAAAGCTCTCCTGATGGCTCATTGGTAAGTGCAATAACAGTTGTGGTGGTCAAACACAGGAACTAAGATGATTCCAGCTTTGATTCTTAGTCTGTGCTAAATAACCACGTTCTGGAAAAATAGAGGTGGGTGCGCAGGCAATTAGTCCCACACTTCTGGTTGAGGGAAGGTGGAACAACCGATGCCAGAGCTCTATGCAATGACCCAGGCTGGGAAGTATGGAAACAAACAATAAAATTCAGATAAGTCAAATAGCTCTTCAGTACTGTCTATTTAAGTTCACGCATGGTCACTTGGTAAGCAGTCCTACAATTGTTCCAGCACAAGTGAGCAACTTCTAAAAGAAAATTGTGGAGGGGAAGCTCGATACCAGAATGCCAAGGGTTAACTTAAGAGGAGAGAATACGCAAACTAGGTTCTATTCCCTGGAATGTAGAAGGTAAAGGAGTGATTTGATCAAGGTATAAAGGGGAAGAGATAGTGTAGATAGAGAGAAATTACTTCACTGGTTAGAGAGTCTAGGACTCGGGAGCAAAGTCTAAAAATTAGAACCAGACCTTTCAGAGGTGAAAGGAATTGTCCGGTCCTGTTGACGGCAGGCATCATGGCAGACAGAGGGAGAATTCTATGTGAGGGGCAGAAATGGGTTTCAAGCCAGCGTGAAATCACAGTGGGATCATCGGTGGTGTTGGCCATGACGGAACACGAATCCCGTTGGAGGCCGGCGTGAACAATATTTGCATCCTGGTAATGGAATGCAAAATAAGGCCCGACTGGAATCATCCCACTACGCCCGATTTACCGTTACACTGGTGGATAAACACGCCGGTCCAGAACACGTCTGGACAAGTGTGACATGCAGAAGTCAGAACTTAGCTTTAGGGCCTTGCTCAGATCCTGGATGTCTGAGGAGAAGAAGGTGCTGGAGCTCTACAGCGACTGGACCCTGGAGAAAAACGTGCATCAGGTGCTGGGTGGATCCTCATGCACATGGATCCACCGCGAAGCAGCTCTCGGAAGCTGGGAAATCTCTGTTGATTCTTTGGGCCTGCTTCGAAACATCACAGTCTTGGCTATGGGCTGCTATGGATGATCAGTGAAGGAGGGGAGAGGAAGGTCTAGGTATGAGTGGGAGAGGAAGGGGGGTGTGAGATTGGGAGTGGGGGTTGAAGGTGTTGGGGGGTGAGACTGGGAGGAGGAGGGACAAAGGTGTCTTGGGTGGTGAGGTTGCGGGGGATAACAAGAGTGTCGGAGGGTGCAGTGGGGAGCATGGGGAGAGGAGCGTGTAACGGGGGAGAATGCTGCAAATGGGGAGGTAGGTGTATGGGGGGAGGAAGGTGTAAGTAAGGGAGTTCAGAGAGGGGAAGGTGTCTGGGGGGAGGAGGGAGTAAAGGTGGATGAGGGAGTAGGGGTGGAGGAGGGGATAAAGGGGGGATGTCCAGGTGAACATGCAAAGGAGGAATCTTTGGAGTCAATGGCTGCCTCCTGGGGAGCAAACTGAACATGGGTGTGGTAAGAGGTAATGGTGAGTGTGAAAGGGGGCAGAGGGAGCCGGTAGGCTGGGAGGGTGAGGGTTTGTCGGTAATGGTAGACACAAAGGTGGTTTGTGGGGACCGTGGGGAGGGGAAGGAGGAGGCTAGGGAGATCAAAGTGGATGGAGATGGGATTTTCAGGAAGATAGGCAACGTACACGTTCACCTGGACATCCTGGAATGACAAGGGTGTGGATTGGTAGGTGATGGTAGGGAGATTGCAGGTGGTGATGCCAGGGCGTCCACAGTGATGGAGGAAAGGACATAGGTGACTGGGGGGAGGAGAAAGGATGGAGGAGTTGATCAAAAACTTGACTATGACCATGGTTTCCAAGCCGAAAGTGAGTGGAGCCTTGTGTTGGACGGGCACAGGTGCTGCTTGGGAGTGTGATCAACGGGTGGGCGGAGCTCAGATGGACAACTGAAAGAGAACCCCAACAGGCAGCTTTGAAAATGCTTGGGACAGTGAGATGAATGTGCTGGATGAAGGCTCCGCATGCGTGGGCGAATGCTTGCATGAGGCTCCGAAAAGTCCTGCCACACACACACTTCTCCCTCCAGAATCACTCGTGGTCCAGCTGCATGCAGCTGAAGTGCTGGTGGAGGGGGTATGTAGGGGGAGGACTCGTGAAGCCTGTCAATAAAGCTGAAATCCAACAATACATATATTTTCAGATTATAAAATGGCAAAATGTGTTCACCCATGCAACCACGTGATTAGAATTTCTTAACTTTGAGGCTACCTTCTTCTAGAAGCTGCCTTGACATCGATAGCAAGGGTGGAGATAGCCTGTGCGATGGTTGGCCCTGTTGCCTCTGATGACTTTGGTGTGTGTACTCTGTAGAGCTGAGGTCTTGATGGCCCCAGGTTGCTTTAGCTGTCCTCCTGTGGGCCAGATGCACCCTCTGTGGTGACAGAGGATGAGGTTGAAGGAGTCAAATGCAAAGGGGACTCGGAGGGAGCCCCTGAGATTCCTGATTGGATGACCTATGGGTGTCCAGTTGCTGCTGCTCTTCCCTTTGGGTGCCCAAGGGCCCTGGCCTGACTCCTTGAGGGGAAGGAGCACCTAGAGGGATGTCGAGGTGGCCAATTTCACCCTTGCGGTGCCAATGCAGGAACTCACCCATGGTTCCTGCAATTGAGTGCAGGTCTGTGCACATCTCTGTGTTCTGCTGGACCAGTGTCTCCATGGTGTCCGCCATCCTTTCCATGAGACCTTCATACACATACATGTGGGCACCACTTCACCAGAGAGCAGACAGACGCACTCCTGCGACTCGTGTGCCATTCTGTTAAGAGCTTCCGACAGCTCTGCGTGATTTTCCCCTGCCTTCTGTTGACTCTCCAGGATAAACTGGAAGGCTAAAACCAGAGGCTTGTTGTCTGACTCAGACCTCCCAGATGTCTCTTCCCCAGTAGTCCTTCAAGTGCCACGAAGCTCAGCTGAACCTGCCTCCTCCTGCTGCGGACACGTGTCCATGCGGTGACCACCAGATTGTGAACCCAAGCCTGCTCTAGATTTAGGTCCCACCGAGGGTGTGTGTCTCTGCGCTGGTACAGGGTGTGGGTAAGCCCTGTGACAGGCTGCTTATTTCCAGCTCTTCAATGGAGGAGTTGTGCTTTTGGCTGGAGGTGAGGACCTGGATGGAGCTGAGGGACTGGCTGGCTAAGGGTGTCGGTCACTAGGCCGAGCTCCCTGTGAACCAAAGTAGAGACAATTAGTGCATGGCAGCAGAGTCAAAAGCAGGAGAGAGAGCACTCAGAGTTGCATTGAGAGAGGAATGATGTGGTGCAGGATCCTCACAGTGTTCACCACTGACCTCTCTGTTGCTGCAGGCACAGTCCAGGTCCTTTCCAGTCAGCACGATGACATGCTCCTCAAAGTGAGTGAGGGGCCTAATGTGGGCCACTCCACCTACCACCCCCCCCCCCCCCACCCCCACCACCCCGGTGTAGGACCTCTCCCTGCTGTTGTGAGCCAGTTTCTCCTGCATGAAAACAGATGCAGAAAGCGTAAGCAGGATGCAAGGCACTGGATGGAATGTTTGTGAGCGGATCAATGGACTGGATGAGGATGTGAATTCCAGAGGGTATGAGCCTGATGGAGATGTGAGGGTGTGTGTGAGAGTTAGTGGTCTTGTCCTTTGAGGTGTGAGATCCCTGTGGATGTGTGATGGGTTTTTGAGTGTGAGAGTTGAGAGTGATGAGGTGGTTGACTTATCCTGATGGAACAGATGAGAGCATTCATCCTCTTCCTGCACCTGACCTCCTCTGTGCTCCAGTGGTGCTGACCACCACTGCCACTGCCACTGCCACTGCCTCCCAGGCCAGATTGGCAACTCTGATGGACCTCCTATGGCCTTAGTGGGGTAGAGGACATTGCGGCGGCTTTCCACTGCATGCAGAGGCGTCACTAAACTTGGGGGCTGCCATCTTCCTGGATCTTGGGGCCATCTGTCGCCTGGAGCAGTCCTGATCTGTAGGCATGAAGGAAGCTGCGCTCTGGTGCACTTTAAATATGGCACACGGACCAAGGAAGTTTGCAGGTCAGGGCATGGTGGGTAAATCTGAGCCTGTTTGCCCTTGATCCAGCATGTTTCCTGTAAATGCATTATTAATGAGATGGGACGCATCATGAAGGGAATGATACAGCGTGACAACCTGCTGGTGGGTAAAACGTCTTTGTTCACACCCGCTACTGGACCTAGTGCAAATGTAGGACGATTTTGCCCGAATTTAGGAAACATTTATGACCACAAAGGCTGGTAAAAGTGCAGTGTTCTCTTCCACAAATGATAATTGATGCTAGATCAATTGTAAATTTTAACTGTGAGATTGATAGATTTTCATGAACCAAAAGTATTAAGACATATGGGTAAAGAGGGTATATGGACTTGGGTTGCATATTAGCCATAATCTCATTGAACAGTGGACAAACGTGAGGAACTGAATAGCCTAGAGTTCCTATAATCCTATGCTGGGGGCGGGGTGAGGTGGGGGCAGGTGGGGTGGGGGCAGGGGTCGGAGATTCTTATGTATCTTAATGTGATTAGATCCAGAACTAATCTACATTCTCCCAGCAGAATATCCAACAGTTTCTTAAATGGTTCCAGAGTTTTCCTCATACTTAAAGGTATAAAAGAATATGGGGCAAAGGTGGTTATAAGGAATTAGGTCACAGATCAACCATGATCTCATTGAATGGCGGAAAAGGCTCAAGGGTTTAAACAGCCCACTCCTGTCCCTATGTTCCTATTACCCTATCCGAAACCCAATTCTACATTCACTACTCTTGATCTATCTAACATCTGTCCAAAATTGTTCTTTCACCAGTTCAGACATGTACCTCCTTTAACTATTATCACAATTTAATTTGAAGCAATGTTTGAGATTTATGATTTCCATGGTGTTTATTATTACATACTCTTCTGGAAAGTCACTTGTTAGTCTCTTCCTTTTAAAGCTAAAAAGCCCAAGTTTGTCTTATCTTCCCAATAATCCTTTGATGCAAGGGATCGGTCCCATGGTTCTTCTCTATACTGCCTCCAGGGCTTGAATGTTCTCTTTGTGCCTTCACCAGATATACTGTAGCACTGTTCATCCCAATGTAAAATTCCCCACAATTTTTACTTTTGTGACAAATGCTGGTGAATCTTATGAGGTAAATGTAAATCTAAGTTGTTACAAGTATATACCTAAACATATTTCAAATAACCATCTCAACTCTGAAAAGCATTGTTGAATTAGTTGTACCATCGTTAAGTTTCATTTCTCAATAAATATTAATGAAATAGAACACTTCTCAGAAGACCAGCTAGATCCGATGACTGTGTTAAGCAGTAGACATTAAATAAGCATGCTTGGGCACCAACATCTCAACACTGGAAATAAAGTATGCATGAGTAGATGTGAGATATGCAATTACACAACGACTTAAAGCAGCTTTATTGCACAAAGTATTGCAACTAATAAAGGTTAACTTGGAAAGAACTTCTCTTATAGCAAATATCACAACATATTTTGTGACCTGAAGTTCCAGAAATAACAATGCACTGAAAAGTAAACATAACAGAGATTGTGCAGATGATAAAAAATAGAGCAACTTTTTGTAAATTCTGCACAGAAATCACAAATCGCATTTGAAACAGGGAAAGTAGTTTCAATATACCGAGAAAAGCACAGCTAAGGACTTATTTTAAAACAATACAAGGTTAGCTGTTTCTATTGCTGGTTAACCAATTGCTTTCCAGCTTTACTTGTTCCCATGCTGCGAAATTATAACATTTTAAATATCTATTACAATATTGATGGAAGTAATTTGGATGCTGCATTGTTTCCAGTGAGATTGCTCTGCATTTTATTATATACACTTGTTTGGTCTTATCACTTTGCCTTATGTGGTCAACATGCTTAGTCATAGAGATACAATAGTGAGATCTGTAGTGAAAGGTTAGGAAATCATAAATCAGTTTGTGCTAGCTAGCAATCATCCTCATCATCAGGCAAGCAGCAATAATGGAAAGGAAAATATAAAAGAAAAAGATTAATATGAAAGGAATATAACAAGTAGAGTCTGGGATTTCAAGAATGATAAAGAAAAAACTTTTAATGCATTTTACGCTGACTGCCATGCCATGATACATAATAAAGAATGGATTAAAAATGTCAATTTCTGTGAGTGTTCGATAACTTGGTTCTTTGTTGCTCAAGTCAAAGCCTGTCTGAGTGATGGATCAAAAAGATAAAGAGAAAATGTAAGATGCACAAGCAAAAATGAAGAGTGAAACAGAATCATCGAAAACCTAGTCCATAATGTAATACTTTACAGTAAAGACCTGTAGGGTAGGAGCCAGTCCCATTAGGATGTATCCAAGCAGCACTAAAAGCTAATGTCTTGTCCAATCAAAGCTATTTCTATGGCTACTTGGGCTTCTGCAACACTGTCTTTACACTAGACTGAAAACTCTTTGTACTAATTGCCAGATTGTACCAGGTTTTCTGGTTCAGTTGCATTCTATAATTGGTTGACAAAGATGGGCAAAAAAGGAGAAAAATTCAGGCTCACTACTGCAGGCAGAGGGTCAGATAATGTTTCACAGAGAGGCCATCATCTTCTGGCATTCTGTGCAGGATTAATCAAGCACCATCTGTAGATCTGCTGCTCATCTTCCTCCCTCGGCCAGAGGCCTAAACTTGGGAGGCACATGAAAAGAGTTCCAAATCATTTTAAGTAATTTGTCTATTTTCTTTAACAATGTTCTCATTAAAAGCTTGGGGAATGCTGTTGGCTGTTTTTCTGCAAATGCAGGAGCTTGTCATTGTAATCCCCTAAAGGGATTCTCCTGTTCTGAAGTTTTATGGAAACCCTATTAAATACAGTACCTGTATTTTCCAATACCCAAACAAAAAGTTCAAAATAAAATCAGCTGTTGCATGGAACTAGAATGAAAAAACTAAGTGACACAATGCTAATTACAAATTACTTTGATTTGATAATTACTCAAAACCTCAGTATATTTGCTATAATTTCTTCACACTTGCTTTATAGATGAATAATTTGGTCAAAATAATGGTATGAACATAATGTGGAGTTTAAAGTGTAACATTTTAAGTTGCAATGAGGCTCCTGGCAGCTTCCATTAAATCAAATCTGGAAAACACTTGCTAGCTAGTTTGAGGGAACCAGGAACTAGTTCAAGTCCATTAAGGCCAGACACTGCTTTATAGGGAACATACGAACTGACCTGCATATCCACAGAGTTGTATGCTTAATATTAAAATGTATTTATTATTTCTGATGCAAACATATATGTCGTATGTTAAATGGGAAACATTATTTTATGACAAAGTAACCTAAACAAAATTTTTATAATTGCTTTTGACATTATAGGTAGAAAATAATGTTAGACATACAGAAATCTTGCTGTATCATGCAAAAGAAACTTTTAGGTCTGATTTATGTAAGTTTCTCCCAAGTTTCAATTTCATGTGCCGCACAGCTATTCCTAAAATATTCCAATTTGATTACAAGCAACATGAGTCACCTTCTAAAGTCACGTTTTTTAATAAAGTTTCTTATTTCATACAGACGTATATTGGAATTGGCTTTTATGCAATTTGAATCAATAAAATTTTGGCTGTGCTACAGGATATACAAGTGGTCTACAGGGTCCAATATTGCTTCATGCAGAGTTAATCTTTCTATAGATAAGTCTGGTTTTGATTTTGTGGTAAGTTTATCACAGCAATTTAATGAGATTATTTTGCAACATTAGACATGACTGTTACAAATATAAAGGAACAAAATAAGATCCTTCATTTTCCAATTGCAATCTCCTTTAATTTCAACATCATAAAAAACCATTCTTAAGAAAACTGTACCTTATGTTTACTTATAAAGTTCTCCACCCAACTTATTGCTAGTGGAAGCATCATTCTCCTTCCCCCAAAAGCAGCCCATGGTGAGGAAAACCATATCTGTACTACTAGAAACACTCATTGCTTTAAAACAATCAAATCCAAGAAAACAGTTCAGCCGGAAAATGGAACTTTATAGACAAAAATCAGTTTGGTAAAAATGGCTGCAATATCAGCTTTCCATTCAAGTATAAGTCTATTAACTGTTCAGCAAAGTCAAAACATAAGAATTGTGCAAGGTAGTGATCACTGACATTGGTTGGACCCATATATATGTTTTGTTCCTGTGTTGTTTGGCTTTTGATATTGAGATTCACAGTAACTTTCTGGTAACATAGAACATTGGTGAAATTATGAATTTGACGAAATATGCCGATAGAGTTTTAGAAATTGGCAGGTTCAGCTGGAGTCAGCAAAACAGTTTGTAGGGCTTACCTTCACACAAAATACAGACATCTGTATGAGGCCTAAATCCGCAAATAAATCCAGAGGTTTTCCCGGACACACAACTCTAACAGGTGTAACACTACATAGGTAAAACACAATACCTAATATTAACAAAATAAAATAAGATTTGAAACAGAAGAGAGTAAGAGAGTAAAATGTCTTCCCACAGCCACAACCAGCTCTAATGCAGGGGGAGTTAGGAATGCACTGGCTATAGACTTTTTCCAAAGCTGTAGGTCTTTTTTACTGAAGCAAGATTAGTTCATACAAAACTCAACAATACAGCACTGAAACCCATTGTTGATATTCAACATTTTTCACATAGCGGAACAGAATAGACAATATGGTAGCTAGGAAACCATGGGCTGGATTATAAGTAGATCATATCTCATTCATCCACTGTTCAGTGATCCTTTTTTCTTAACCAATCCAAATGATTATGGGGAGCATAAACCAAAATCAATATCAGTCTGCATAAATGAAAAAAAATTCAATGGAATAAGATGATCGATGCATGGACAAGAGAATTTCTTGATCAAGTAAAATATTGTGATGATATTTTAAAAATTGAAATTTTAATGACAGAGGTCCAGAGAAAAATAAGGACATTTCTGGCTTCAGTATTACAATCTGTACTCTGCTTTTATTGAGCAAAATATGCTACCCTTTGAAATGTACTTTTGAAGAGAGTATCTGACTAGATAACCTTTAACAACAAACAGTTTGAAACATTTAAGTGGAAAAATAAACTATGAATGCTGAATGAAGGGGTATAACCAGAAGATTAGCCTGTCTTTTCTCCTCGGAGATCCTGACTAATCTGCTCTCCATTCCCAGCCTTTAGATTTTTGTTTCAGTTTGATACATTTGCTCAATTCACTTTCCCTTCAATTCTTTTAAAACAAAATAATTTTTGGCTAAATTTAAAAGTATAAACCTACAAAATATTTCTTCCCACAACTTAGCCTTAAAAAAAATCAGCATCAACATGAAACTCCAAAAGCTAATTAAATCTCTGTTACAATGAGGCATTAATTTTTGTGATGGTGTAAAATAACTTGGGTTATGTTTATGTGTCCTTTTTCCCCTATCATTTCCTTATTCCCTTTATTCATTTCTAAATCCCATGTTCCTTTTTTAAAACAAAGATCCAGTTCCCAGTTTTCCTTCAGACCACTGAATGCTCTAGGTAGCCATAGAAGTGATTGTTCCTACCAGCTTCTTTTCATCAGTTCAGCAATTGACCAATTGACAACTGATTGATGGTTATCTTTTCAGTCTTACAATAGGAGAAATTACCATTACTAAAGCTATGTACAGTAAATGCCTCCAGAGTAAATTACATGATTCTAAAATTCTCTTTCACTCACTTAGTACAATAGCTACACAACAAAAAGTTTCCTTTTTTGTCCCCTTTCTTATACTGTAGATTTGGCCTTTCCTGCCAACTGCAGAAAGGAACTTGACAGCTTCTTTAAAAAGAGGAGCATAAAGGAACTTGAATGAGGGATGGCACTGGGCCGGACTTAGGCTCCTATTCAAAGTAAGAGCTATTCTTTGCAGAGAAAAATTAGGCATGTGAGTGTAAGATAAGATGTGTCTGAATAGACCATGGAATACTCAGTTTGACCTTGAACTTTTTCCACATTTTGTTAACTATTAATGTTCTGTACAGTTAATATGGCACTCATTTGAGCGATACTTTTTTATTGGCAAGGAAGCAAAAATAAGATTGATATCTTATAACTAGTATAGAATTGGTGTGAAGCCATTTTACTTTGCACCAACACTAAAATTATATAAAACAAAAACAAAAATACCTGGAAAAACTCAGCAGGTCTGGCAGCATCTGCGGAGAGGAACACAGTTAACATTTCGAATCCATATGACTCTTCAAGAGTTCTGTTGAAGAGTCATACGGACTCGAAACGTTAACTGTGTTCCTCTCCGCAGATGCTGCCGGACCTGCTGAGTTTTTCCAGGTATTTTTATTTTTGTTTTGGATTTCCAGCATCTGCAGTTTTTTGCTTTTATACTAAAGTTATATAGTTGAACTCAATCAGGTCATTCAGGGCCTAGTCTCACACCAGAGCAAAGTAGATGGAGCCTTTACTTGGAAGAAGTCATCTCACTCCAGTTTGTTATAGAGTTAAGTTGGGCCCAGATTTACAGTATATACTACCTCCATTAGTACCTGTGCAAAATTTCAGCCTTAAATGCAGAGTTGCTGCATAAATTAGGCAATTAAAAACAGTGTTAAACTGTTCACTTCTTCTCCAAATATATAATCACTATCTACAATTGTTAGTTATGCTGATCAACTTTATTTAGCTCAGCTACAGGTTTTATTTCGTCTCCAGGGTTTGTAAATTCATAAAAGATAATTCATCAGAATCATCAGAATTAAATTGTGGCAATTAACCTACATCATTGAACTATGTTGGCTCCCATTCAAACAACATCTTGATTTTAAAATTCTCATCCTTACTTTCAGATCCCTCCATGGTCTCGCCCCCCACTATCTTTGTAATCTCCTCCAGCCCCACAAATCTCTGAGGTATCTGCGACTCTCTAATTGAGCATCCCTGATTTTAAATTCCTTCCCCTCAGTCCTAAGCTCTGGAATTCCCTCCCTACACCTCTCCACCCCTCTACATAGCTTTCTTCCTTTATGACACTCATTAAAACCTACCTCTTTGATCGAGCTTTTGGTCATTTGACCTGATATAATTTCATATGGCTCAGTGCCTTATTTTGTTTTAAAATACTCCTGTGAAGCACCTTGGGATGTTTTATTATGTTGAAGGTGGTATACAAATATACGTTGCTGTTGCAGTTATTTCACGAGTGTGAAAGACACAATTCCTGTTTGCCCGAATGAGTTGGGATGGCCTTTTGCACAACAGAAAGAAGTCCTGGCCCTCACAGTCACGGGGTGGAAATGCTACTGTAATTAAAAGACAAACTATCAAAACGAAATGGCACAAAATCAATCTGAAAAGCATATTGCTGAATACCCACTGCTACCCTGAATGGACAACAAAATTCATCAGTTTGAGGTGTAAAATTAATCATTTACTGTCCCCACAGCAAACCCTTGCTTTATACAAGAAATAGCCATTTTGTGAGCAATTATTGTTTGATTACATTTGTCATTATTGTTGACCGATAGTCAGATAAGAAGCTTTACTCATTTATAATAATAAAAAGTGGCAAACCAAATCTTACAATCATTAATTTGTTAAGATTTTGAGGAGATTAAAAAAATTTCAACCTAGCAGCAGAAGAGTTGGAGCGTGTATTTTCGCATGAGCCTAGATTGTCGCATGATCACTGCAACAGCTCCAATGTGACTATCAAAAAGTTCCCCCTCTCCTGTGATGAGAGCACAAGAATCAAAGGAGTTGGAGATCACTCTAAATACTGGCAGGTAAAATGTTAATTAATGAGTGATAATTGGGTCTCTTCTGGTGGCTCAGCAAACAGCTGAATCACACAGGCCAAGAGTGTGCCAAGTTTGATCATTATGTGCTGTAATGACTGACCTCAGCTAGAGTGGTAACAATGCTCAACAATTGGCCTCAGTATTCTTGGGTTAGGGAGGGGGTACCAACCAGAGTTCCCACATTATTGGGAATTGCTGCACATTGCTACAAGATAAGTGGTGTAACCAGGGTCAGATTGGTCACATGAACAGTGAATGATTCCATTGCAATTTATTATCAGTACATCCCCCCCATTTTTTGAATGAGTGTGGCATCCTTTCGGGGGGAGCCAGTTTATCCTCAAGAATAACTTCATCATTAATGCTTCTCACTTACATGAAATTCTCAGTGGACACAGAAAAGACCAATTAAACTCAAAGAATAAAATTCAGTAACTGTCAGTGACTTTTAAAGAGAACATTTAATTTTAATATTTCTTCCTTCTTTACAAAGATTTCATGATTTCCCTGGAAACATCTTTCACAGAACATTGATGGCCCTTTCAAATCTGGCTACCCCAGGGATTTCACATATTTCGAACAGCATTCATTAAGAGATAATGCTACACTCACAATATTTCCTATCATACTGTCAGAACAAAACGGCAGCAGACAACATAATGTGCAATGTATGTCCATCAGAAAGCAGGAATCTGCAGCTTCAGATCACATCAAAGCTGTGTAAATGCCCCAGCATTGTTGTTAAATATGCTTCCTCGTGTCACACTATCCATTTTTCCAAATCGATTGTCTTGTCAGTTACACAGATGTAATCTCAACTAGCCACTATGATATTTAGGCACACCATGCAAAGAATGGTCTCTCATTAACAGTGGTCCTTGGCTGTGTTTGCATAAAGTACTGTTGTACCTGAAAAAGGGTATTCTTATTTAGTATTATTGTCAAACGTTAGGCAGAAATCATCACAGTACAGCTTCAGACACAAACCTGAGTATTTGAAAGCAATAGCATTAACAATATTGCACAGTTGAGAAGAAACATTCTTGCAACATTATGTAATGTAAGAATGCTTGTGCCAAATGACAGTAAGGGGACACTTCAGATCAAAAACAATATTTTATAGTCAGAACTAGCTGTACCAAATAGTTCACTTTATTCCTCAAAAGTGTCACAGAAACCTTCTAGCACTAGTTAGAATGCTGATCAATTTCATTTTCCTCAACTGTTTATTTATAATCAACACAAAATAATTCCCCATTGAATAAAAATAGAAAGTGCTAGAAATACTCAGCAGGTCTGGCAGCATCTGTGTAGACAGAAACAAAAATATTGCTTCAAATCGAACATGACTTTTCTTCAGAACTGAATGAGGGTAGAAGTGTGACGGTTTATAAGCTTTCGGGGGTGTGGGGGGTAGAACAAAAGGGAAGGTGTGGGATAGAGTTGAGGGCGGGAGAGATTAGATGACAAAAATATCATGGAACAAAAGGCAAAGGAGGAGTAATGGTTGTAGTTTCGCTAGTGCTGTTGTGAGGGCTTTAAGCTAACTCAGCAGGGGTGTGGGAACCAGGGGAGAATATTAGAGAAGAATACCAGGGTGCACAAAATACTAGGAGAGACAGGTAGCACTAGTATAGAGATCAGTAAGTTAATAGGTGGAGTTGGAGTAAGAGAGGAAGTCTAAATCAGGGTTACTGTGCATGTATGTGAATGCATGGAGTACAGCAAATAAGTAAAGAAGGTGCAGATTTCCATGTGGAAATATGATGCTGTGGTGATAACAAAGACCTGGCTCAAGGAAGGGCAGGACTCGATGTTAAACATTCCTGGGTACAAAGTGTTCAGGAAAGATAGGACAGGAAGAAAAGGAGGAGGGACGGCGGTATCACTTAAGGAGAGCATTGCAGTGCTGGAGAAAGAGGATGTCCCAGAGGGTTCAAGGACAGAATCAATTTAGCTAGAGCTAAGGAACAAAAAGGGTGTAATTACATTGCTTGGTGTAGTTTATAGACTGCCAACTAGTGGGAAGGATGTAGAGGAACAAATCTTCAGGGAAATTACAGAGAGATGCAAACATTATAGAGTAGTTATAATGGGGGACTTTACTTACCCGAATGTATACTGGGACAGTGGTAGTATAAAAGGCGGAGAGAGGCAAAAGTTTCTAGATTGTGTTCAGGAGAATTTTCTACAGCAGTATTTGTCCAATCCAACAAGAAAGGATGTATGGTTGGACCAGATTCTTGGAAATGAGGTGGGCCAAGTAGATCAAGTTTCAGTAGGGAACATTTAGGAGACAGTGATCGTTGTATCGTAAGGTTTATGATGACAGTAGAAAAGGACAATGTGCAATCCAGAGTAAGAATAATTAACTGGGGGAAAGCAAACTTCAATGGGGCAAGAATGGAACTAGGCCAGATAGATGGGAACCAAAGGTTGGCAGGAAAATCTGTAGCTGAGCAATGGGCTACCTTCAAAAAAGAAATGGTTTGGGCAAAGTCAAGGCATATTCCATCGAAAGGGAAAGGTAGGGCAAACAAAGCTCCCTGGGTGAAAAAGGAGATAGAAATTAAGATAAAGAAGAAAAAGTGTAATTATGACAGGCGTCAGGTAGAAAATACAATTCAGAACCAAGCAGAATACAGAAGGTTCAGAGGGGAGGTGAAAAAGTAAATAAGAGAAGCAAAGAGGGATCATGGGAAAAGACAGGCAGCCAAAATCAAGGGGAATCCCAAAATCTTCTGTCAACACACAAATAGCAAGAGGCTGGTAAAAGGAGGAGTAGAGCCAATAAGGGACCAAAAAGGGAATTTACACATGGAGGCAGGGGGCATGGCTGAGGTTTTAAATGAATACTTTGTATCTGCCTTTACTGAGGAAGCAGATGCTACCTAGGCCCAGTAACAGAGGAGGAAACTCTGTCATGAGGAGGGTTCAAAATTGATAAGGAGGAAATGTTGGATAAGCTATTGGTATTTAAGGTTGACAAGGCAACGGGACCAGATGAGATGCATCCAAGGAAGTAAGGGAGGAAATTGCAGGGGCACTGGCCATAATCTTTCAGTCTTCCCTAGATTCGGGAGGTGCCAGAGGACTGGAGAATTGCAAAAATTATGCCCTTGTTCAAAAAAGGTTGTAAGGATAAGTCCACCAATTACAGACCAGGGAGTTAAACTTCAGTGGTGGGGAAGCTTCTAGAAACAATTATTTGGGATGGAATTAATAGTCACATGGAAAAATGTGGGTTGATTAGGAAGAGCCAGCATGGATTTCCAAAGGAGAAATTGTGTTTAACTAACTTGCTGGAGTTTTTTGAAGAGGTAACAGAGAGGGTTGTTGAGGATAATGCTGTTGATGTGTACATGGACTTTCAAAAGGCGTTTGATACAGTAACACACAACAACCTTGCGAGAAAAGTTATAGTTCATGGAATAAAAGGAACAGTAACAACGTGGTAACAAAATTGTCTGAGTAAAAGGAAACAGAGGATAATGGTCAATGGATATTTTTTGGGCTGGAGGAAGGTTTGTAGCAGAGTTCCCCAGGGGTCAATATTGGGACCCTTGCTTTTCCTGATATGTATTAATGATCTAGATCTTGGTGTACAGGGTACAATTTCAAACTTTGCGGATGATACGAAACTTGGAAGCATTGTAAACTGTGAACAGGACAGTGTAGAACTTCAAAAGGACATAGACAATTTGGTTGAGTGGGTAAATAGGTGGCAGATGAAGTTCAATGCCGAGAAGTGTGAGGTGATGCATTTTGGCGGGGAGAACATGGAGAGACAATATAAAAAAAGAGGTACAATTCTGAAGGGGGTGCAGGAGCAGAGGGACCTGGGTGTATATGTGCATAGATCATTGAAGATGGCAGGACAGGTGGAGAGAGCAGTTAATCAGGCATACAGTATCCTGGGCTTTATTAATAGGGCATAGAGCAGGGAGAGTATGCTGAGCTTACATAAGACACTAGTTAGACCTCAGCTGGTGTATTGTGTACAGTTCTGGGTGCCATACTATAGGAAGGATATGAATACATTGAAGAGAGTGCAAAACAGGTTTACAATAATAGTTCCAGGGATGAGAAACTTCAGTTATGAAGATAGATTGAAGAGGTTGGGACTGTTCTCCTTGGTGGGGAAAAGACTAAGAGGAGATTTGATAAAGGTGTTTAAAATCCTGAGAGAGATGGATAGAGTAGATAGGGAGAAACTGTTCCCGCTAGTATAAGGAACAAGAATGAGAGGGCACAGATTTAAAGTGATTTACAAAAGAAGCAAATGTGATGTGAGAAAAAACTTTTTCACACAGCGAGTGGTTCGAGTCTAGAATGCACTGCCTGGAAGTGTGGTGGAGGCAGGTTCAATCGAGACATTCAGGAGGGCATTCGATGATTATTTGAATGGCCTCCTTCTGCGCCAAATCATTCTGTGATTCTGTGAAGCTGAAAAGGTCACAGGCAAGGGAGATTCGGAAGGGCTGGACACTCAGAGAGTCCTGAGTGGAGATCCCACTGGTGTCCAGCAACTGCTCCTCCTCCCTTTGGGTGCCCGAAGGCCCCTGCCTGACTCCTTGAGGTGAAGGGGCACCTGGGAGGGAGGTCGAGGTGTCCCATCCCCCTCTCACATAGCCACAGCAAAAGCTCACCTATGCCTACAGCGATGGAGTGCATGTCTGCGCCCATCTCCGGCAGAAACTCGGCGTTCTGCTGGACTAGGTTCTCCATGGCGTCTGGCACCCTCCCCATGGAGACCTCGATGCACATGTCAGTACCCCTCATCAGAGAGCAGACAAATGGACTCCTCCACCTCACATGTCATTCTGTTGAGGGCCTCTGACACGTCTGCTTGATGTTCCTCCATTTCTCGCAATAGCCCCAGCATCTCAAGCGGAGCTGATCCCAGAGGAGCGTCATCCAACTTGGACAATACCTCTTCCCCAGCAGTGCTTCGAGCTTGGCTGATCCTCTCTCCTCCTGCTGCGGCCATGTGTCCATGCGGTGAACACCAGAATGTGAGACCCTGTCTGAACTGGATCTAGCACCCACCAAGGTGTGTGTCCCGGGGCTGGTGGAGGGCACAGGTCACTACTGTGATGGGTCTGAAGGTGCACTTTCTTCCTCCTCCCCAATGTACTCCGTCCTCTATGGGCTGGAGGTACTGCTGGACAGGGCTTTCTCTTCTGCCCTTTCCCTCTTCCTGCTGGCACCTGTAAGTGAGAGGGGAGAGACCAAGTGACTGCATGAGCTGCCTCCAACATGGAGGAATGCATGACCCTTAGGGCGCTATGTGACTACATTACGGATGGATCCTTACTGCATGGATCCCGCCTGCCACCTCTCCATCTGCACAGGCTCGGTCAAATTCCTTTGTCCCCCCAGGTTGGGCTGCCAGCTCCTTAAATCCGGAAAGTTCTTGAGGTCAGTCAGGCCCCTTCCCACCTTCTCTCTCTCCTGTTGTGCTTCAACCTTTCTGTGCAAAGAGAAAAGATGGGGTTAAGAGCAATTGGGTTTCATGCATCTTTCTCATGTTCCAGTCTTACAAATAACCCAATGGATTGTATGCCATGTGATTGATGCACAGCAGGTTGTTCTGGGGCAGCACCCTCCAGAGTGGTGAGCCCATGCAGATAGAAGGATAAGGCTCACAGAGGCATGTCATTAGCAGTGCTTGATGGTGCCCTCAATGCCTAACCCCCTTCCCCCCATCCCCCCAGCCCTGACAGCATCTGAGCTCTCTGTGTGGAAGGTTCAGGTACTCATAGTGGGCTCTCTACCTGCTGGCTAGATGGACTACAGTGGGGCTATGAGGCATCACCTTATCATGTTGAGTAACTGTTTTATGTATGGGCTACATGGATGGTGCCCTTGCCACTGAGGCCCATGTCCCCTCTACCATTCAGTGTGGTGAGTGTGAGCACCTATCCTGACAGCGTGGATGAGGTAATTCATCTGTTTCTGGCACCGCAGGGAAGTCCTCCGGTGCAGGCTGTGGGCACTGACCACCCTGGAATCTTCCTTGCATGCATGATTAGTCACATGGCTCGGCATCCTCCGTTTATCCTTGGGATAGAGGACAACCCTCCTGGCCTCCACTGCACTGAGCAGCACTTCGAGGGAAGCATCACTGAATTTGGAGGCTGGAGCTCCCTGGGATTGGCAGGCCATCTTCTCCTTCAATGGTGGGTATGCGACAAATAATTTGATGTCCAGTTGCCTTTTAAATATGGCGTCCGGTTATGAGAGTGGGGGGTGCATGTCATCCAGCCCACCCTGCCGTGCAATATGTTGGGAAACCCCTGACTGCATAATTAATTATGCCAGCATCGTGCAATTCGGTACGAATTCCCCCTGGCCTCTGCGGTGAGGAACACCCCCTGTTCCTGCCCCCAACATGGGACTTAGTCCTGGAATGGAAAGCTCTGCCTAAAGTATTTGTTTAGTTTCTCTGCCATTTCCTTATTACCCATTATAAATTCTTCATTCTCATGGGCCCATATTTCTCTTTCCTAACCTTTTCCTTTTTACATACTTCTAGAAGCTTTTACAGTCGATTTTTATGTTCCACACTACTTTACTTTCATATTCTTTGTTCTCTTTCTTTATTAATTTCTTTATTCTCCTTTGCTGAACTTTAAAATGCTCCAAATCTTTAGGCTTACTCCTTTTTTTGGCAACTTTATATGCCCTTTCTCTTGCTCTAATAGAGTCTTTAACTTCTCTTGTTAACGATGGTTGGATCACTTTTCTTTCTGGCTTTTTGTGCCTTAAAGAAGTGTAAACTTGTTGCAAACCATATATTAATTCTTTAAATGCTAGCCATTGTCTGTCTACCATCATACCTTTTAATGTAGTGCCCCAATCTACCTCAGCCAACTTGCGTCTCATACCCTCGTAGTTTCTTTTGTTTAGATGAAAGGTCCTAGTTTTGGATTGAGTTAGATCACTTTGAAACTTCATATAAAATTCTATCATATTATGGTCACTCTTCCCTAAAGTCACCTTTATTAATTAGCCTTTTCTCATTGCACAATACTAGATCTAAAATAGCCCATTCCCTAGTTGGTTTGTCAATATACTGTTCTAAAAAACTATTGTGTATCCATTCTATGAATTCATCCTCCTCAGCATTAGTGCTAATTAGGTTTACCCAGACTACATGTAGATTGTAATCCCCTTGTACCATGCCCTCCATTACCACTACTATTTGGTGGCCTATAAACAACTCCTACCAAAGTTTGCTGGCGCTTGCTGTTTCTTAGCTCCACCCAAACTGACTCTCCATCTTGATCTTCTTGTCTAAGATCCTCTCTCACTGATGTACTGATCCCATCCTTTATTAACAGTGTGACACCACCTCCTTTTCCTTTTTGCCTATCCTTTCTAAATGCTGAATACCCAGTTCCCAACCTTGGTCACCCTGCAGCCACATCTCTGCAATTGCAATTAGGTCATATTTGTTTACTTCTACTTGTGCCATTAATTTCATCTACCTTATTGCGAATGCTGCATGCATTCAGATTGTGCCTTATTACTTGCACAATCTCTAGCCTTATCTGCTGGCGCACTCTTATGGTTGTACACTCCTGTCCCTTCCTACCATACTTTGATAACTAGTTCCCTTTTTGCTAACCTGCTCTCTAACCTTCTCCTCTCCCTTTAGTCCCTTACATCTTCCCTCATTCTCACTATTTAGTTTTAAAGCCTTCTCTACTGTCCTAGTTAAACAATTTGCCAGAACACTGGTCCCAGCATGGTGAAGTTGCAGACTGTCCCAACGGTATAGCTTCCACTTTCCCCAATAGTAATGCCAGTGCCCCAGGGATCGAAACCCATTTTTCCCACACCAATCTTTGAGCCACACATTTAACTCTCTAATCCTATTTACCCTATACCAATTTTCTCATGGCTCAGGTAATAATCCAGAGGTTATTACCTTTGAGGTTCTGCTTTTTAATTTAGCCATAGCTGCTAATACCCACTAAGCAGAACCTCCTCCCTAGTCCTACTTATGTTGTTGGCACTGACATGGACCATGACTACTGGATCCTCTCCCGCCAGCTGCAAGTTCCTCTCCAGCCCAGAACAGATGTCCTGAGCCCTGGCCTCGGGCAAGCAACACGGCCTTCTGGACTTTCGCTCTCAGCTGCAGAGAATTGTGTCTATGCCCCTCACTATACTGTCCCCTATTGCCACTGCATTGCTGTTAGCTCCCCCCACTGGAATGGCTTCCTGTACCATGGTGCCATGGTCAGTTTGCTCAGGTAATGCGTTGCAGTGTCCATAGTGCGGTCTCTAGCTCAATAACTCTGAGCCAAAGCTCCTCAAGCTGCAGACACTCACAGCAGGTATGTTTGCCCTGGATCACACTGGCTTTTGGGAGCTCCTACATCCTGCAATCGCAGTATATATCCTGCCCTGCCATCCTAATTAAGTAGCTAATTAATTATTTTCTTAATTAATTTTGAATTAAATTAATGCCTCCTCTCACCCCACTCACTGTGCTAATTTAAACCTTAGCAGTCCAGTAATCCAATAAATGCCATCAATTAAGAACAAAAGAAATAACGGACTTACTAGTTTCTTACTTCCCTTTTGTTAGTGTCTCTAAATTAATTATGAGGTAGGTACTTTAGGGTTATTTAAAAGTTGATGTTTTTATAAATTCCAGCTCTATACAGACAGTCCCTAACAGCAATTACCAACAATTGACTAGTGGCTTTCCAGTGAGGTCACTATTTGAATTATTTTCTCTCAAACACAATGCATGCTGGAAGCTGAAGCTGGTCCTCCGCAGGTCCCAGGCAGGTCTGCCTCTCTGCCACTGCTTTTCCTGGCTCTCTCTGAGTCAGTGACTTCTCAATGAAGTCTCGCCCTTTATACCCCCTCTCTTTGCTGAAGTCTTGGTCTTGATACCCCAAACTCCTCATTGAATCTCACTCTTTATACCCTTCTCTTCTCACTGAAGTCTCGCTCTTTTTACCCCATTCTACTCACTGAAGTCTCACTCTTTATACCCACATAGAACCACAGAAAAGTTACGGTGTAGAAAGAGGCCATTCAGTCCATCGTATCTGCGCCAGCCAAAAAAAGAGAAAAAAAGAAACTAGCCGTTCATTTTTAATCCCACTTTCTGGCCCTTGATCCATACCCTTGCAGGTTACAGCTCTTCAGGTGCAGATCCAGGTACCTTATAATTGAGTTGAGGTTTCAGTCTCAACCATCAACTTAGGCAGTGAATTCCAGATGCCCACCACTCTCTGGGTGCAAAAGTTTTACCTCACGTCCCCTCTAATCCTTCTATCAATCACTTTAAATCTATGCCCCCTGATAATTGACCCCTCAGCCAGGGAAAACAGGTCTTTCTTGTCTACCCTATCCATGCCCCTCATAATTAGGTCACCCCTCAGATTCCTCTGTTCTAAGGAAAACAATCCTAGCCTATCCAATCTTTCTTCATAGCTGCAAGGTTCAAGCCCTTGCAACATTCTTGTAAATCTCTTCTGTACTCTCTCCAGAGCAATTATGCCCCTCCTGTAACGTGGTGACCAGAACTGAGCACCAAATTCCAGCTGTGGCCTAATCAGCGTTTTATACAGTTCCATCATTACATTCCGGCTTTTGTATTAAATACCTTGTTCAATTAAAGAAAGTATTTCATATGCTTTCTTTACCACCTTATCCACATGTCCTGCCACCTTCAGGGGCCTGTGGACATGTATTCCAAGCTCTCTCACATCCTCAACCCCTCTCAATATCCTCCTGTTTATTGAATATTCCCTTGCTTTGTTTGCCCTCCCCAAACGCATTACCTCACACTTTTCTGGATTGAATTCCATTTACCATTTTTCTGCCCACTCAACCAAACCATTGATCTCATTTGGAGACAACAACTATCCTCTTCACTATCAACTACATGGCCAATGTCCTCAGTCCTGTGTCATCTGCAAATTTCCCAATCTTGCCTCCCACATTTAAGTACAAATCATTAATATGTACAACAAACAGCAAGGGCCCTAACACTCAGCCCTGTGGAATGCCACTGGGAACTGGTTTCCATTTGCAAATACATCCATCGATCATTACCCTTTGTTTCCTGTTGCTGAGCCAATTTTGGATTCAACTTGCCACCTTTCCCTGCATCCCATGAAATTTCACCTTTTTGACCAGTTTGCCGTGTGGGACCTTGTCAAATGCCTTACTAAACTCCATGTAAACAACATCCGCTACCCTGTCCTCATCAATCCTCCTTGTTACCTCCTCAAAAAATTCGATGAAGTTAGTAAGACACGACATTCCCCTAACAACCATGCCTACTGCGGTAATCTGAGATGCAATACACTTTTAAGAGAATGTGAGCAGATTGACCACGTGACTGTATTATCCAATTGCTGTGTTTCACGGGCTACAATGTTAATCAGTAGGTTAGAACATGGTCTGGTTGGAGAAGCACACATGTATTAGTGCCCTGTTACTTGTGTAAATAAACAGCATGTACTTCACCTTTTATTGGTCTCTGTGTCTGCAGTATCTTGTTTGCCAATTCACCCGCTGGTAGATAGATGTGCAACTATATTCGGTGAGCAAAGCAATCCGACAGAAGGAACATAACACTGACCATCCATGATCAATCTGTGCCTTTCGACAGTTTATCCTGTCTCTCAGAATTTATTACAATAATTTTCCCATCACCAATTGGCGACAAGGCAAAACATGACCAGTTGATGACACCAAGGAAAGCCATGAAAATTCCACTGTTTAGGCAAACTGTGCCTGAACTTGCCTTCTCTGACATCCCTGGCAGCTATGTATGCAGCTACCAGTGCCCTTGCCACATCACACTCTTCCACCACCTACACTTTCCCCTTCTCTTCCTCCAAAGAGACAGAATGCTCATCATCTTCCTCCTTCTGGAGCACATGTCCTCACTGCTGCCCTATGTTGTGCATGCAATACACGACTACCATTCTGGATACCTTGGTTGGTACATACTGAAGGGTCAAGATCTGTCCAAGCATCTGAATTGCATCTTCAGCAACCTGATTGCTTTCTCAGTTACAACTCTGATGCTCAGATGGTTTCTATTTTTACCTTTCCAGGGCATCAGTGTCTGGGCTCTTCACAGGTGTCATTAACTATGTCTTCAGAGGAGCCATCCGCTAACTCTGCTTCAAGGTGTGAATATCTTAGGGAGACTTGACTGGCGCAGGATGAATGGCAGCTTCCTGGGAATCTAGTATAGACATGCATGATGATCTTTTGGTAGTTGCTAATCAGCTAAACATTGCAAGAGTGGAATCCCTTTCAGTTAATTAAGACTTCTGGGTAATCTGTGGGCATCTTGTTTGCATCACATGCACAGTCAATGACTCCCTGGAGCTATGAGAAGGCAGCTGGAATGGCAATCTTGGGTGTCTATTCAGTTGAAAAGCACACCAAAGTGCCCTTTCTGGCAAAGATGGCATTGGGAACCTGTGAGTTGTGCTTGTGGGCAGCAGATTGTGAGAATCTACCAATATTGCCAGCAAATCCCCAGAAGGAGCGAGATTCAAAGAAATTAAGGGCTGTAATAACTTTGATCGTCATTGGCAATACATGATCATCTGGTCCACTTAGCAGGACGTCTTCTTCCAGAGGCTGAAAACATCAGTGGTCACCTGACATGAAACTCTGAGCTCCCTGAGACACTGACGCTCAATCATGGCTAGGAAGTTTACCCACTGCCTGTACTCTCTGTGTTGGAGATATCGCCTCCTGTGAGTTGGGACTCCATGTTCAATGCCCCTCTTTCCTGTACTGCAGCAGGTGGTTAAGCAAGAGGCTATTGCTACTCCTGTTGGTGCTGTTCATCTTGTTTCCATCTGAGGTCCAAGGTAAAGCAGCATTAGTGGCTCCTATGCTGATCTGACAGATGTGAAGTGCGGATCAAAGGCATAAAACCACAAGATTATAGAAATAACCTTCAAAATCTTGGAAATCATCTCCAAGCACAAACTCAGAACAAGTACTGTGAGCAAAAGCCTTTCACTTAGGCAAGGAAACAGGTGTCAGATATCAGTATTTAAAGCATTTCTTGCCTGTCAACTGCTCAGCCACTTCAAAATCTACTCTTTGGTCATTTGGTTTTCCTGATGAGTTCCAGGAAGCCCAGGAAATTATCCACACAATTAAATTTGGAATTCAGGGTTAAAGAAGCAACCAATGAACAGTTTACATGTTTAATATTCCTGGCTATCTCACTGGGAGTTTCCCACGTGCTATAGATCGCACTCAGGTTAAAAGTAGATGCTAGTGGATTCCTTTCGGCTTCCTGGCACTCCAGGAGTTTCAGTTCGTTTAACCTGTCATCCACCTCTTCAGATTGTGTCCAATCCAACAAGAAAAGATGCACTGTTGGACTTGGTTCTTGTAAATGAGGTGGGTCAAGTAGATTAGGTGTCAGTGGGGGAACATTTAGGAGACGGTGTTCATTGTATTGTACATTTTTGGATGATGATGAAAAAGGATGATAGACAATCCAGAGTAAGAATAATTAACTTGTCAAGAGCCAACTTCGATGGGGCAAGAACGGAACTGGGCCAGATAGACTGGAATGAAAGGTTGGCAGGAAAAGCTGTACCTGAGCAATGGGTTACACTCAAAAAAGAATTGGTTTGGGAACAGTCAAGGTATATTCCATTGAAATGGAAAGGCAGGGCAAAAAATCCAGAGCTCCTTGGATGAAAAAGGAGATTGAAATTAAGATAAAGAAGAAAAAGTACGCTTATGACAGGTGTCAGGTAGAAAATACAATTGAGAGCCAAGAGGAATACGAAAGGTTCAGAGGGAAGGTGAAAAAGAGGGATTATGAGACAAGACTGGCGGCCAACATAAAGGGGAATCCTAAAGTCTTCTATAGACATATAAACGGTAAAAGGGTGGTAAAAGGAGGAGTAGGGCTGATTAGGGACCTAAAAGGGAATTTACATATGGACAAAGGGGCCATGGCTGAGGTATTAAATGAATACTTTGCAACTGTCTTTACCAAGGAGGTAGATGGTGACAGATGAGGAAACTTTGTCACTAGAAGGGTTCAAAATTGACAAAGAGGAAGTGTTGAATAGACTGTTGGTAATTAAAGTTGACAAAGCACTGGGATCGGATGAGATGCATCCAAGGATATTGAAGGAAGTGAGAGTAGAAATTGCAGAGGTACTGGCAATAATCTTTCAATCTTCCCTAAACTCAGGGGTGGTGCCAGAGGACTGGAGAATTGCAAACATCATGCCCTTGTTCATAAAAGGTTGTAAGGATAAGCCCAGCAATTACAGGCCAGTGGTGGGCAAAATTCTAGAAACAATTATTCGGGATAGAATTAGTAGTCCCATGGAAAAATATGGGCTGATAAGTAAGAGCCAGCATGGGTTTCTAATGGGGAAATCATGCTTAACTAACTTGCTGGAGTTTTTTGAAGAGGTAACAGAAAAGGTCGATGAAGGTAATGCTGTTGATATGGTGTACATGGACTTTCAAAAAGCATTTGACACAATGATACACAACAGACTTGTGAAAAAGTTATTGCTCATGGAATAAAAGGGACAGTAGCAATGTGGATACAAAATTGGCTGAAAAATAGGAAGCAGAGAGTAATAGTCAACTTTTCGAGCTGGAGGAAGATTTGTAGTGGAGTCCCCCAGGGATCGGTATTGGAGCTCTTGCTTTTCCTGATATATATTAATGATCTAGATCTTGGTGTGCAGGGGACAATTTCAAAGTTTGCGGATGATATGAAGTTTGGGAGTGTTGTGAACTGCGAAGAGGACGGTGTGGAACTGTAAGAGGACATAGACAAGTTGGTAGAGTGAGCAGATAAGTGCCAGATGAAGTTCAATGTGGAGAAGTGTGAGGTGATGCATTTTGGTAGGAAGAACATGGACAGACAATATAAAATAAGCAGTGAAATTTCAAAGGGGATGCAGGAGGAGAAAGACAGGTGCATTTATGCATAGGTCATTGAAGGTCGCAGGACAGGTGGTGAGAGCAGTTAATAAAGCATATAGTATCCTGAGCTTTATTAATAGGGGCATAGAGTACAAGAGCAGGGAGGTAATGCTGAATTTATATAAGGCATCTGTTAGACCTCAGCTGGAATACTGTGTACAGTTCTGGGCGCCACATTATAGGATGGATGTGAACACATTAGAGAGAGTGCAGAAGACGTTTACAAGAATGGTGGGTGGATTGGGGAGATTGGGACTGTTCTCCTTGGAGGGAAGAAGGCTAAGAGGAGCCAAAAGCAAAAAATTGCAGATGCTGGAAATCCAAAACACAAACAAAAATACTAGGAAAAACTCAGCAGGTCTGGCAGCATCTGCGGAGAGGAGCACAGTTAACGTTTCGAGTCCACATGACTCTTCAACAGAACTAAGGAAAAATAAAAAAGAAGTGAAATATAAGCTGGTTTGTGGGGGGGGGGGGTCGGTGGTGGGACAAGAAGAGCTGGATAGAGGGCCAGTGATAGGTGGAGATAACCAAAACATGTCACAGACAAAAGGACAAAGAGGTGTTGAAAGTGGTGATATTATCTAAAGGAATGTGCTAATTAAGAGTAGAAAGCAGGACGAGCAAGGCACAGATAGCCCTAGTGGGGGTGGGGTGAGGTGAAGGAATCGAAAAAGGCTAAAAGGTAGAGATAAAACAATGGATGGAAATACATTTAAAAATAATGGAAATAGGTGGGAAAAGAAAAATCTATATAAATTATTGGAAAAAACAAAAAGGTGGGGGAAAATCAAAAAGGAGGTGGAGATGGAGGAGAGAGTTCATGATCTAAAATTGTTGAACTCAATATTCAGTCCGGAAGGCTGTAAAGTGCCTAGTTGGAAGATGAGGTGCTGTTCCTCCAGTTTGCATTGAGCTTCACTGGAACAATGCAGCAAGCCAAGGACAGACATGTGGGCATGAGAGCAGGGTGGAGTGTTAAAATGGCAAGCGACAGGGAGGTCTGGGGAATGCTTGCGGACAGACTGAAGATGTTCTGCAAAGCGGTCACCCAGTCTGCGTTTGGTCTCTCTAATGTAGAGGAAACCGCATTGGAGAGGAGATTTGATAGAGATGTTCAAAATCATGAGGGGGCCTGAAGATTAGATAGGGAGAAGTTGTTCCCACTCATAAAATGGTCAAGAAGAAGAGGGCACAGATTTAAAGTGATTTGCAAAAGAAGCAAATTTGACATGAGAAAAAGCTTTTTCACACGAGTAGTTCGGGTCTGAAATGCACTGCCTGGAGGCAGGTTCAATTGAGTCATTCAAGAGGGCATTAGATGTTTATTTGAATGTGCAATGGTATGGGGAAAAGGCAAGGCAATGGCGCTTGGTCATAATGCTCATTTGGAGAACTGGTGCAGGCACAATGGGCTGAATGGCCTCCTTCTGTGCAGTTAAAATTCTGTGATTAAATTCCCGCCAAACAGTGCAAGAGCTGAAAAGGAGGTTAAGTTAAAGTAGGTGAATTCAATACCAAATCAGGTACAGGAAGAGAGAGACTGAAAATTTGGATTGTGAAAAAGAGAAAAGAGACAGAAAGAAAAAGTAAGATCTTTTAAAGAAATCTCTTAAAACAAGTCACAACCTGATGGACTGAGACTCCACACTTATAATTGTTCATTTTCTGGACAAGAGGCTTGGGAGTTATTGACAATTATCATATTGTTGAACTTAACTTTCTGCGGCAAGTTTAGTAGACAATTGCTGTGTAAATATAACATCTTCATGAAAGCCACAGAGAGGTTAAGGGCATTACATAGTTTCTGTGAACTACATCAGCGGAGTAGTGCAAATTGACCAGCAACTTGTGGTGATTCACAACTTGCAGGGTATCTCTTCCTCGTTGCAAGTTGCTGGCTGCATTAATAATGTGTGTCATTTAAACCGTGTTATTTTTCAGCAAAATCTAGCAAATATTTATTTATTAGATGTTCTTTCATGCAAGGTCAATTAAAAATCTAAAGACACAATCAAGGGTGCATCAACAAAATCAAATTTTAAAATTAATCCATATTGATGTAAGCAGTTTCCATTTGAATTTTTTGGAACTATGATCTATTTTAGTCCAAGAATAAGAATATGGAGTGTAGTCATCCGACATTAATGTTACTGTCTGTTTAGCAGTCAGAGTGGAGCAGTTATTTTGGCACAAACACAATTTTTGGTGTAATTACTGCAATGTTGAATTTTGCTCAGTTAATTAATCATGGGCGTAATGCACTAAATCACCAAATAAACTAATTATTAAGGGGTTGACATAACTAAAGTAAGCGGACGAGTGATTCTGCATCACTTTTCAAGCACTAATTGAGATACATGTGAATCAGGCCTCCATTATTTTCATGTGAGAGAGAAATTTAAGGGCAGACATTACTGTCATTGATAATATCTGATTATTCCTACGCTCTCATTGTAAATTTGCCATATAAATGCAAAAGTAATTGACAATGATACATTACCTGAAGTTGAAACTTGAGAGAGGGATCCTCTACAGAGTCAGACACTGAGAACAACACTTCAACCACAGTGGTAATGGTAACCCAAGAGTCCCACTAAGCTGGATGTCACAATTACACAATTAATACCGATGGATATTAGTCCCTGAGCTAAGTAGAGGAAAGTGACAGGTGGCAAATTAGTGTAGACTGCTGAGAGAACCATCGTGTCTGGCAAAGATCCCAACTTGTGTTATAAGGATGTGGTGTTATTTTGCTGTTGGCTGAAGCTCGTCAGCAGAGCATTAAAAATATCTTCAATGTCTGATCAGAACACTTTCTGTTGTCTAAACCTGTTTGGTGGGGCAGATGCAGGGGTGTTAAGGGAACATCTTCCTTTATGACTGAGCTGCCCCTTCAGGTTTAGCAATTGTAAACAAGGTTTTCCCAACTGTTGTACAATATGATTTAAAATGAAGTTCCTCAAAATGAGGCAATGGTCTCACACTTTCTCTTCTGTTGACCCTGTGCTTTGCTGACGGAAGAAAACAATACCACAGTAATTTGCAAGTCTTCACTCCTGATAAGGACAGCACGTGGGAACTCTGGTCAGAGATGGGGACAATTCTGTGACCTGCACCCCCACGGTATCAAGGTAGACCTCATGATACATGCTTTGCTTTGTAAATGGCCCCTTATATGTTCGCAATCATGCTCACTCTTTTCTTCAGACAAATTGAAAGCATTTGCTTCATTAACCATAGCTGTGGATGTGATTGAGTTATCCACATAGTTATTAAATTTACCTGGAAAAACTCAGCAGGTCTGGCAGTATCGGCGGAGAAGAACAAAGTTGACGTTTCGAGTTCTCATGACCCTTCAACAGAACTGAGTAAAAATAGGAGAGGGGTGAAATATAAGCTGGTTTAAGGTGGATGGGGGTGGGGGGAGAGAAGTGGGAGGGGGGGTGATTGTAGGGACAAGCAAGCAGTGATAGGAGCAGATAATCAAAAGATGTCACAGACAAAAGAACAAAGAGGTGTTGAAGGTGGTGATATTATCTAAAACAATGTGCTAATTAAGAATGGATGGCAGGACACGCAAGGTACAGCTCTAGTGGGGGTGGGGTGAAATAAGACTAACATGGCATAAAAGGTATAGATTTAAAAATAATGGAAATAGGTGGGAAAAGAAAAATCTATATAAATTATTGGAAAAAACAAAAGGGAGGGGGAAGAAACGGAAAGGGGATGGGGATGGAGGAGGGAGTTCAAGATCTAAAGTTGTTGAATTCAATATTCAGTCCAGAAGGCTGTAAAGTGCCTAGTCGGAAGATGAGGTGCTGTTCCTCCAGTTTGCATTGGGCTTCACTGGAACAATGCAACAAGCCAAGGACAGACATGTGGGCAAGAGAGCAGGGTGGAGTGTTAAAATGGTAAGCGACAGGGAGGTTTGGGTCACTCTTGCGGACAGACTGAAGGTGTTCTGCAAAGTGGTCGCCCAGTTTGCGTTTTGTCTCTCCAATGTAGAGGAGACTGCATTGGGAACAACGAATGCAGTAGACTAAGTTGGGGGGAAATGCAAGTGAAATTCTGCTTCACTTGAAAGGAGTGTTTGGGCCCTTGGACTGTGAGGAGAGAGGAAGTGAAGGGGCAGGTGTTGCATTTTTTGCATATGCATGGGGAGGTGCCGTAGGTGGGGGTTGAGGAGTATGGGGTAATGGAGGAGTGGACCAGGGTGTCCCAGAGGGAACGATCCCTATGGAATGCCGCCGGGGGAGTGAAGGGAAGATATGTTTGGTGGTGGCATCATGGTGGAGCTGGTGGAAATGGCAGAGGATGATCCTTTGAATGCAGAAGCTGGTGGAGTGATAAGTGAGGACAAGGGGGACCCTATCATGTTTCTGGGAGGGAGGGGAAGGCGTGAGGGTGGATGCGCGGGAGATGGGGCTGGACACGGTTGAGGGCCCTGGTTTTCCACCCACGGTCGTTGACAGGGCCCTCAACTGTGTCCGGCCCATCTCCCGCGCATCCACCCTCACGCTGTCTCCTCCCTCCCAGGAACATGACAGGGTCCCCCTTGTCCTCACTTGTCACCCACCAGCCTCCGCATTCAAAGGATCATCCTCCGCCACTTCCGCCAACTCCAGCATGATGCCACCACCAAACACATATTCCCTTCACCCAGCCTGGCAGCATTCCATGGGAACATTCCCTCCGGGATACCCTGGTCCACTCCTCCATCACCCCCTACTCCTCAACCCTCACCTACGGCACCTCCCCATGCATATGCAAAAGATGCAACACCTGCCCCTTCACTTCCTCTCTCCTCACCGTCCAAGGGCCCAAACACTCCTTTCAAGTGAAGCAGCATTTCACTTGCATTTCCCCCAACTTAGTCTACTGCATTCGTTGCTCCCAATGCAGTCTCCTTTTCATTGGAGAGACCAAACGCAAACTGGGCGACTGCTTTACAGAACACCTTCGGTCTGTCTGCAAGAATGACCCAAACCTCCCTGTCGCTTGCCATTTTAACACTCCACCTCGCTCTCTTGCCCAAATGTCTGTCCTTGGCTTGCTGCATTGTTCCAGTGAAGCCCAATGCAAACTGGAGGAACAGCACTTCATCTTCCGATTAGGTACTTTACAGCCTTCCGGACTGAATATTGAATTCAACAACTTTAGATCTTGAACTCCCTCCTCCATCCCCACCCCCTTTCCGCGTTTCTTCCCCCTCCCTTTTGTTTTTTCCAATAATTTATATAGATTTTTCTTTTCCCACCTATTTCCATTATTTTTAAATCTATACCTTTTATGCCATGTTAGTCTTATTTCGCCCCACCCCCACTAGAGCTGCACCTTGTGTGTCCTGCCATCCATTCTTAATTAGCACATTCTTTTAGATAATATCACCACCTTCAACACCTCTTTGTTCTTTTGTCTGTGACATCTTTTGATTATCTGCTCCTATCATTGCTTGCTTGTCCCTACAACCACCGCCCCCCCCCCCCACTTCTCTCCCCCCACCCCCCACCTTAAACCAGCTTATATTTCACCCCTCTCCTATTTTTACTCAGTTCTGTTGAAGGGTCATGAGAACTCGAAACGTCAACTTTGTTCTTCTCCGCCGATACTGCCAGACCTGCTGAGTTTTTCCAGGTAATTCTGTTTTTGTTTTGGATTTCCAGCATCTGCAGATTTTTGTTTTTATTTTTTTTTTTATAGCTATACTTATTAAGTTTGCCTTACAAACTCTTTTGGATCATCACCACTTTTTACAGGCTGCCGAACAATATTTTTGTTTACAACATGGGAATAGGTGTGGAAAGATATGTGTTTTATATGCTGTATAAGTAATCTTAACCTATATGCCAGAGCGTGTTTTTATATTATGAATAAGTGGGTTTACACTGTGAAGCTTTGAACAAGGGATACAAAGAAAATGTTAACTTAAGCACCTACAAGACCAAAATCATTTCTGTAAAATCTTGAAATCTGAAACAAAAATCATTGTCTCACCCCAAATATTCCTTCTGTGCGGAGAACAGCAACATGTTTGTATCATTTTCAAGTCCGAAAATGCTCATGGCATTGAGTCCACTACTTCGAAAGACCAAACAAGGATTAGTCTTAGTTCTGTCTACAAATATGACCGAGTCGCCTTTTGCTTGCCATACATCAGTTTAACTTGTCAGCTGTGGCTCAAGTGGTAGTATTATTGCTTTTGAGGCAGAAGGTTGCGGGTTCAAATTCCACCGGAGACCTGAGTACAATAACCCAGGCTGGCATTATGGCGCAGTACTGAAAGAGTGTTGCACTGTTGGAGGTGTCATCTTTCAGTTGAGATGTTAAAACAAAAGTCCTCTCTGCCTTCTCAGGTAAACACAAAAGATTCCATAGCAGAATTTTGAAGAGGAGCAGGGGAGTTATCTGTGGTGTCTTGCCAATACTTATCCCTCAATCAACACAACTAATACAGATTATCTGGTCATTATCTCATTGCTGTTGGTGGGAGCTTGCTGTGTGCAATTTGGCTGCCTTGTTTCCTCAAATACAATAGCTATTACCTTCAAAAGAATTTCAGTGGCTGTAAAGTGTGTTGCGACGTCCTGAGGCTCTAAAAGGCATTACATAAATGCAAATCTTTATTTCTCGCCCACCCTCATTGTGATCTATCTTTCTTTGGACACCTTCAGATTTGCTGCTGCCCCGGTAAGGAGGGAACATAAAGGACTTGAGGATCAAGGATCAAGGCATCTACTGGGATTGAGACCAAGGTCTTCAGCAGGTAAGGGTTTGGAATTGACAGGAAGGAGAGTTAAAGGCCATCTCCTACCATTGAGGTGACCTCAAGGTCTTTACCGCGATTACATAGGGGCCGCTGGCATCTTCCATGCGGAATTGCAGAGGAGAGTTTCACCCAATATCTCAAAGCAGATGTATACCATGAGTTTGTTCTCATAGAGTTGTTAGAAATTACAATTCAAATGAGATCTTATTGCATTTGCAAAATTAAATTGGTCAATGATCTTGAAATGAAATCAGAATGCTTTGATCTGATTGACTAAAACTATGAAGGGCATGGACCACATTGTTGCTTGTATTGTCTGTGGAATGTAAACAGTGAAAGATGTACAGTAAAAATCTGAAGAATCGAATATCCCAGGCGATCTGTCCACAAATTTGTGTTAAGTGGAGCTTTGTGAAAGCAGAGGAAGACCCATTCCCACATGAATACATCTCTATGTAATCTGATACGCCTGCAAATGTGGTCTATGTCAAAAACAACAGATTCAAAAGCCAAATGAAAACACAGTAAAGTGGCAAATGTGTGAAAAAGTCTTTATTCAATTTGTCCACACCATACAATGGCCTGACCTTATAAAAGGCCGGAGCTTTGCATTGAAATATGTCAGGAATTAGCTCTGGAAAAATCCATAATCTTTTTATGCTTAGCATGTTGTCTTTGGGCGGTCCACCATCAATGCAGTCAAACATGTTTTTGGCGTTTTCGTGCTGTAGTACAAAATCCCAGAACATCTCTACATCCGTTGTTGCATCGACTAAGGAAACAGGCAGGGGAGAGGGCAGGCATTCTCAGGCTCTTCAGTTGAAGAATGTATTGCATCCACGATTGCATCATCTGTCAATTCCGTTGTGCAGTATATGACTTTATTCCACCTGTGGGTAATTTTCCATGGTTGTCTCTGCTGGAATTCCTATGCTGGCCTTCTGCAGGTGAGCAAAAAGTGCCTCACCCTTGGGTTTTGAGCAAAAAAAGTTGTTCATCATCACCCAGCTCCTCCTCGTTGCTGACATCTTGTGCAGTCGTAACCTGTTTGAGCCCAGCGTGGTGGAAGCAGTTGGCAATTGTGGCTTCCGTCACCATCTTTCACACCTTCTTCATCATGAACATAGCCTCTAGAACATTTGGGTTGTATTTCTGCTTCTTATCGATGGCCTCAATAACCTGAGAGATCAGCTGCCATCGGTAGTAGGTTTTCAGGTTCCTAATCACCCCCTGACCCATTGACTGGAGATTGGCAATGGCGTTGGGAGGCAAGAACATCAATTTGACTCTCTTGAAGTCAGTTATGTCGGGGTGTGCAGGGAAACTGTCGGTAATGATGGCAATCTTCCTTTTCTTTCACTGATATGCCTTGTCCACGTTCCTGATCCATGCCTCAAAAATGCTGGAGGTCACCCGGGTTGTTTTCTTAGCCTCGTACTGCGTGGGCAGTTCATGAAGCAACATGGCTTCTTGGACTTTCCTATCACAAGAAATGTAATAACCGCTATTTAGTAGGCAAGTTATACCTTAAACTACAGAAAAGATCCCCCATGTGACTCTTAACATGACCAAAAATTCCACACCATGGTTATGCTTTACATTATCCTTTAAGTGGACATTTTATTCTCCCAGAACCAGTCCAAAGCTATTCTCTGCTCCTGATGGCCTGCTTCTTTTTCCTTTTCTCAGTCAGGTGACTTCTAACCCCAGAACTGACTTCCACTATGAGGGTTACACTGGAGGTTCCTTTTCTTTAGCCCAAGTTAGGCAAATCTTCCAGCCGCCATTAACTCCTCAGGAACTCGGTCTCACCAAACTGAATGCGAGCTCCCACGTGCACTCTGCATGGTGAACAACAGGGTCAGCATTTCTTCTGCTTCAGGAGCAAGAATAGCTACCTGTATCTCCTGCTCTCTCTTTCCCTCCCTCTCAGGTTCTTGTAAGCTCACTTGGGTCTGTGAGGTTCCATGATATGTTAGGAAACACTGTAGCTCAATACTACAATGGCTTGCTATGGACCCCTCCCTTCCCAAAGCCCATCTACATGGCAATGTGAATCACATGGGCCTTGTATCTAGGTAGAAATGTCAATTAGCTATTCTCTAGCGGTGTTCAGATGAAATGTGGGACTGATTTAAATTCTCCATGTAGCATCACTGAGGCTGCTGGTTGTCCATAGGGAGAAAACTGCTAATTATGCCAAAGAATTTCATAGAACCAGAGGGAAGTGAGACATTAGAGGAGAACTGGAGACCTGGAACCCAGGGCAGTCCTGCCCCTCGCTTCATCAATGCTGAACTAGATCTAATGTTGGAGGCCGTGAGGGAGGTACTCTTACTAAATGGTGGTAGGAAGAAGCCACTACATTATTCACAGGACTAAATGGATCATTCAGATGTTTTCCTACTATCTTTATTTACCGTTTTTCTCTATTTGCACTGTATAAATGATAACACTTTAAGCCACGTGCCTGGGACTCCTTTCATTGTTGCCTTAAAACGGAAAGAGGTATGAAGTGGTGAAAGACATAGCAGGATCTTCCATGGAGAGGCCAAAGCATCTGGGCAGACCTGCTGGTGGTAAGTTATTAGATGTTCCAGGTTTCATTTTCCATGTATGTGCTAGCACAGGTATCCCAGATTCCCTTCCATGCCGTGCTTCTCAACCTCGGTCAAAGGGACTCACCTGAAATATTTCTGGATCAGGAGATTTCTGACATTCATGGAATCCTCTTGAGCCCTTTGCACCCTGAGCTGTGCCTATCCACCTTGTTGTGCATCTGAGGCACCTCTCTGTCCAGAATAAACTCCCTCTCCCTCCACTTCCTTCCCTCTCACCTTCTGCTCCTGCTCTTTCCATGATGAGCTGTCTCCTTCTAGGGTCTCAACATCCTCAGGTTCATGTAGAGTAAAGGGTTAGCTCTAATGAAAGTTACTGAGCATGAGCATAAGGGGCTGTGTCATAGTGATGTCACTCATTGAGAAGATCAGTGAGAAGCAGCACCTCAGAGAGTAGCTATAGTTATTCCCTGATGTTCTATAACCTTGCGAATAGTTACTGATGTAAATAGAGGCATTTTGAATGAAAGAACATTGCCACCAGCAAGAATCCCGAGACAAACCCACAATAACAGATGGCGGTAGCAGTGACTATACACAGATGAACAGTAGAGAATGACAGAAAATGCCTAAAGAGAAACCCACTAGTACAGAGAAGAGGGTGAAGGCCTTTGAGGTCAACCCAGCAACCACACTGCAGAGGAAAAACATGAACGCAACCAGTAGCTAGCAAGACAAGCAGTGTGGAAATAAGGATTTGTGACCCAGGGTGGGAGATGGCTCTACTTTACTCCTGCCAGAATCATTCCAAAATATAAAGGGTCCTAGACAGGCTGATCAAGGAAAAAATTGGAGAAGGTGTTTCATCCGGTATCACAATGCTTCAGATCTTGCGAGTAAAGATAACAAAGACCAAGTTAGCACTTCGTTATATACTGTCAGGAGCATCGCGAATGATGTGCTTCCCAGACAGGGGGTGAACAAAGAGACAGCTTCCTACAAGGGTGTCATTGGAGACTCTGACTCATACCGTAATCTATTTAAAAATATTGTGATAGAGAGGGCAAAATTTAATTGATGCAGTCAAAAACAGGGTGAATGGATCGACTCATTAATCAATCAGTTGTATCTCCTAGCCAACAATTGTGAATATGGAACATTAAAAGGCGATCCGATCAGAAATAGAATAATCATTGTTGATTTAGATGAAAACCTCTCTGACATTTTACAATTTCGGAGTTAACTTTAAGTAAAGCTGTACAACTGGCCAGGCAGAGCAAAGAGCTGAGGCAAAATAAGATCTTTGTACAAATGCAAGGAAAATTCCACAAAAACAGCCCAATGAAATTGTTCAGTTTGTGGGTTCTAAAACCAAAGGTATAGCAAGGCAGCAACCAGAGAAGCACCCTAAAAAGGCACCAGCCACCATTTTTCAATGTCCTCACTGTGGCAGGAAGAAGGTCCACATGCTGGAAGAATGCGCTGCCCAAATTGTGCAGTGCCATGGCTGTGGAGAGATAGGCTATTTTAAAGCGGTCTGCCATTCCAGGAAATCTGTTTCCAAGACAGAAATAAAGGTAGGAAAGATAGGACATAAAGATAGGTAGGAAAGTAAGTTGTGGAGAGGACGTAAGGAAGCTAACAAACAGATATGATAGGTTAAGTGAATGGGCAAAGATCTGGCAGATGGAGCATGATGTAGGAAAATGTGAAAAAGGACAGGATTTTTAAGTCTGCGGGCAGGCATGATTGGCGGGCCTGGGATCAGCTGGGGAACGGACTGCCAACCGTGATCAGCCCCGACTACCACCACGAAGCACGCGCTGAAATGCTCAGCCCTGCTGGGGTGGGGGCGGGAGGAGGGCAGGTGTTGACGTAAGTGAGGGCACGGGCGAGAGCTGAATGAAAGCTTCCTGAAGGCAAAGAGCTGCCTCAGGTGCTGAAGACTTGAAAACAATTAAATAAAGTCTTTCAAATCAGCAAAAAGATGTCCAAGCATCACAATCAGTCATCTGAGTATATACAAGATAAAAATGATGTCCATAGATTTTTTTAAAAATTTAATAACGGAAACCTCACCCCATCCTTGGGATGAGGTTTCATGAAAAATGCAGAGAACGCCTGGCTGATTTGCTCGTTCACCAGCCGTAAGGTTGGACTGACCATGAAAAATCAGAGGCAATTGCAACTTTAATTATACTAATTGGCCTCTTAATTGTTGGCGGGCTTCTGACTTCTGACTTTTGTGCACGCCCGCCAACCGAAATATTGCGCGAGTGTGGGATGACGTTGGGACACTACAGTCCTCTGAGGAACTGGATGCAGTACTCCAGATGAGGCCTAGTGTCTTATACAAGTTCAACATGACCTCCTTACTCTTGTACTCAATGCCCCTTTTAATAAAGCCTAAGATACTATATGCTTTACTAACTGCTCTCTCGACTTGCCCTGCCATCTTGCGTGACCTACGTATGTATACACTAAGTTCTCTTTGTTCCTGCACCTCCTTTAGAGGCTGTCCCTTTATTTTATACCATCTTACCATATCTTTTCTGCCAAAATTAATCACCTCACACTTCTCTGCATTGAACTTCATCTGCCACTTGTCTGCCCAATTCACCAACATGCCCATGTCCTTTTGAAGTTCAAGACTATCCTCATCACAGTTGACAACATTTCCAATCTTGGTATCGTCTGCAAATTTTGAAATCATGCCCTGCATACCACAGTCTAGATCATTAATATATATAAGGAAGAGCAAGGGTCCCAAAACTGGCCCCTGGGGAACTCCACTACATCCCTTCCACGAATCTGAAAAACAACCATTTATCACTACTCTCTGTTTCCTGTCACTCAGCCAACTTCTTACCTAAGTGCCCACTTTCTCTTTTATTCCATGACCTAGAATTTTACTCACAAGTCTGTTGTGTGGCACTGCATCAAATGCCTTTTGAAAATCCATATACACCTCATCAACAGCATTTCCCTTATCAGCCTTCTCTGATACCTCCTCAAAAAATTCCAGCAAGATGGTTAAACATGGTTTCCCCTTAATGAATCCAAACAGGCTTTCCTTAATTATCCTGCACTTATCTAAGTGACTATTGATTTTATCCCGTACTATAGTTTCCAGATGTTTTCCTATCACTGAGGTCAAACTGACTGGTCTATAGTTTCTAGCTTTACCCTTGCACCCCTTTTTGAACATTTACAATTCTCCAGTCCTCTGGCACCTCCCCGTTTCTAAGGAAGGCTGGAAGATTATCACTAGTGCCTCTGCAATTTACACTCTCACTTCCCTCAGTACCGTTGGATGCATTTCATCTGGTCCTGGTACCTTATCTACTTTAAGTAAAAATAGCCTTTCTAATACCTCCTTCCTCTTGATTGTAAGTTCTTCTAGTGTACCAGCTACCTTCTATCTCATCTCGGTAGCATCTTCTTCCTTTGTAAAGACAAATGAAAAGTACTCGTTGAACACCTCCACTCCTTCTCCTGCCTCCACATGCAAGTCCCTTTTTTGTCCCTAATCAGCCCTACTCTTTCTTTAGCTACCCATTTATTATTTGCATGCTTATAGAAGATCCTGGGATTCCCTTTTATGTTCGCTGCCAGCCTCTTTTCATGCTCTCTCCTTGCTTTGCTTATTAGTTTCTTCACTTCCCCTCTGGTCCTTTTATATTCAGCCTGATTCTCCACTGTATTTTCTACCTGACATATGTTGTACATGCACTTCTTCCTTTACATCTTTACCTCTATCTCTCTCATCATCCTGGGCACTCTGGATTTATTTGTCCTACTTTTCCCCTTCAAAGGAATATACCTTGACATTGCCTGCAATACCTTTTCTTTGAAGGTGGCCCCTTGTTCAGCCTTCATCTTTTCTGCCAATATTTGATTCCAACTCGCTTGACTCAGATGCATTCTCATCCCATCGAAGTTGGCTTAACCCAATAATTATCCCTGCTTTGGATTATTCCATCCTTATCCATGATTAACCAAAGCCTCATGTTACAATGGCCACTGTCCCCTAGAGGCTCTTCGACTGATATTTGATCCACTTGGGCCAACTCATTCCCCAGGACCAGGTCCAAAAGTGCATGTCCTCTAGTTGGACTGGAAACATACTGCTGCAGAAAATTATCTTGAACGTATTCCAGGAACTGTCACCCCTCTTGTCCCTTTGTAGTATTCCTATCCCAGTCTATATTTGGATAATTGAAGTCCTCCAGTATGATCACACTATAATTCTTGCACCTCTCCATAATTTCTTTACGAATTTGTTTTTCCACATCCCTTCCACTAATTGGTGTCTACACACTACACCAATCAATGTTATTGCACCTTTTTCATTCCTTACCTCTAGCCAGAGAGCTTCCATCCTTGACCCCTCTGGAACATCCCCTCTCTCCAGTACTGTAATGCCATCTTTAACCAATACTGCCACTTCCCGCCCTTTTCCTTCTTCCCTGACTCTCCTAAACAACTTGTACCCAGGAATATTTAATGCCCAGCCCTGCCCTACTTTCAGCCAGGTTTCTGTTATAACAATATCATAATTCGATTTGTCAACCTGTGCCTGCAGTTCTCCAATCTTATAAACCACACTCCGTGATTCACATACATGCACATTAGCCCTGATTTAGGCTTTTTTTTTAAACTTTCCCCTTTATTCTGACCTCATCTAATGACTTACTATTGCCTGCTCTAATTCTATCTACCTTGATACTACTCTCTGATATATGCTCGTTATCAGTTGATGCATCACTACTTCCCACTGCCAGTTTTTCTCCTCTGTATTCTGAGTATCCCCTCAGGCTCCCATTCCCCTGCCAATCTAGTTTAAACCCCCAACAGCACTAGCCAACCTCCCCACAAGGACATTAGTCCCAGTCCTGTTAAAATGTAACCAGTCCTTCTTGCACAGATCCCACCTGCCCCAAAACTGATCCCAATGCCTCTGAAATCTAAAGTTCTCCCTCCTACTCCATTTCTTCAGCCACGTGTTGAACTGCTCAATCTAACTATTCTTATGCTCATTAGCACGTGGCACTGGGAGTAATCCTGAGATTATTGCTGTTGAGGTCCTGCTTTTTAATTCCCTTCCTAACTCCTTAAAATCTGCTTTCAGGGCCTCATCGCTTTTCCTACCTATGTCATTGGTCCCAATGTGGACCACAACCTCTAGCTGCTCGCCCTCCCCAAAAGAATGTCCTGCAGCCGGTCTCTGATAGCCTTGACCCTGGCACCATGGAGGCAACATACCATCCTGCAGTAACATCTATGACCACAGGAATGCCTGTCTGCTCCTCTAACTATGGAATCCCCTGCCACTATAGCACTTTCACTCTCCCACTTACCCTTCTGTGCAGCTGAGCTAGCCGTGGTTCTTGCTACAGTCCTCTGAGGAGCCATCTCGCACACCAAAATGGAAAAACGGTTAGAGGGTGAAATAGCCTCAGAGGATTCCTGCACTACCTGCCTGTTTCTCTTAGATTCTCTGGCGGTCACCCATTCCCTCTCTGCCTGTGTACTTCTTAGCTGTGATGTGATCACCTCTCTAAACATGGTATCCACATAATCCTCAGCCTTACAGATGCACCACAGTGACTCCAGCCACTGCTAAAGTTCTGCAACCCAGAGCTCAATTTTCTGCAGCTGGTGACACTTTCTGCGGTTGTAGTTATCGAGGGCACTTTGTGCCTGCACAACTTCCCACATCCCACAAGATTCACATTCCACATGGCCAAGCCGCACTGATATACCTTAAACTTTATATAAAGTGTTTACTCACCTGTCACTCAACAATTGTCTCCTCCTCTCCCTCTTGTGTCTCTTTATGAAGTCCTGCTGCTTTCTCCCTCTCGTGCTCTTTTATCTCCTGGGTTCCTCTCTGGTTCTCTTTGACTTCACACTTGATTTTCTCCAAATCTGGTCAGTCCACTGAGACACACCAACAGCACCACAACTAGCTCCTTTTTGAACTCTCCGCTCCTCTCGCGCTCTTTTATTATGTGTTAATTAATTAAATTATTTTTCTTAATTTACTTTATAATTAACAAATCCTACCACTCAGGATAAACTTACTACTATTTATAAACTGTACTGATGCTAATAAAACCTTACAATTACAAATAAATGACCAATTTGAAAGACAATCAAAGAAAAGGCAATAGATACTCACCAGCCAATCACCTACCTACTCCCTTGTGATGTCACACCTTGATTTGTCTACACCAAAGAAGGTCCTACACTCACAACTGAAAAGAGTCAGGAGTGAGGTAGAGGTGATGCTTAAACAAGGGGTCATTTAACCCATCACTAAACCAGTCAGGTGGTGCTTTGGTATTGTGGCAATCCCAAAACCTGATGGCTCCATTTGAACCTGCGTTGACCTGACATGTTTCAACAAGGCAGTAGAAAGAGAAATCCATCCAATGGCATTGGTAGATGAGAACTTGGCCAAATTTGCAAAAAGTACATTCTTCACCAAACTTGATGCCAACAGCGGATTCTGGCAGCTACCACTGGATCACAAGTCAAAGCTCTTAACCACTTTCTTTACCCACTTTGGATAGTACTGCTTTAACCATCTGCCATTTGGCATCACAATCTGCCCCAGAAATTTTCCAATGGACCATGCCCAACTTACTGGAGGGCATGGAAGGCGTCATATGCCACATGGACGACTTTTAGATCCATGGTTCAACAAAAGAAGAACATGACCAACAGGTCAGGGAAGCCTTATTAACACTGAAAGAGGTTGGCTTGGCACTCACTGACAAATTTGAGTTTTCTAGGCCCACGATAATATTTCTAGGTCATATTATACAAGCAACTGGAATTACCACAGACCCAAAGAAATCAAAAGCATCAAAGAAATTCCCACCACCCAGAAGTATAACAGAGCTACAAAGGTTTATGGGCATGGTCAACCAATTAGGTAAAATATTAGCCCACTTAGCCCAGATAAATGAACCCCTCAGACAATTTTCACGACAGGACCAGGCTTGGTGCTGGACTAAGCATTAGCAGCAATCATTTGAACAAATCAAAACGATGCTAACATTCTCAAGGTCCTATCCCACTACGATACTAAACTTCTCATGATTGTCACAGCAATGCATCTGCAACAGGTCTGGAAGCAGTGCTATTTCAGGTCCAAAGTGATGGCAAAAGAACACCTATTTACTAGGTCATTAAAGAAGACTGAATAGCACTATGCGTTATAGAAAAAGAAGCACTTGCAGTGACTTGGGCATGTGAGGAATTCTTTGGTTACATTGTGCGCTTGCAGTTTGAGTGAGACCTATCATAAGCCACTCGTAAACTTGTTGAACACAAAAGAAATCGCAAAGATGCCATCCATGATCAAGGGATTCAGATTAAGACTCATGTAATATGATGCTACCACTGAGTACATAGAGGGTAAATATCAGACTAAGGCCGACACTCTATCACGCAAACCCACAAATTAAACCAGCACAGAAACTAAAACTTTCATTGAAGAAGTTGAAATCTTCACAACCCTGACTACTCAATACTTGCCAGCAACAGACCAGAAGTTGCAACAATTTTGTGAAGCTCAGAGGCAAGATGAAGAGTACATTTAGATTTGCCAGGTCGGATAGCCACATGAAATTCCAAGCAACACCATGCTGGGGCAATACTTTGAACTAGATTAGTGTCATAGATGACCTTCTGGTATACAATGAAAGACTGGTGGTACCATGAGCTCTCTGCCTGGAGGTCCACCAGAAGATTCACCAAGGACATTTTGGGTTTTTTTTTATATTCAATCACGAGACGTGGGCATCACTGGCTAGATGGTGTATGGCTTGAAGGGGAAATTCCAGGTGGTGGTGGTATTACCAAGTGTCAAACCAGGGCACAACAGTCCATATGGTGGCCAGGTATTACATGCTCTATCGAAGACATGAAGTGAAATTTTCCATGCCTGCTGGCGTCAGATATGTTTGGCACTGTGAGCAGACAATATGGTGAGAAGGCCAAAAATCGGTTTCATGACGTCGTGAAACCAGGTTGCAATCGTCTGCTCTGCCTGTCAATGGCAGGCTGCGTTTCCCACCATCGGATGTCAGGAACTTCATTGTAATACATCTGCACATCATTATAAGCCCAGCTTGCTGGAATCATCCCCCCACGTGAAATTTACCGCCCATGTTGGCAGTAAAACATGCTGGTGCAGAACATATCTTGACAAGTGTAGAAGCCAGGACTTACGTCAGGGTCTTGCTTACATTGCTGACATCTGAAGAGCAAACACACAGAGCCTGACAGCAACGAGACCTGGAGGAACGTCCATCGCATGCTGGGTGGGTCTCAGGAAGGGGGAAGGAATAAGTTGGGGGGGAAGTGCAGGGTGATGGGGAGAGTCCAGGAGGTGAGTGGGGAAGGAGCTCGAAGGATGGAAGGAGTGCCAAAAGGGGAAGGATTTCGGAGGGGAGGGATGTGCAGGTGAACGTGCAAGGGAGAGGTCTGTTGAGTTGATAACTGCCTCCTGGAGAGCTAACTGAGGGAGGGTGTGGTACAGGGAATAGTGAGAATGACCGAGGGTAGAGTGCGGCAGTAGGGTGGGAGGGTGAGGGTGCAACGGTATCGGTAGAAGGGACAGTGAGGGTGGTTGGTAGGGACCCAGAGGCAGACATGGACCCTGGGGGTGGGAAGGAGGAGGTCAGGGAGGTTAATGTGGATGGGGTGGGATTTTCAGGAAGGGAGGGAACATGCATGTTCACCTGGAGGTCCCAAAAGAAAATGGTTGTGGCTGGTAGGTGATGGTGGTGAGGTGGAAGGTAATGGCGGGGGGGGGGGTGGGGTCATCAGTGATGGGGGAAAGGAAATGGGTGACTGGAGGAGGGGAAAGGATGCAGGATCTCAAGAAAAACTGTAGCACTATCATGCTTGCTAATTCGAAACTGAAATGAGAGTCATGGTGGGTGAGAACAGGTGCTGCATGAGAGTGTGATCAGTGGGTGGGTGGAGATGCAGGTCAGCTCAGATGGACAACTGAAAGAGAACCCCAGCAGGCAGCATTGAAAATGCTCAGGACATTGAGATGAATGTGATGGAGGAAGGATCCGCGTGCGTGGGGGAATGCTTGCATGAGGCTCCAAAAGGCCCTGCCACACACACAATTCTCCCTCCAGCTGGCTGAGTGCAGCTGAACTACTAGTGAATGGTGGGTTGGCAGGGGGTGGGGAGGGGGAGGGTGCAGAATGGGATGCAGTGGGAGGACTTACAAAGCCTGTAAATGAAGGTAAGAGGCACCATTACACATTATTCAGTCAAAGTGAATATATTTTCAGATTATAAAGTAACAAAGTGTGTTCATCCATGCAACCAACTGTGATCAGAATTTCTTAACTCTTCAACGCCTTAGACTTCTAGGTGCTGCCCTGACACCAACTGGATGGGTGGAGACATCCTGTGCAATGGTTGGCCCTGTTGCCTCCGATGACTTCAGCATGAGTCCTCTGTAGAGCTGAGGCCTTGGGGGCCCCGACTTGCTTTGGCTGTCCTCCAGTGGGCCAGCTGCTCCCTCTGCAGTGACAGAAGATAAGGTTGAGGGGAAAGGGGACTCGGAGAGAGAGGACAGCCTCTGAGATTCCTGAGTGGATGATCCGAGGGTGACCAGCTGCAGCTCCTCCTCCCTTCGGGTGCCCAAGGTCCCTGGCTTGACTTCTTGAGGGGAAAGAGCACCTGAGGGGAGATCGAGGTGCCTCATTTTCATTTGTATTGCCCCTGCGGGAACTCACCTATGGCTACCGCGATGGAGTGCAGGTCTGCGCATATCTCAGCATTCTGCTGGATCAGAGTGTCCTTGGCACCCGCCATCCTTCCCATGGAGATCTCCCATGGTGTACATGTGGGCGCCACTTCATCAGAGAACAGGCGGACGCATTCCTCCGAATCACATGCCACTCTGTTGAGGGTTTCCAACAGCTCTGCGTGATGCTACTTCGCCTTCTGCTGACCTTCTACGATGAGTTGGAAGGCCAAATCCAGAGGCTCATCCTTTGAATCGGACCTCACAGATGCCTTTTCCCCAGCTGTCCTCAGAGTGCCGGGGAGCTCGGCTGAATCTGCCTCGTCCTGTTGTAGTGTCCACCAGATTGTGAACCCGAGCCTGCTCTAGATTTATGTCCCACTGAGGTGTGTGTCTCTGTACTGGTAGAGGGCATGGGTAAGCGCTGTGATGGGACTTCCAGGCTGCTTATTTCCAACTCTTCAATGGAGGAGGAGTCTGTTGGCTGGAGATGAAGACGTAGATGGGTGCTTGGCTGGCTGAGGGTGATGGCCGTTTGGCCGAGCTCCCTGTGAACCAAAGTAGGGATAATTAGTCTATGTCTGCAGAATCTAAAGCAGGAGAGAGAGAGCATTCACATTTGTGCTGAGAGAGGGGTGATGATGGTGCAGGATCCTCAGGTATGTTTTTGCTGCTGACCTCACTATTGCCACAGGCACTGTCCACGTCCTCACCAGTCAGCATGATGGCACACTCCTCAAAGCGAGTGAGAGGCCTAATATGAGCCACTCCACCCACGGTCTAGGACCTCTTACTGTTACTGTGAGCAGGCTTATACTGCATGGAAACAGATGGAGAGAGTGTGAGCAGGGTGCATGACACTGCCTGGAATGTTTGTGTGGTGCGTGGAGCTATGGACGTGATGAGGATGTGAGCCCCAGGGGATATGAGCCTAATGGAGATGTGAAAATGTGTGTGAGAGTTAGTGGTATTGTCCCTTAAGGTGTGAGATCCCTGTGGATGTGCAATGGGTTTGTGAGTGTGTGAGTTGAGAGTGATGAGAAGAGTGAGTTACTCTGGTGGAACAGATGAGACCATTCACCTGTAGAGGCACTAGGTGGCTGTCCTCTTTTGCAGAGCATTGGTGCTGACCACTCCTGCCACTGCATCTCATGCTGGATTGGTAATTTTTTGCTGCCCCTGCTGCGGCCAGAGCGGTGATAGAGGACATCACGGCAGGCCTCCACTGCATCCAAAACGCACTCGAGGGTCATGTCATTAAACCAGAGGGCTGCAGTCTTATTGCCTTCCAAGGCCATGTCTTCTTTGCAGCAGTCCTGGACTGGAAGCACTGAGAGGTGTTCATGTGGCTGCACTTTGAATATGGTGCATGGTGTGATGAAGGTGGTGAGGTGATGGCGTAGCAGGTGAATGAGCCTGCCTACCATCGAAATGGCATGTTTCCTGGTAATATGTGATTAATAATGTGGGATTGGGTTGAAACGGCATGAAAAACCGCCATTGTGGCCAATGGGCAAAACGTCCTTTTTCCTGCCCGCTACCGCACTTAATGCAAATCTGGGATGATTCCACCTTTGGTCTCCAACTGCATCACCTGCACCATTCACAGCAGGAATAGAAAGAGCCACCTCTGCTGTCCTTCCCATCCAAGTCTTGGGAACGCCTTGGTATGGACTTGTTCGAATAGAATGAGAAAATATTTGCATTGTAGTAGACTATCATTCCTACTGGATAGAGGTGCAAAAGCTACATGGCCTCGGCCCTGAAGCCATTATTACCTCCTTGAAGAGAATGTTCTCTACACGTGGCATTCCGGAAATTGTCATCTCTGACAATGGCTACGGTGAGGAGGGTGGAGGGGCCAGGATCAAGGGAGGGGCAGGGAAATGCTGGGGGGCCCTCCATTGGGTACAGCAGGCATGCACCCCACCCCCAATCCATTACGCAGCCAGGTGAAAACTTGGAGATGCCCCCCTCCCCTCCCGCTGCAGGTAAAATCCCTCCACTTAAGTAACCTCTTAAGGGCCTCAATTGGCCCACAGGTTGATGAGTGGGTCATGTGATGCTACCCTTGCTGCTTCAATATTACGCTCCCCTACCTACTATCCTGCCCAGGAGTCTGTAAAATTCAGTCCGTTGTCTTTTTCTTTGATGAAAAATGGAGCAATAGTGAAAATTGCCCAGAATGTGTTGTGCTTTCAACAGTAACTAAATAAGAGCATTGCCACGATAAATCTTCCGGGTCATCAGGCCAGAATTTGCATGCAAAGTAACAGCAAGCTCAGTGTACATGTGTTATTAGTGTGTAAACCATTTAGCTACTTAGGTAAATAAAATATATGCTGTGAATTGTGAATCACCACAAATTACTGGATGATTTGTGCAAGTCCAGTGTTAGGTTTGCAAAAACAGCAGCTTGCTGTCAACCTCCCAATGAATTTCAAGAAGCTGCTTTTGCATAATAATTACCAACTAAGCTCGCTGCAGAAAGTTAACGCTGGTACTTAACAGCACATGGATCTTGACGAGATTTAGCTTCCTGCAATGTCACTCATTTTCTTTGGCCCAGGAAAGGAACAAATGAAACTGTGGAGTTTCATTCCTGCAGGTAATAAATTGTTCTTGGAATTGTTTAAAATTCTAAATGTTAACTGACATTTGTTTCTCTTTTCTCTCTTGATCTCATAATCCAATCCTTCTTACATTTTCTATTTCTCTTTCTGTACCTGATCTGATTGTAATTCACCTTTACTTCCTCCTTCATCATTCCTCTGTTGCTTTCTCAATCCTTAAATGTCATTGGCTAAGGAGGTTGCTCATTTGTCCTGTACCATATCCCAGATGTCCCAATGTCTCACCACATCTTTATGAGCTCACGCTTCCAACAATTTGCAGCACAGAAATTTTTGAACTGAATGGTGAGGGAAAAATGCTCAGTGCCAGCAAATACTGGCCTATTAAAATATTGCAAATAGCACATTAGAGCCCAACACATGACAAATTTCCCTGGCCATTTGTACCTCATTGGCTAAAATTTTCACCACCGTAAAGTAGCAAATGAATTACAAAACAGGCAGGTTTTCCTACTTCATGCCACAGACCAAGTTTAGTCTCTCTCAGGAAAGATCTGGAAATAACAGGACAATGTGAAAGAGGTGGAGACCTGGTGATTCTGATCTCCAAACTTTTTCATAAGATTTTAAAATCAAAAGAAGCAGGAGTAGGAGTAGGCCATTCAACCCATTGAGCCTGCTTCGCTATTTAATAAGATCACGGCTGATCTATTTGTGGTCTTAACACCATTTTCCTGCCCGTTCCCCAAAACCTTTCACTCCCTTGTCGATCAAAAATCTGTCTAACTCAATCTTGAAAATATTCAATGACCCAGCCACTACTGCTCTCTATGGAAAAGAAGCCCAAAGACTAATGACCCTCTGAGAGAAGAAATTGTTCCTCATCTCTGCCTTAAATAGGGACTCCTTATTTTTAAACTATGCCCCCTAGTTCTTGTTCCCCCCTGAGAGGAAACATCCTCCCAGCATCTACTCTTTCAAACCCTCTCAGAATCTTATATGTTTCAGTAAGATCACCTCTCATTCTTCTAAACTCCCATGAGTATAAGTCCAAGCAGCTCAACCCTTCCTCATAAGAAAACCCCTTCATTCCAGGAATCAGCCTGGGATCAATCCAATGCAAGTATATCCCTCCTCAAGTAAGGAGACCAAAACTGAAAACAGTACTCCAGGTGCAGTCTCATCAATGCCCTGTCCAGCAAGACTTCACTACTTTTATACACCAGCCCCCTTGCAATAAAGGCCAACATTCCACTTGCCTTCTTAATTACCTGCTGTAACTACATGCTAACATTTTATGATTCATATACAAGGGCACTGAGATTCCCCTGTACACTCTTCAGTTTCACTCAATTTAAATAATATTCTGCTTTTCTATTCTTCCTGCCAAATCAGACTTGCTTTCCTACCTATCTTGGTATCATCAGCAAATTTAACTACAATACAGTCTGCTCCTTCATCAAAGTCATGAACATCGATCGTAAATAGTTGAGGACCCAGCGGTAGTCCCTGCGGCACTCCACTAGTTACAGTTTTGCATGCTGAAAATAACCAATTTGTCCCAACTCTCTGTTTCCTGTTAGTTAGCCAATCTTCTATCTATGCTAATATGTCACCTCCAACACCATGAGCTCTTGTCTTGTGCAGTAACCTTTTATATGGCACCTTATCAAATGCCTTTTGGAAATTGAAATAAATACATCTACTGGTTCCACTTTATCTACCCTGCTTGTTTTATCATCAAAGAACTTTAATTTATTTGTCAAACATGATTTCCCTTTCACAAAACCATAGAGCTGTAGAAAGGTTATGGCACAGAAAGAGGCCATTCAGCCCATCCTGTCTGCGCTGGCCAAAAAAGAAAATATATAAACTAGCTGCCCATTCTAATCCGATCTTCCAGCACCTGGTCCGTAGCCTAGCAGGTTACAGCACTTTAGGTGCAGATCCAGGTGCCTTTTAAATGAGTTGAGGGTTTCTGACTTCACCACCAAACTAGGCAGTGAATTCCAAATGTCCACCACGCTCTGGGTGAAAAAGCTTTTCCTCATGTCCCCTCTAATCCTTGTACCAAACATCTTAACTCTATTCCCCCCGGTAATTGACCTCTCCACTAAGGGAAACAGAGCATCCCTGTCTGCTCTATCTAGGCCTCTCAATCTTGTACACCTCAATCAGGCCACCCCTCAGTATCCTCAGATCCAAGGAAAACAACCCCAGCCTTTCCAATGTTTCCTCACAGCTGCAATTTTCAAGCCCTAGCAACACTCTTGTAAATCTCCTCTGTACTCTCTCTAGAGCAAATATATCCTTCCTGTAATACGATGACAAGAACTGTACACAGAATTCCAGCTATGACCTAACCAGCATTTTATACAGTTTCATAATTATATCCCTGCTTTTGTATTCCATACCTCATTCAATAAAGGAAGGCATTCTATGTGCTTTCTTTGCCACCTTATCCATCTGTACTGACACCTACAGGGACCTGTGGACATGTATTCCAAGGTCTCCCACTTCCTCTACCCTCCCAATATCCTCTCATTTATTGTGTATTCCCTAATTTTGTTTGCCCTCAACAAATGCATTACAACCATGTTGGCTTTGCTTGATTGTATTATGACTTTTTAGATGTCCTACTACTGCCTCCTTAATAATGGGTTCTAGCAGTTTCCCAATGACAGATGCTAGACTAGCTGGTCAATAGTTTCCTGCTTTCTGCCTCCCTCTTTTCTTGAATAGTGGTGTTACATTTGAGGTTTACTAACCTGTTAGGATCTTTTTAGAATGTAGGGAATTTGGAAGATTACAACCAATGTATTCACTATATTTGTAGCCACTTTCTTTAAGACCCTAGGATGCAAGTTATCAGGTCCAGGGGACTTGTCATCCTTTAGTTACATTAGTTTTCCTAGTACTTTTTCCTTAGCTATCATAATTGTTTTAAGTTCCTCCCTCTCTTTTGCCTCTTGATTTTCTACTATTATTGGGATGCTTTCTGTGTCTTCTACTGTGAAGACTGATACAAAATATTTGTTCAAAGTCTCTGATATTTCCTTGTTTCCCATTATTAATTCCCCAGTCTCACCTGATAAGGGACCAACACTTACTTTAGCTACTCTTTTCCTTTTTAGATATTTTTAGGAGCTTTTTTTTATTTATTCACAGGATGTGGGCTTTGCTGACTGGTCCAGCATTTATTGCCCATTCCTAGATGCCCTTGAGAAGGTGGTGGCGAGCTGCTTTCTCGAACTGCGGCAGTCCATGTGGGGTAGATGTTAGGAAGGGAGTTCCAGATTTATGACCCAGCAACAGTGAAGGAATGGCAATATATTTCCATGTCAGGATGGTGAGTGACTTGGAAGGGAACTTCCAGGTGGTGGTGTTCCCATCTATCTGTTGCACTTGTCCTTCTAGATGATAATGGTCATGGGTTTCGAAGGTGCTGTCGAAGGAGCCTTGCTGAATTCCTGCAATGCAACTTGTAGATGGTATACACTGCTGCTACTGTGCGTCATTGGTGGAGGGAGTGAATGCTTGTGCATGTGGTGCCAGTCAAGCAGGCTGCTTTGTCCTGGATGGTGTTACTGTCAGTGTTTATATTTCTTGCTAGTCTTCTCTCATACTCTAATTTATCTCCCTTTATTCTATTTTTTAGTCACCTTTTCCTGCTTGCTAAAATTTTTCTAATCTTCTGGGCTACCACTAATCTTTGCAGCTTTGTACATCCTTTCTTTCAATTTGATACCATCCTTAACTTCCTCAGTTAGCCACAGATGGTGTATACTTCAAATTATGCCTTTCTTTCTCAATTGAATATATCTTTGTTGAGAGTTATGAAATATCTCCTTAAATGTCTGATGCTGCGTCTCTACTATCTTACCTTTTAACCTATTTCCCCATTTCACGTTAGCCAACTCTATCTTCATCCCCTTGTAATTGCCTTTATTTAAATTTAAGACCTGAGTTTCAGATCCACATTTCTCACTTTCAAACTGAATGTGAAATTCTATCATGTTATGATCACTCCTATCTAGAGGTTCCTTTACCATGAGGTCATTAATTAATTCTGTCTCATTACACATTACCAGGTCCAAAATAGCCTGTTCCCTGGTTGGTTCCAGATTGTATTGTCCCAAGAAACTCTCACAAGTATAGCCAATGAACTCATTCTCCAGGTTACTTTTACCAGTTTGATTTGAAGATTAAAATCTCCCTTGATTTTTGCAGTAATTTTCTTACAAGCCCCTATTATTTCTTGATTTATACCCTGTCCTACAGCGTTGCTACTGTTGGGGGGGGGGGGGGGGTGTATGTTATAAACCACTCACTCCAGTGCCTTCTTTCCTTTACCAATTTTTACCTCCACCCAAGCTGATTCTACATTTTCCAAATCAAGATCATTTCTCACTACTGTACTGATCTCATCCTTTATTAACAGAGCCACCCCACCTCCTTTTCCTTTCTTCCTGTACTTCTGAACTGTCAAATATCCTTGAATATTCAGTTCCCAGCCATGGTCACTTAGCAACAACTTTTCTGTAGTGGCTTTTTCATACACGTTTATTTCTATTTGCACTATCAACTTATCCATCTTGTTACGAATGCTTTGTGTATTATGAAAAAGAGCCTTTAACTCTGCCTTTTTACCATTTTTCCTTACTCTGACCTTATTTGCTGGTGCACTCTTATGTTTGTATGTTCTGTCTCTTCCTGACATACTCTGGTTATCATTACTCACATCACTACACTGCACTCTTGTAGATTTCCACCTTGACCTGGTGGAGAGGCTTGTGCGCTTTGATGATTCCTTGAGCGATGCCATCGCTTGCTCCTTGCACCCATGGTGGCAAGGTCAGCGAGTGGTGGCAAGCAAAGTGCAGTCTAAAAGTCCCCAACAACAGAACAGGCAAAAGATGACTGTGCATTTCACCAGCTGCGATGGTGGAAGAAGGCTGCAACAGCAAGGTGGTTCAGGTCATTGTGGTTTAACACATCATCGAAATCTGACCACCAACCCATCAAGATCACATAGATAATAGCAGTGTCCCAAGGTGTGCATGTTAAACAAGTTACACGCAGGCTTCTAAAAGATCCAGGCAAAACTCCTGTAAAATCAACTTTGGTGAACTGGAACTGTGTCCAGATGGCTGAAAAACTTCACCCCAACCAGGTCCTGTTTTCTCAACTCTCAAATGACCAGCATTCCATAGGAACAACGAAAATGCTTGAAAGACACTCTGAATCTCTCCATGAAGTGTGGCGGCATTGACATTAATGATTGCGAGGACCTCGCTACCAATCGTTCAAAGGTGAAAACTTGACCATCCATCTGCATCATTCTTTGAGTCCAAACACCTTAATGATGAGGCAAAGTGGTGGCAGAGAAAGAAAGAAAAGGAAGGAAATGCTGCACACCTGTTCACACTACCTCTTAAGATGTCCTGCCCGATGTGTCCAAAGATCTGTGGGTCAATAATCAGCCTATTCAGTCACATGAAGACCCATGGCAGAAACTCACGATCCTGAGTAGATGTCATCTTCGAATTGAGGGACAGTCACTGCTGCTGCCAATGATCCAACACTATTTACTTGTCCTTTCTTTTTAACTTTCCAAATCTCTCCTCATGTGAACCTTCTCCACCCCGCCACTATTTTGTTTAAGACACTCTCTGAGCCTGAGTATATGATTCGCCAGTACACTGGGCCCAGTGAGGTTCAACTGAAGGCTGTCCCAGTTCTGGTGCCAGTGCCCCATGAATCAAAACCCATTTCTCCCACACCAATCTTTGAGCCATGCATTCAACTCTAATCTTATTTACATTATGCCAATTTGCTCATGGCTTAGATAGTAACCAGAGATTGCTGCAGTACCTTTGATGTTCTGCTTTTTAATTTAATCCCTAGCTGCTCATACTCCTTCAGCCTACACAGATATCTATATCGTTGATACCCTTGTGGAGCACAACAACTGGATCCTTCTCCTCCCACACCAAGATCCCCTCCAGCCCCGATGAGATGTCCTTATCCCTGGCATCGGTTAGACAACACAGCTTTCGGGACACACTCTCTCGACTGCAGAGAACAATATCTATCCCACTAATTATACTGTCTCCTTCTACAACTACATTCCTTTGTAACTCTTCACCGTCCAAGGGCCCAAACACTCGTTTCAAGTGAAGCAGCATTTCACTTGCACTTCCCTCAACTTAGTCTACTGCATCCGTTGCTCCCAATGCGGTTTCCTCTACATTGGAGAGACCAAACGCAGACTGGGTGACCACTTTGCAGAACACCTTCAGTCTGTTCGCAAGCATTACCCAGACCTCCCTGTCGCTTGCCATTTTAACACTCCACCCTGCTCTCTTGCCCACATGTTTGTCCTTGGTTTACTGCATTGTTCCAGTGAAGCTCAACGCAAACTGGAGGAACAGCACCTCATCTTCCGACTAGGCACTTTACAGCCTTCTGGACTGAATATTGAGTTAAACAATTTTAGATCTTGAATTCCCTCCTCCATCCCCACCCCCTTTCCATTTCTTCCCCCTCCTTTTTGTTTTTTCCAATAATTTATTTAGATTTTTCTTTTCCCACCTATTTCCATTATTTTTATATGTATTCCACCCTTCGTTTATTTCACCCCATCCTTACTAGAGCTACCTTGCTTATCCTGCTCTCTTTTCCATTTTTTTAATTCTTTTAGATAATATCACCACCTTCAACACCTCTTTGTTCTTTTGTCTGTGACATCTTTTGGTTATCTCCTCCTATCACTGCTTGCTTGTCCCAACAACCACCCCCCAATCCCATTCCCACCACCCACCCCCCCTCCAAACCAACTTATTTTTCACCCCTTTCCTATTTTTACTTAATTCTGTTGAAGGGTCATTAGGACTTGAAACGTCAACTTTGCTCTTCTCCGCCGATGCTGCCAGACCTGCTGAGTTTTTCCAGGTGTTTCTGTTTTTGTTTTGGATTTCCAGCATCCGCAGTTTTTTGTTTTTATCTCTGTGTTTAATTGACTGCCAATTCTCTTCAAGAAATGCCTACCTTGAAGAAGTTTTGTTTTACTCTCCGTCAGGATTTTCAAATCTCTCTTTTGCCTTGTTCACCCTCATTGCTTTCCATTTCTCTCCTGGTATTTGACAAGGTGTTTACTAAAACCCGCTTTCACAGCCAAATTTCCTTTCTCAGTGACTGTCTCCGTCTCCGGCTTACCCCATGTGGATTTCAACTGAAATTCCATCCTTCATGTTTTGAACCCACCCAGGATTACAGGTATCTCTGGGACATAAAACATTTCTCGGACTGCTGTTCCCATCGCATTCTGAGATCCACGCTCATGCGCACCATATGAACACACTCGACCTCTCCCTCCAGCAGCACAGCCGCACCCTTTTTCAAAGCTGCGTGTGCCCCCAGTTTCATTTTATTCTTCGTCTCATCCGATGCCTCAACACAAAACTTTTTCTCTTTCTCTCAAGTGCTATGGAACGCAAGCTCCAACAACTCATCGACACCAACACCCATCCAGGACTCTCCTCCCCTGCCTGTCCCTCTGTCCCCACCCCATTTTTCAATCCCAGACCCGGCCGTGTATTTACCATACCCCCTGACCTTCCCCTCTCCGACGCTGAAGGTTCAGTGCTCAGCAAAGGACTTAGTTTCATACCCTTACGCCCTCACCTCAATGAATATCGGGCTCGGCACGATGCTGAACTCTTCTTCCGCCGCCTTCGTCTCCGTACTCACTTCTTTGGGCAGGTGTCCTCTCCCCATTCAACGGATCCTTTTACCCACCTCCAATATTCTCCCTCCACCTGGACAGCTCCCTCTAGATTCTTGCCTTCTCTTGATCTTTTCATTGAGAACTGTTGGCGTGACATTAGTTGTCTCAATTTCTCTGCTCCTCTCACCCATTCTAACCTGTCTCTCTCTGAACTTAATGCACTCCGTTCTCTCAGGTCCAACCCTAACATTGTCATCAAACCCGTTGACAAGGGTGCAGCTGTTGTTGTCTGGCTCACTGACCTCTACCTCGCGGAGGCCGAGCGTCAACTCGCAGACACTTCCTCTTACCTCTCCCTGGACCATGACCCCACCACCGAACATCAAGCCATTGTTTCCAGGACTGTCACTGACCTCAGCTCCTCTGGAGATCTTCCTTCCACAACTTCCAACCTGATAGTCGCTCAACCTCGGATGGCCCGCTTCTACCTCCTACCCAAAATCCACAAACAGGACTGTTCTGGCAGACCGATCGTGTCAGCCTGTTCCTGCCCCATGGAACTCATTTCTCGCTATCTTGACTCCCTTCTCTCTCCCCTTGCCCAGTCCCTTCCCACCTACATCCGTGATTCCTCTGACACCTTACGTCACATCAACAATTTCCAGTTCCCTGGCCCAACCGCCTCCTCTTCACCATAGACATCCAATTCCTCTACACCTCCATCCCCCACTGGGATGGTCTGAGGGCTCTCTGCTTCTTCCTCCAACAGAGGCCCGAACAATCACCATTCACCACTACTCTCCTCCGCCTGGCTGAACTTGTTCTCACACTGAACAATTTCTCCTTTAACTCCTCTCACTTCCTCCAAATAAAAGGTGTGGCTATGGGTACCCGCATGGGCCCCAGCTATGCCTGTCTCTTTATGGGGTATGTGGAACATTCCTTGTTCCAGTTCTACTCCGGCCCCCTCCCACAACTCTTTCTCCAGTACATCGATGATTTCTTCGGTGCTGCTTCATGCTCTCGTCGGGACCTGGAAAAATGTATTAATTTTGCTTCTAATCTCCACCCCTCCATCATTTTCACATGCTCCATCTATGACACTTCCCTTCCCTTCCTTGACCTCTCTGTCTCAATTTCTGGTGATAGACTGTCCACTAATATCCATTACAAGCCTACCGACTCCCACAGCTACCTCGACTACAGCTCCTCACACCCCTCTTCCTGTAAGGACTCCATCCCATTCTCTCAGTTCCTTTGCCTCCGTCGCATCTGATGATGCTACCTTCAAAAACAGTTCCTCTGACATGTCCTCCTTCTTCCTTAATCGAGGTTTTCCACCCACGGTCGTTGACAGGGCCCTCAACTGTGTCTGGTCCATCTCCCATGCATCCGCCCTCACGCCTTCTCCTCCCTCCCAGAAACATGATAGGGTCCCCCTTGTCCTCACTTATCATCCCACCAGCCTCCGCATTGAAAGGATCATCCTCCGCCATTTCCGCCAACTCCAGCATGATGCCACCACCAAACACATCTTCCCTTCACCCCCCCGGCGGCATTCCGTAGGGATCATTCTCTCCGTGACACTCTGGTCCACTCCTTCATCACCCCATACTCCTCAACCCCCTCCTACGGCACCTCCCCATGCGAATGCAGAATATGCAACACCTGCCCCTTCACTTCCTCTCTCCTCACCATCCAAGGGCCCAAACACTCGTTTCAAGTGAAGCAGCATTTCACTTGCACTTCCCTCAACTTAGTCTACTGCATTCGTTGCTCCCAATGCGGTTTCCTCTACATTGGAGAGACCAAACGCAGACAGGGTGACTGCTTTGCCAGAACACCTTCGGTCTGTCCGCAAGCACTACCCAGACCTTCCTGTCGCTTGCCATTTTAACACTCCACCCTGCTCTCTTGCCCACATGCCTGTCCTTGGCTTGCTGCATTGTTCCAGTCAAGCTCAAAGCAAACTGGAGGAACAGCACCTCATCTTCCGACTAGGCACTTTACAGCCTTCTGGACTGAATATTGAGTTTAACAATTTTAGATCTTGAACTCCCTCCTCCATCCCCACCCCCTTTCCGTTTCTTCCCCCTCCTTTTTGTTTTTTCCAATAATTTATATAGATTTTTCTTTTCCCACCTATTTCCATTATTTTTAAATGTATTCCACTCATTGTTTATTTCACCCCACCCCCACTAGAGCTACCTTGCTTATCCTGCTCTCCACTCTTAATTAGCATATTGTTTTAGATGATATCACCACCTTCAACACCTCTTTGTTCTTTTGTCTGTGACATCTTTTGGTTATCTCCTCCTATCACTGCTTGCTTGTCCCAACAACTGCACCACCCCCCACCACCTTCTCCCCCCACCCCCCTTAAACCAGCTTATATTTCACCCCTTTCCTATTTTTACTTAGTTCAGTTGAAGGGTCATGAGCATTCGAAACGTCAACTTTGCTCTTCCCCGCTGATGCTGCCAGACCTGCTGAGTTTTTCCAGGTATTTCTGTTTTTGTTTTGGATTTCCAGCATCTGTTATTTTTTGTTTTTACATTCCTTTGTACTCACCGCACTTGATTGGCTCCCTGCACCACGGTTCCGTGGTTAATTTGCTCATCCTCCCTGCAGTCCCTGCTCCCGCCCACACAAGTTACAAGAACCTCAAACCTTTGAACAATTGCAAAGGCTGAGGCTCCCCAAAATCTTAAAAACTCACCTAACCAGCACTTACCTGCTCACCTAATTAAAGCCTTGAACAGCTTCTGGAGGCTGAAAAACATATAAAAAACAGCAACTCCTTGCCCCTCTGCACCAAATTCCCACATCCACCAAATTCCCGAGTTAGCACTCGTACCTTGTAGCAGTCAGGTCTCGTCTCACTCTGTGCTCCCATAATGTTGGTCATCACACCCAGAGAACTAATTGTACCCTGAGGACAAAGAACAGGAAAAGCTACTATTTTTTGTTCAACTCAATTTGTAATTTCTAAGTTGTCTCTAAAATTACAGTTGTTTTTATTGTGTATCATCTGCAACTTCAGGCAATTTGTATTAAGCTCCTGGATTCAAGTCACTGATGCGAATAAGGAACAATGGGCCGTAACTTCCTTAGAGTGGCAATCAACATCGGATTGCCACTTCATGCCCACTTACCTATGCCAAATTTCTTTCGTTCCTGTCTTGCTTGACCTTCCAACTCAGGCTGGCAAAGTCCAGGTAGTGCAGCCGTCTCTAAAGTCCAGCATCAAAGTCCAGCAGCATCGAATTGAAGGAGGACTTACCCCTTTTTTACGGTACTAGCTGGACATTGGGGAAGGTAGCGGGTGCTGGGGGACCAGACATTGGGAGGGGGTCAGGGGGCTCCGACATCGGGATGAGGTGGAGCGGGCTGGACATTTGTGGAAGCTGGGGTGGTTGGCCATTGGGAAGGGGTGGGGGTGGGATGTTAGGCATTGGGCAGGGGGTGGGGGGGTGGGGGGGCGCTGTGAGGGTTGGACATCGGGAGGGTGGAGTGTGCTGGACATTCAGGTGGCTGGGAGGGGGGTTGGAATTTCGAGAGGTGTGGGTCAGATGTGGGGGGGGGGTGGGGGTGGGGGGTGGGGACGCGGGGTCAGATTCGGCCCGCAGGGGTAGGGGATTAAGAGTCGGGCCCGTAGGTGGGGTGGGGGGAAGAGGACGTTGGGTGAGGAGTCCTGTGTGGGTAGGGGGCATCCCATGTGGGGTAGGAAATACCTTGAGGGGGCATGGTTAGTCAGGGGTGGGGGAGTCACCTGGAGGGTTGGAGCTGTGAGAGAAGTCCCATTGGGAGATCGATCTGGATCTTTACAATAGTTACTAGAAGTTAGAAGAGGTTTTAATTCTTCTAACTTTTTCTGGGTAACTATTGGTATAACCCCGGCAGAACCATCCAAAGTTTGCGATTGAAACTGCATTTTTGGATGGTTTTCTGTGCAGTGCAATTGTCCAGAGAGAGTGTGCACTTTTGGGCAATTGCCATGCAAACTCTTACCTGGGAACTTCCCAGCGAGATTCCCCAGCCCATCTTTGGGGTACCCCCCAAATCCGATGCTGGGGAGAGCTCAGAGGTTATGGCCCTATATTCATCTCAACACTTCTCAATGGGAAAATTACTGTCTGTAAAATAATGCCCGTAACAATAAAGATAACAATCGCAAAATTTATACATAATGGATGGAACTCCTTCATATGTTGTCTCTTGTGTATTTGAAATGTCTTGAATAATACAATCAGTTGGGGATTCATTCTTCTCTGAGAAACCTGAAGCTCAAGTTCAAGAGGTTACCCAGAACTTTGTTAGTAATTAAAATCTTGGCAGAATCGTCAGTAAGACCATATTATTGCAGTCTCAAAATCTGACAAGTTTACAATTGATTTCTGCAGTCAGATGACGGAATAGTTTGGGTATCTCATAGTGGTACAGCTGAATCTTGATATAATTTACCAGAAAAACCTTCACTTGGATTAGCAATTTTATAAGTTTTGTATAAAAATGGTTTGCATAAAATTTTTGCACCAGTTCCTATTCAGGCAGCAATTCAGTTTGGGCAAAAATAGCAGAAACAAGTTATTGGAGTTCTAAAACGTGTGACTATGATGATATGTAGTAGAATTTGGCAATGATTCCCTATATTTAGGGTGGTGTTTTGTGTTGCTTTTAAAGGGATAATGATTAAAAGACAAGTTTGAATCACGAACGTTACATACAGTAGAAATAAATTGGCCATGGTACAAAGGAATTCTGCTTCTCGATTAAAATGATGCTTGCAGGAGATATGCAGCTTCACTGAACTCAATGCACTCAGGGAGGTGGAGAGCTCAGTTCAACACTAGACAATCGATGGGGAAATTAAGTGTAAGTTTTGGCATTTATGTCAGCCTTGACCAAGTTATTGGAGGTGAAAGAAGGTAAACTTGCCAGCCAGAAAGCAGGGCACCATTCTTAGATTACTCATGCATACCTACTGGCATGTCAACAAAGTAAACTGATAATATCTGCCAGTTGGAGACACTTAATTTAGTTGCTAAACTCATGGCTCCTGGGTAATGTACCAATTTTGAAATGCTTACTTCTTGTCAACAACAATAATTTGCACTTATGCAACAGTGACTACACTTCAAAAAGTGCTTCATTGGCTGTAAAGTGCTTTGAGACATCTGGTGGGTTCTGAAAGTCCATTCCTGCTTCCCTCCCTTTCTTCCTTCCTTCCTTCCTTCCTTCATTCCTCCCATCCTGCCTTCCTCCCTTTCCCTCTCTCCCCTCCTTCCCTCATTCCTTCCTTTCTTTCTTCATCCCAAGGAGCTCAGCAAATAAGAGTAACAAAACAAAAACAATGTCAGGAAGGTTAAGATGAGGCGGGATGGCTGAAATCATGGGTGAAAGCTTTGAGATGTTTTGAAAAGAAAGCTGGAAGACTGAGTGGATAAGGAAGAAAAATGTAAAGAGCAAGGTAAAGGCAGCTGAAAGCAGGTTATCAGTGGTGTAGTGGTGAGAGGGAGATTCAGAGGTGGCGAGAAGCAGATGAATGCAGAGACTGCAAGGGGATTTTGGGCTGGAGCAGATTGCACACCTCAAATGGTGCAAGGGCATTTGGGAAATTATAAATAAGGTCAATGATTTTGAATTTAATGTGTTTAGGCGAGTGTAGGTTAGTGAAAAGTGGGTAATAGGTAAGCATGACCAAGTGCAGGATAAGATCTGGGCAGCAGAATTTTGGATGAGATGCCAAAGATGGAAGGTCAACAAGGAGAGATATTGTGTAATCTAATCTTCGGCGACAAAGACACACTCATTTCAGTGCCAGAGAGGCTGAGGTAGAGGCAAAAGTAGGATGTGTTGTAGGAATGGAAGTCAGCAGTTTAAGTTATTGATGAGGCTGGAGCTTTAAAGTTCACCTCAGCCCTGAAAAGAATGCATTAAATTGCAATGGTCTAGTTCAGTATCTTAGTGCAGCCAATGAGGTGGGTAAAGACAGCTGAGTTTGTGGTGGAATTGAAGACTATGGCATCAATCCTGCCACTAATGAGTTGGAGAAAGTGTTGCCTCTTTGAGGATGATGTTGGATAAGCAATTTGATAACACAGGCAGTTGAAGGATCAAGAGAAGAGGTGGATAAGTAGAGCAATGTATTATCAACATACCCCTAAAGCTATAGATCTTGTGACAGTGGAGGGAGAGACGAGAGCATTGCTCGAGATCCAGGGATTGCATTCAGATTGACAGGATGAAACTTGGTCAGGAGCATCACAACGGTGTCATGATGGGATGGTATGGTTGTTGACATTAAGGTAAGCAGCAAAGTCAATATTCAGTACCATTTACAATTCCTCATATTCTGAAGCAGTCAGTGCCAACATGCAGCAAGACCTGGACAATAATCAGGCTGAGGTTAGACCATAGGGCAGAATTTTTCCGTCGGCGTGCTGGGGGCGGGGCCCGTTCGCCGACACGAAAATGACGCGGGATGACATTGGGGAAACCCCCAACATAATCCCGCCCCATTTAAATATTCAGGAAGGCGGGGGGACAGTGCGATCAGCTGTCCACCCACCGACCTGTCAATGGCCAATTGAGGCCATTGACAAGAGAGTTAAATCAATTAAAGGCCCTGCCCATCCAACCTTCAGGCTGGTGGGCAGCCCAGGAGCCCCAGCGGGCTTCTGAAAAAACATGAAACCTCATCCACCGGCAGGTTGAGGTTTCATGTCAGTTTTAAAAAACTTTAATAAAGTTTCTGTGATATTTATTAACATGTCCCATCTCGTGTGACATTGTCACACGAGGGGGACATGTTAATAATTTTTTTATTTTTCTATTTTTAAACTTTCAAACACTGTCAGCGCTCTCCCTGAGGCAACACTTAGTCTTAGGGAGCTGTGCGCTATTTCGCGTGCATGTGTGAAAGAGCGCACTCTGGCAGTTGGGGAATCCCCCCACCCGCACAGGAAACGCATAACACTTATCGTCAGGCAGCCCGCAGGGTGGACCTTAATTGGCCTACCCGCTTAAAATGGCGGCGGGGCCCGTTTCGGAGGCGGCAATCGGCTGCCCACCTGCCGCTGATCTGGAGGGGCCCGCCCACCCGCCCATCAAGGGCAAAATTCTGCCCATAGAATCGTGTCTGTGCCGGTCATCAAGCCTTTATATACTCTAATCCCATTTCCCAGCACCTGGCCCGTAGCCTTATATGTTACGGCATTACTTCTTCAATGTTGTGAGGGTTCCTGCCTCTATCATCCCTTCAGGCAGTGAGTTCCAGATAACCCCCAACTTCTGGATTAAAAAATCTTTTCTCAAAACCCTTCTAAATCTCCTGACCCTTACCTTAAATCTATGCCCCCTGGTTATTGACCCCTCCAGTAAGGGGAAAAGTTTTTTCCTATCTACCCTATCTATGCCCATCATAATTTTGTACACGTCATTCAGGACTCCCTCAGCCTTCTCTGCTGTAAGGAAAACAACCCCAGCCTATCTAGTCTCTTTTCATAGCTGAAACGCTCCAGCCCAGGCAACATCCTGGTGAATCTCTTCTGCACCCTCTCGTGTGCAATCACACCCTTCCTATATTGTGGTGACCAGAACTGCACACAGTGGGCAGAATCATACATCCCGCGGGCTGGCGCATGCCTGACCCAATCAGCGTAAAGTAGCATGCGATGACGTCAGGCGAGTGTCTCGACGTCATCGCGCACTCGTACGATATCTTGGTCATGGGCCACACACAGGAGTCGGCAGTACACCCGCTGACAATTAAGAGGCCTATTAAGGCCCTTAATCAATGAATCAAAAGCAATTTTTTGCTGCCTGTCTAACCTTACGATTGGTGGGCGGGCGAATCGGCCAGGCGGCCTTTAGATTTTTTAGGAAACCTCATCCACAGGCGGGATGAGGTTTCCGACAGTAATTCTAAAAGAATAAAAATTTTTAGACATAATTTTTATTATATTCCTGCTAGTGTTACTATGTCGGGACATGTTTCTCTCATTTTTAAAATCTTTATTTTTGTATCCAAAATTCTTCAGCTCCCTGAGGCAGCTTTGTGCCCTTGGGGAGCTTTCAGTCCACGCTCCCCTGTGCATGCACAGACATCAGTGCTTGCCTTCCTCCTGCCCCCACCTCGGTAGTGCTGAGCTCCTCAGCACGTCTTTCACCCTGGTTGGCCATTAATTGTGAGGTGATACACTTTGGAAGGAGTAATTTGACAAGGAAGTATTCAATGAACGGCATGACACTAGGAAGTTCTGAGGAACAATGGGACCTTGGCGTGTGTGTCCATAGATCGCTGAAGGCGGAGGGGTATGTTAGTGCGGTAGTGAATGGGACACTTGCATTTATCAATCGAAGCATAGATTACAAAAGTAGGGAGGTCATGTTGGAGTTGTATAGAACCTTGGTGAGGCCACAACTGGAGTACTGTGTGCAGTTCTGGTCGCCACATTATAGGAAGGATGTGATTGCACTAGAGGGGTTGCAGATTCACCAGGATGTTGCCTGGGATGAAACATTTAAGTTATGAAGAGAGGTTAGATAGACTTGGGTTGTTTTCGCTGGAGCAGAGAAGACTAAGGGGCGACCTGTTCAAGGTGTACAAGATTATGAGAGGCATGGACAGGGTGGATAGGGAGCAGCTGTTCTCCTTAGTTGAAGGGTCAGTCATAAAGGGGCATAAGTTCAAGGTGAGGGGCAGGTGGTTTAGGGGGAATGTGAGGTAAAGCTTTTTTACCCAGAGGGTGGTGACAGTCTGGAATGCACTATCTGGGAGGGTGGTGGAGGCGGAGTGCCTCACATCCTTTAAAAAGTACCTGGATGAGCACTTGGCACGCCATAACATTCAAGGCTATGGGCCAAGTGCTGGTAAATGAGATTAGGTAGGTAGGTAGGTCAGGTGTTTCTCAGGTGTCGAGGCTCGATGGGCCAAAGGGCCTCTTCTGTACTGTGTGATTCTGTGATTCAGTGAAATCGCGGTCGCGGGTGACGGACTGTTTCCCAGCTGCTACTGGATCCACCAGCCCAATGACTAGAAAATCCTGCCCAATATTCCAGGCATGGCCTAACTAACGCTTTATACAGCTCCACCACAACCTCCCTGTTCTTGTATTCAATGCCTCGACTAATGAAGACAAGTATCCCATTTGCCTGCTGCTTTCGAGGATCTATGGACATGCAAACCAAGGTCCCTCTAATCCTCTGTACTTGCTGGGGTCCTACCATTCATCGTGTATTCCCTTGCCTTGTTAGTCCTTCTAAAATGCATCACCTCACACTTTTCAGGATTAAATTCCATTTGCCACTGTTCTGCCCATCTGACCAGCCTGTCTATATCGTTCTGTAGTCTAAGGCTTTCCTCCTCGCAATTTACCATGTCACGAATTTTTGTGTGATCTGCGAACTTACTGATCATACCTCCTACATTCATGTCTAGATCATTAATGTACATTACAAACAGCAAGGGACCCAGCACCAAACCCTGCAGTATGCCACTGGGCACAGGTTTCCAGTCACAAAAACAACTTTTGATCATCGCCCTCCGCCTCCTGCCACTAAGCCAATTTTGGATCCAATTTGTCAAATTGCTCTGGATCCCATGGGCTCTTACTTTCTTGACCAGTCTCCCATGCAAGACCTTGTCAAAAGCCCTACTGAAGTCCATGTAGCTTACATCAACTGCATTACTCTCATCTACACAACTAGTCAATTTCTCGAAAAATTCAGTCAAATTTGTTGGACATGATCTCCCTGTAACAAAGCCATGCTGACTATCCTTGATTAATCCTTGTCTCTCAAAGTGGAGATTAATTCTTTCCTTCAGAACTTTTTCCAAAAGTTTCCCTACCAATGATGTTAGACTCACTGGCCTATAGTTCCCTGGTTTATCACTAGCACCCTTCTTGAATAATGGTACCACATTAGCTGTCCTCCAGTCCTCTGGCACCTCTCCTGTGCCAGAGAGGATTTGAAAATTAATATCAGGGCCCCTGCAATTTCCTCCCTTGCCTCTACAGCAGCCTGGGATACATCTCATCTGGGCCTGGGGATTTATCCACTTTTAAGCCTGCTAAAACCGCTAATAACCTCCTCCCTCTCAATGTTAATTTGTTCAAGTATATCACAGTCCCCTTACCTGATTTCTATATCTACATCATCCTTCCCTATAATCTTTCAGGTTAAACCAATTAAACCAAATCAACAAAATGAGGACAAATCAAGCACAGCCCCTAATTCAGGTCAGCTGTAAAACTAAAGACAAAATTTAAAGGAAACTTACAACTTCAAACCAAAATGTGATTAAAGGGGTCAACAAAACACCCCAGTCCCCGCGGTGCCCAATGAGCATGGAAGGCCTCGAGAGTGCCAGCAGACACCGCGTGCTCCCTCTCCAGGGACATCCGGCCGCGAACGTAGCCACGGAAGAGGGACAAACAATCGGGCGGGACTCCCCCGTCGATCGCCCGCTGCCTGGACCCTTTAATGGCCAACTTGGCCAGGCCCAGGAGCAGGTTCATGAGGAGGTCCTCCTCCTTCCCGACCCCCTTCCGCACCGGGTGTCCATAGATCAGGAGCGTGGGGCTGAAGTGCAAACAAAACATCAGTAAAAGGTTTTTCAAGTAACTAAAAAGGGAGTGCAGCCTACAACACCCTATATATGCATGGTCCACGGACTCCACAAGACCACAAAAAGGGCAGGTGTCCTGGGAATCCGTGAACCTATGCATCCTACGATTATAGGGGACTGCTGCATGCAACACACTCCAACCCAGGTCCCCGATAGAAAGGGGGAGGACACCTCCGTAGAGGGCCTCCCATCAGGGGTTCCACCGCCGGACGAAAACAAGGCACGCCAGGGCGTGTCCGGGCGGCAGACAAGGGCGAGAAAATGGAAGGTGTGCAGCAGCAATCCGTACAAAAAGCTCCTCTTTGCCGTGCCAAAAGGCACAGAGGGCATGTCCCCGAGGCGGCTCATATTGCGGGGCACCAGCACCCTAGGGAGGGTTCGGGGCTTGGGGCCAGTGTGGAATTCTGTCCGAACAGGGGAACGTTCAGACGGAAGACCACCGCGCACCTGGGCCACCTCAAGACCCAAAATAACATCGGATCCGAGCAAGACCGTTCTCAGGTCTTGGATGGCATCGGCTGCGACCTGGACAGTCACAGATGTGCGACGCACCAACTCCTGCGGGAGCATCCAGCCCAGTCCTCCGCCACCCAGCACGTCCCCGATCCTGGTCACCCCTGTGGCCACAGCCCTCCTCTCCGCCAACCACTGAAAAGGATGGAGAGGCGGATTCCTGAGCAGCGGCTCTCTGACGATAGCCGCTACTCCTGACGGGCGACAGCTGCGTCGCGAGGCAACCACATTCCAGACTTTGATCAGGTCCTGGTAAAAGACAGGCAATGCCTGCAAGGAGCCACCGAGGCCCCTCTGTTCTATAAACAGGAACTGCACGTCATAATTCAGGCCGTGCACCTGACGGAAGAAATACGTCATCAGGGCACACCATCTAGGAGGAGGCTCGACGTAAAGGTATTGCTGCAGGGTCTGAAGGCGGAAAGTCGCCACCTGTGTGCGTAGGCACACTAGCGCTTGACCACCCTCCCTAAGCGGGAGACTCAGAACCTCAGCAGCGACCCAGTGCAATCTTTTGTCCCAGAAGAAGTCGACTAACAATTTCTGGATTCTTGTGACAAAGTCCGGGGGAGGGGTCAAAGTGACCAGTCAATACCACAACATGGCGGCGATCAGCTGGTTTATGACCAGAACTCGACCCCGGTAAGATAGCACTCGGAGCAGTCCTGTCCAGCGCCGCAGGCGAGCGGTGACTTTCGTCTCCAGTTCCTGCCAGTTCGCCGGCCAGGATTCCTCAGCAGGGCAGAGATGGACCCCCAGGTAGAGGAGGCTGGTCCTGCTCCAGGTGAAAGGCCTGAGCTCCTTGGGTAGGGGATCCATTTGCCACTGACCGACCAGGAGTCCAGAACATTTATCCCAGTTGATTCTGGCAGAAGAAGCGGCAGAGTAGACCTCTTGGCACTTGCGCATCCTCCGCAGGTCAGCCGGGTCACTAAACATAAGTGATCATCATCCTTCCCTATGGTGAATACAGATGCAAAGTACTCATTTAAAACCACACCTATGTCTTCTGACTCCTCACACAAATTGCCATTTTGGTCCCTAATAGACCCTTCTCTTTCTCTAGTTATCCTCTTGCCCCTAATATGCTTATAAAATGCCTTTGGATTTTCCTTTATTTTACCCACCAGTGTTTTATCATGCCCCCTCTTCGCTCTCCTAATTTCTTTTTCAAGTAACCCCCTGCACTTTCTATAATCCTCTACGGCTTCTGCTGTTTTGACTCCTTGGTATCTACCATAAGCTTCCCTTTTTTCCCTTATCCAATCCTGTACATTCGTCGACATCCAGGGTTCTCTGGACTTGTTGGTCCCACCCTTCACCTTTACATGAACATGTTGGCCCTGCACTCTCACTATTTCCTTTTTGAATGACTCACACTGCTCTGATGTAGATTTTCCTACTAGTAGCTGCTCCCAGTTCATTTTGGCCACATCCTGTCTTATCATGTCAAAATCGGCCTTCCCCCAATTCAGAACCTTTTTTCCGGTCCATCTTTGTCTTTTCCATAACTATCTTACTGAGTTATGGGCACTATCACCGAAATGCTCCCCTATTGACACTTCTACCACTTGCCCAGCTTCGTTCCCTTAAACTAAATCCAGCACCGCCCCCTCTCTTATAGGACTTTCTACATCCTGGCTTAAAAAGCTCTCCTGGATACATTTTAAGAATTCCACCACCTCTAAGCCTTTCACACTTTGTCTATCCCAGTTAATATTGGGGAAGTTGAAATCCCCTGCTATTACTACCTTATTATTTTTACACCTCTCTGACATTTGCCTACATAACTGCCCTTTTACCTCTCCCTGACTGCTGGGGATCTATAGTACCCTCCCAGCAATGTGATTGCCCCCTTTATGTTTTTAATTTCTACCCATATGGCCTCATTTGAGGAACTTTCTAAGATATCATCCCTCCTTTTGCAGTAATTGACTTCTTGATCAATATTGTGACACCACCTCCTCTTTTACACCACCAACAGCACTAGCAAATGGAACGGGACCAAGGATGTTGGTCCTGTTCCAATTCAAGTGCAACCCATCGGACTTGTACAGGTCCCACGTTCCCCAGAAGCAGACCCAGTGATCCAGAAATCGAAAGCCCTACCTCCTGCACCGACTCTTCAGCCACACGTTCATCTGCTCTATCCGCCTATTCCTATACTGACTAGCATGTGGCATTGGGAGTAACCTAAAGATTACAACCTTTGACCCCCTGCTTTTCAATCTGCTAGCTAGCTCCCTAAACTCTTGTTGCAGAACCTCATCCCCCTCTCTACCTATGTCGTTGGTACCAATGTGAACCACAATCTTTGACTGTTTGCCCTCCCCCTACAGCCATTCGGTGACATCCTTGACCGTGGCCCCAGGGAGGCAACGCACCATCCTGGAGTCATGCCTGGGGCTGCAGAAACGCCTGTCTATACCCCTCACTATTGAGTCTCCTACCACTATTGCTCTTCCTCCCTTTCTCCTCCCCCCCTTGTGCAGCTGGGCTCAGGCTGCACTCCCCAGAGGAACCATTACTCTCACTGTTTTCCAACACAGAGAAACTGTTCTTGAGTGAGATGCACTCTGGGGCTTTCCTGACTACCTGCCTCCCTTCTTTCTCCTGACTGGTGGTCACCCATTCCTTCACTGACTGCACTTCCTTCAGCTGCGAGGTGACCATGTCTAAAAATGTGCTCTCCGTGTAACTCTCAGCCTCGTGGATGCTCTGCTGTGCCTCCAGCCAACGTTCAAGCTCCGAAGCCCGGTGCTAAAGCTGGTCAAACTGGTGACACTTCCTGCAGATGTGGTTATCCAGACTGCCAGGAGCATCTAAGACTTCCCACATTCTGCAGGCCATGCTACACACAAGACTGAGCTCCCCTGCCATACTTTTAGGTAAAATACTCTTACCCTAAATTTAAGCCAAGTAGCAAATTATTTAAGTTTCTTTCTTTTTTAAAAAAGAAAGCTAGAGCTCTTACCTTCCCTTAATGTAGGTTTAAAGTGGAGAAAAACAATCTACACACTACCGACCAATCAGCTCTCTCCTTTGCACTGACATCACTTTCATCAGCCTTTTCAAATTCTGGCAGGGTTCCTACTGGGGTTAGCTGCTGCTCCCACTGGCTTTGACCCTCAGGCTTTTAGGAGTTGAAAACAGTGCTGAACATTGTGCAATAATCAGCGAACATCCCCACTTCCAACCTTATGATGGAAGGAAGGTCATTGATGAAGTAGCTGAAGATGGTTGGGCCAAAGGCACCACCGTGAGGAACTCCTGCAGCGATGTCCTGGAGCTGAGATGACTGACCTCCAACCACCACAACCATCTTCCTTTGTGCTAGGTATGACTCCAACCCGTCAGCTTTCCCCCTGATTCCCACTGACTCCAGTTTTGCCAGGGCTCCTTGATGCCACACTCGGTCAAATGCAGCCTTGATGTCAAAGGCAGTTACTCTCACCTCAACTGCTTTCTTAACCTGCCCTGCCACCTTCAACTATTTGTACAGACATAGCAACCCTCACCCACCACCATCCCCCACTCACCAACTGCACCCATCCTCCACCCCCTCAGGTCCCTCTGGTCCTGCACCCCTTTAGAATTGTATGCTTGATTTTATAATGCCTTTCCTCAATGTAAACAGATATTTTAACAGTAGAAACACACACCAAACATTCTGGATTCAAAATATCACTTCATTTTGCCTGTCAAAAATTAAAAACCATAGGTATTTACTGCAAAATTTATATGATTAGATATTTTAATTCTAATAGTAAGAGAATCAAAATCATAAACATATAAAAGTTAAAAAATATGATTTCAATAATTTGGCATTTTAGTCTACAATTTAACAGATTATCAAAAAATATTCATACAAAGTTACAATGAAATCAAAGTAATTATCACCAAATATGTATTTATATGCTAACATTCTACAACACAAAATTCTCTCAAAGGAAATCAGTTGCTTTACTGAACCATGATAACCTACAGAAGTGTGGTACTACAATTAATTCTGGATTTTATCCCATTCCCTTCATTTTTGTCTGAGCTTTCTCACATTATCCACTCTATCAAATAATAGAGCATACTACCAATCTGCTATGTTTTTATATGACTTACACACACATACTGTACCCTTATATAGACACTCTAACCCATCATTACAATTTCACAGGCTTTCTGCAGTCCATTTCCTTGTCTGTCAGCCATTCATTTTCTATAAATTGCTGAGAGAACCAGTAATCAAACCCTAATCATTGGCCTGCATTACCAGAAAAGCTCCCAGGAGACAATAATATGACCTGCCAACCTTAAGGTAAGCTTCTGATTTTTTTTTTCAGTATTTCTCAAATGTTACACAACAGTTTGGACAACTTTCGGTTGTCTGTGATTGAGAACAGCTGCCTGTACATCTCCATGGTCTGACTTGGCTTGACAGCTTCTACAGTAACAAGATTGTTCTGGTATTTTACACTTTGTACTTTTCTCCAGTAAGGACAGTCACAAGCTGAGCAACCCAAAATAATGTCACATGCACTAGGATTTTAAGTTTCAAACAATGGAATAAGACTGCTAAAAAACTTCTAGTGTTATACTGTCTGGATTGGACAAAAACTAACACCTGGTAACAGCATGGGGCCTACAAGCGTTTGAAGACCACGATGTTAACCAATGCATGCTCAGGCAAGTGAAGTGCTGAGCTATAGTTGCTGAGCTGCTTAGCTGCATACTTTGTCTTATCCCTGTAGGAATCTTTTGCTTACTGCTAGCTTCACTGTGGGGGATTAACAGCTGCTTTGTAACTAAAAATTCTAGATCTATTTGGGGTAGCCCCCAAACTGGCATGCTGGTCTTCTTACCTTGGGTGCAGCCAATCAAAATCGCAGCCATAGGAATGGGAATCATGACTGAAAAGACATACTGGGACTCCACATGGTATTGAATGTCATCTTCTGCTTTATATTCATGCAGGCTTTTTATTCACTGACTTCATGGATTAGGAATGAAGCTTGCTTCCAAACAATTGAAACATCTGTTTTCTTTTCCCTCTCTTAGTAACTAGGACAAACTTTCCCCTCAACCTCGACCCCCACTCCAGAACAAAAAAAACCTATATTGACCAGGCCTGTCTGTTGTATATGGAAAGCCCGTGAAATTGTAATGATGGGTAAATTCAAAGAAATCCCTTATTTTCAGAGTTGATCTGTAATGTGGTCGAAAGGAAGGAACTGCAAATGAGTATTTTCCCTGGGGTTTCTGATGACATGATAAGTTTGAGTGATTTATACACATCACATGAACCTTGAAACCCAATAAATTTCAGATTTCTATTCACTGAAATTAAAAAATTTAGGTGATTTATGACTCACTAATATGCCACAGTATAGACAGGATTCAGAATTGTCTCACACGCTTAATGAGAGAGAAGAGGTTTTGCAAGCCGGTAATAAGTAAGAAAGCGAGCCATATGAATAATGTGACAAGTTGGTGGTAAAGTTTAATGTTGGTCTTATGTTATATTTTTTGTGAAAATGCTGAACAGCAAGATTGTGAGACAGGTTTAGATGAAGGCAGCATTTCAGTCTATTTAAACTTACCCTTCCAGAATATCAGCCCTATCATCATTAATGACAACATCAAGCTGCTCCTTGAATGAGTCCAGTGTCCTGACTCAATTGCTGCATGAATAATGGTTTAACATATTCGTAACTGCTCTAAATGAAGTTGTGCTCACATTAGCTAAAAGTGCCTTTGTGTTCAGTGGATGGATGGAATCCAAAACTAATGTGCAACAGACACTGTTTACAATCCAGGTGTTGTATTTGACGCTTTTGCTCACTCCAATTTTTTTCATTGAATTGTAGTTAGCCAACTCTATCAGTGTTACTATTCAACTGAAATTTGTTAGTTTAGAACAGTTACAAAGTGCAAGGAGTTTCAATTAAAACAAGAAAGTTTAAACAAAATTGAGTCTCTGCTGCCCCAATGCACTATCTGACAAGGTGTTGTACTCAGTCATACAAGTGTGAAAGACCTCAGGTTTGACCCCGGATTTATACTGAATTGGCCAATCTGAATCATAAGAGGTATGCAGGTGCTGCATTTATCCTTAGATTAGGGAGTGGGAAAATCAGCCAGAGCTCCTCCTCTTGATTATATCCAGTGATCCTTGCCGTCAAGTATTCATGAAAAGCTGTCAAGTGAGAGCAGTTTCAGTCAAAGCTATAATGTTCTTAGAGATCGACTGTCTTTCCAATACTCACTCTCTTGACTCATGGATGAAAAGGAGCCATGATGGTAATGTATTGAGGGCTACTGTCATCTGTCCATAAACTACAGCTTTTACAAGAGGAAGGAAGAATAATCCCATAAGTGTGATAGCCATAATCTCTTTAAGAATCAAAACCCAGCATTTCTCAAGCTTCCTATTATCTTCTGCAGCAGGAGTGGAGAAGCAGCTGATCTTGTTGAGGCAGGTGGCCTCCTTAATGGAGGATTTTAAGTTGACCCTCTTGGAACATATGTAGTATGTAAACTGATACATTACTATATATAATAAATATTAATATATAACAGCTCTTGATTTTTTCAAGGTCACAAGGAGGGCTCAATGCTCACTGTATTCGTAAATAAAGCAACAATGCAAAAAACCAGGTTCAATTTAACACTTGTTAGTTTGGTAAGTTATAATTCTCCAATACTGTTGAAGGTCTAAATTACTTTACTCAAATTCTTTGTGTAATACATTAGTTCTAAAAATTACAATCATTACATGGTAGGGAGAGGGAAATTGTTAGCAAGTTTTTTAGGCCCAATAAATCAAAATCTCAGAAAGGTCATTTCTCCCTCATTGGCATGATCAAATATTCCCACTAGAAAAGACTGTTTTGTGCATAGTGTTTATTTTGAAAGTTATTGGTAGCTGAAGAACACAAGAAATACGAGCAGGAGTAAACTATATGGCCAGTTGATCCTGCTCCGCCATTTAATAGGATCATGGTTGATCTTGGGCTTTGATGCTGCTTTCCCGCCCACTCTGCATATCTCTTGACCCCCTGAGAGACCAAAAACCTGACTATCCCAGCCTTAAAATTATTCAGTGATGGAGCATTCACAATACTCCGGAGTAGGAAATGCCAAAGATTCACAACTCTTTGAGTGAAGTAATTACTCCTCATCTCAGTCCTAAATGATTGGCCCTTTATCCTAAGACTGTGACACCATGTTTTAGATTCCCCAACCAGTGGAAACAATCCCTCAGAATTTTATAGGATTCAATGAGATCACCTCTCATTCTTCTAAACTCCAGAGGATATAAGCCCAATTTACTCAGTCCTTCAGCATAGGACAACCCCCTCATCCCAGGGACCAATTTAGTGAACTTTCACTGTACCGCCTCCAATGCAGGTATAATCTTCCTTAAATGTGGAGACCAAAACTGCACACAATTCCGAAGAAATTACTATATTTTGAGACCATAAAGCAACAAATTAAAAACATGACTTTGGAAGTGTAACTTGGATCATGATATGAGATCTGTCCCATTCCAATTAGTTTGTCATCATTATTCGGATGTCATAACTAGGCCTGGTTATTTGTCCTAACAGTATATGCTGAAAATAATTGTTTAACTGAAGGAAAAACCTTGAAAATCACTCAAACGGTTGTGAATATGACAGATTCCAAGTATCAGAAAGATCAGTCCCATTGCATCTGAAGGCAATAGGACATTACCAAATCAAGAGATACAATGGTTGAACAGAACTAAAATTGTAATTGCATGGAAAATTATGGAGGAGCTTCTGCAAAACAAAATTATAGAAAGAAGTCAAAGTGCGATTTAGAGAGGTGTTTTTCAAAGAAATGGCATGATTAGTCATAGTGCTCTGTGGAAGATCCCACAGTCTCTGATCTCTGTTGAGCAATTTGAAAAATTGTGCCCGCTGTTTCAGCACAGTCACATTTAAGTTCATTACCAGTAGAACGTCTGGGGCCCACACTTAAATCTGAAGATATCAGAGGCCTCATCACTGAGGTATCTGAGGTCAATGGAAAGTAAGAAGAAATGAACCAAAATCACCTCCTCACAAGGCCAGGAAGTATAGAAAATTAGGGTTTCAAACTCAACAAGAGGATGACCAGAAGTTAGGTGATTTCAGAGCTATGTTATAAAATATGACAATAGCATGTGGAAAAGCTTTCTCACCTGCAAGATGTTCAATAGCAAAACCAATAAGAAAGATTTTGGGAAGGTGGATTTGGACAACTCAAGTAGATTTTAAATCTATCATCATTAGTGTGACAAGAAAAAGCACCCACCTCACAGTAGATTGCAAACATTATGGATTTTGGCATGGCATGTCATATTGTGGCAAATCTTGTAGAACAATCACCATGAATATTGTTGCCAAGGCACTAATCACTGTTCTGCCAAATATCTTACCAAACAAGTCTGTCAACATTATGCTATATGAGGCAGCATAGAGGCAGTATCATGGTAACTGGTAATTAGCCATAGTCCATGAAGGATCATAGGCATCTCTCTCTGTTAGAGAGAGACGAGTGGCTGTATAATTTGAATGGCACCACTCCACATCATGCATGGAGCAAGACAGGGCAGCAGGCCTCCATGAACTACCATAATTGGTACAGGGATTGAACCTGCACTTTGGCATCCCTCTGCACCACACTCTAGACACCTGATTGGCCCCCATGGGCAGAATGACAAGAATGATGCAAAAATACTGTTGATGCTGGAAATCTGAAATAAAAACAGAAAATGCCAGAAATATTCAGCAGCCTGATGGAATCTTTGCCAAGGGAATCAGAGTTAACATTTTGGGTCTGTGTTGTGATGAAAGGTCACAGACCCGAAATATTAACTCTGTTTCTCTCTCATGAGAATGATGGTTGTTTACCAAAGTATACCAATGATTAGTATGCCGATGACTAAGCTTCAGTTGACCAGCTCATTGTCCAATCATAATGAATACCTTCCAACACATGACTTTATGATCTCATCAGAGAAAAACTGAGTTAGCAATTGTATGTTCATCTGACAGAGCAGCAAAAAATAAAAAAGGCACCAATAAAAAAGAAACAAACAGCAAAATTAAAAGGGGTCTTTAAAAGTAAGATAAAGTAACAAAATAGTAAAAAAAAACTGAAGGAAAAAATTCACTGATGAATGAACTTGTCAAAATTGTGTGGCAAATTCTCCTAGTGACACCTACTGACAAGAAAACAATACTACAGGATTAAAAAGGCAATTCCTACCACTTTATTCTACCATTTAAACCATATGGTTTGTTTGGTGTACACTATATTAAGAATTCTCAAAGTTTGATTAAATCCCTCAACTAGGGATGTCTGCCGTTATCCTGGACAGGCGTCACTTACTCTTTTATGCATTCTGAGCAAAGGGAAATTATCATTTAATTTTCCAAGTTTCCAGGCAATGTACTCACAGGATTTACCAGACATACATGTTCACAGCTAGCACCACAAGTAGTATTTTATGCTAACAACTTAGTGTTAACAAAGGTATTAGCTGCATATATAATTATGTCCTAGTTAATAAATTTTGAGAACTGGAGTAAGTGTTAACTATTAAGCCACTAAGCTTAATGTACAGCTTGCAGTTTGTTTTGTATCAATCAGGAAAGACAAGTAAACCAGTTCATTACAAAATTCTCATAGTATTTTCCCACAAGAAGACACTATAGTCATTTAGTACAGTGATCTGCTAAAGTATCAGTTTGTCTGGTATCCACAATAGAAACATTAGGTTCATTTGTGCTCAGATACAATCACACAATATTCTACTGTCATGGATTTTAAAGGAGTGCAAAACAGATCTGAAACTTTAGATTCACAGCTGCTTGTAAAAGTATCTCCAATTTGAACTGAAAAAGCACCCTACAGCAATCTGTAAAAGTAGCACAGGGCTGCTGCTTCCCTTTAGATCCTCTGGGAGCAGAGCATTTTGTACCTGTCTGTTGAGACCTTGATTGGAAGTCTTGATAATATTCTCTAGAGAGTTGATGACTATGATTCATGTGAAGGAACATGGCAGATAATGTAACCAAAATAGCAGTTTGAGTTACAAATAACAACAGTTTACTTCAGAATGACCACCTGAGTTGTAATCTTCACCTAGAATTAAGATGATGGGTTTTCAATATTGCACATCAAAGCCAGTAAAGGATTCAAGGGAGGCTTCAAATTGTATACTCATGAAGAAACATGGTAGTTTCAAAACTGCAAAGGGATACGCATGAGAACAGTTGCAGAAACTAATTCTAAAACATTTCTTTACAAGCTTTTATAAACGTATGAATTTGACAAAATCTGCAAAGTCCATTAACCCTAATTTATGTTGCATTATGATTCAACTACTGGTTTAAATTAATTTGGTTATGTGTTTCAATCTCATCTCAAGGTCAGTTCTGATACATGGGATTAATTTTCACCTAACCCACCCAGCAGGAAACTGGGAGGATTGGGTTGGGATCTGTTTCACACTCTACCCAATGCTACTTTCCATTGCTGTCAATGAAAAGTAAAATGGAACCAGCTGTAAAACAGACAGGAGATTCAATCTATTGGTTTTCCACAAGGCGGATAGGTTAAAATTACTCGCAAAGTGAATTGGGTATGTGTTGCATCTGGCCTTTTGGCACCATGGACTTTTAGTGAGTGCATCACAAAAAGATTAAAGAAAAAGCTTCCGTTAAACCAGGTTATTTTCTTTAAAGTTAATTCCCCTCCAATGAAGCAGACAGATTTATCTTTTTGTTGTTGAAATTATCAGTAATACTCAAACAAGTAACCCCAGCTTAATTTACAATGTGAATCAATTTCCTCTTTAGCTTTTAATTGCAGGTTTCTCACTTGTCTGCAAAACTTTCTGTCTCAGTTCCTTGTTTCCCTGATCCACATAATTAGGCAAAAAACGAGTGTCCTGAAAACACAGAAAGCAATTATTTCATCAAACAACCTCAGACTGAAACTACAAGTGATAGATGTTTAATAAGAAAATATTTCTTATTTCATCAAAATTGATCAGAAACAATCTATATGCTACTTTGTGGAAAAAATAGCAGGAAATTAACTAGCAACCCCTTGTGCAAAGTCGCTTTCTCAGCCATGAGGGCATCACGACAACAATGACATAGGTTCTTCCATAAAGAACAAAAGGTTAGCATTTCAGTCATGTCTTTTACAATCTCAGGACATCCCAATGTGCTTTACAGCTTTATTCCAAATTCTGATTATTAAAATAAGTGCATTGTTCATTCTTATTTTATTTTAAAAATAATGAGCATTTGTTTGCCAGAATATTTAAGAAAAGTATATTATTTATGCTTTGGTGGTCCCATACAAAAATACATTTTCAAAGAAATCCAATTTAATATTCCAAAGTGCTCCGAACATCTCTTATTGCTCCTTGTGAACAGTGAAATGCTCAATGTGCAATATATAAACTCAAACATATAGCACACTATAAATGACACAACTTTCTCTACATTTATATCTTTAAAAAACAGGAATGCTCTCTCATAAGTTTCTTAACTATTTATTAATTATTACTCATTGTTTCAGAAAACACACCAAGGCATTTGTCACACAATGGGAAAAACATATTGTCAAAATAATGGGACTAGTGGCACTTGCCATTATTTATGTATAATTGCTACAACAATTTCAGTAAGTGGCAGATGCATGGTTAAACACAGAAATCCAAACATTATTGTCCAAGACCTGCTGATCTGCCATTAGCTTTGCGGAAATGATATATCGTTCCCTGACTCGCCATTAAAATGCATTAAATGGGATGAGGTTGTTATACCTGCATGGTAGCTACAAACTAAATTCACCACAGAAAGTTAAACCTTGTCCATTTCAGTCTAAATCCTTTAAAGGACATGACCAGTATGAATTAACAACCTCTCTAGCCCTGAAAATTAAATATCACAACAGTGGCATCTCAGTCCTTCAGGTTTTAATTGTTGTCAGAGATTTTAAAAATTTAAAATTAAAATTTATTTAAAAGAAAAAACATTTTGTCTGTCTTTTTTTCCTCTCTCTTTATCCAATCTTTCTTTTCCTGTTATTATGTTTCTCTCTGCACCTGATTTGGCATTGAATTCACCCTCTCTAATTTACACATCTTTTTCAGTCCTTGCACTATTAATTTCACAATCCTCCAATCTGACTGGTGAAGGAGATGCACAAGTTCTATGCTCTGTTCATTCAGGTCCCAGAAGCCCTGTTTTCTTTACTGCAATGCTATCAGTTCACACTTTCAGCAATTAATGGTGCAAAATATCATCACTAATGGGCAAGGGTAAGTCTAAGTGGATGCCGTTCGTTGTCCTGCCACAGCAAATCATGGTCCATTTTTGGTCAAAAGAAACATTGAACTTGGATTGTGGAGGACATGTTATAGAACAAAAGGAAATGCTTCTAGAAAGGCAACATAAATGATACAATAGGCATTTGTTGCCAGTGTTGAAAGCTTTTGCAAATTTAGGAATGGTATTTTGTTCAGTGCTCCAGAAAAAAATGGGAAATCTTCATCTACACCCTAAATATCACTCCGAAAAGGATATATTTATCTTAATTAGTTTCCAATCCTCAATGTGATTTATTATAAACTGAATTCATGAATACTGTATTGCCTATCTTTTAGTGCATAGACTGCATTCCCCAGAAACTGATAAAACGCTTTCATAGCTTCCTTTTCCACAACCATTTTGTGCTGTGGTATCAGGATAATGGGTTGCAAAATCGCAACTCTAAAAGGACCTGGATCACTTCATCTTCAGAAGAAAATCTGTCATCTGTCCTTGATAAAATACTATTCAATAAAGTTTCTATCTGATGAAGGGGTTAATGTACAAAGTAGTGCTGATGGTTTTGTTCCGTTGGTAGTTACATAATGGACCCGATTTTTCCTTCAGGAAACATTGAACGCGTTGGTCACAAGACTTTTGAAATAATTATGATATGCTTTCTCAAGGTCTGGAACATGACATTTTCACCTCTGCAGATTTGGTGTAATAGCCCAAACTTATTTAGTTTTCCCTTTAAAATCAAATAAAATGATTCCTTGCAATTGCGATCCTGAGCTATAGGAACTTAGCTACTGTTCCTTGATTTTGCTTATTTTTACTGTCCAAGATAAAGCAATTAGATATTTGGAGTTCAAATCCTTAAGAACTAGGATGTAAAGGGTTTTAGATTTTCAAGTTCTAACTTTGCCTTCAACTCGATGGGTTTGTGGAAATCAAAGATTACTCCTGATCCTGTAAACCAGTAAACAAAGGTCCTTCAAGCAGCAGGCAACAGAAACAGTCTACTGCCTTCCATAAAACTCAGCAGGTCTGGCAGCATCAGCGGAGAAGAAAAGAGTTGATGTTTCGAGTCCTCATGACCCTTCAACAGTTTTTGTTTTGGATTTCCAGCATCCGCAGTTTTTTGTTTTTATCTACTGCCTTCCATCCCCATTGACAACCACGAAACAAACGCAGGTCAATGTACCAATAACAAGATCATTTCTGAGCCATTACCACAATTTTGGATATCTAACCCCACTAAAACTCAAATTATGAAAATAATTGCACATTTTTAAAGTTATTAAGTTTTGCTGTTGTGTCTCTAAATGAAGGCATTTGCTACCTCAGGATTTGACAAAAATAAAAGCAATTTTAAAATAAAAATGGTATCATTTTGTTCATATTGCTTATGCAAGGACAGAAAATTGAAAATGCAATTTCTATTGCCATCTTGTCTTTTTTAAAAAGAGATATGAATTTAAACTACACAAAGGGTGGGATCGCCCCAGCGCATCCCACCTCATTAATCATGCATTCGTGGGGAACACGACGGCTCCCTGGTGGCCAGACTCAGATTTGCCCACCACACCATGACCTCAGAGCTGTCTCACTCCGGGGGTGCTGTATTTAAAGCGCACCAGAGCGCGTACTTACTTCATATCTTCAGGCCAAGACTGTGCCAGGTGACAAATGGCCTTGAAAGCAAAGAAGACAGCAGCCCTCAAATTTAGTGCCTCTCTGGAACGCCTGCTGGTCGCAGTGGAAGGCTGCCACGGTGTCCTCTACCCCCGGTCTGGCCGTAGGGGGTCCACCAGGGTCACCAACATGCCAGAGAGGTGGTGGCAGTAGCAGTGGGCACACCGGAGCACAGAGAAAGTCAGCCATCCAGTGCAGGAAGAGGATGAATGCTCCCATCTGTTCCACCAGGGTAAGTCAACCATCTCATCACCTCTCAACTCACATACTCACAAGCCCATCACACGTCCACAGGGATCTCACACCTCAAGTGACAACACCACTAACTCTCACACGCAACCTCACATCTCCATCAGGCTCATATCCTCTGGAACTTGTGTCCTCATCCCATCCATGGCTCCGCTCACCACACAAACATTCCACGCGTCCTGCTCACACTCTCTCCATCTGTTTTCATGTAGGAGAAGCTGGCTCACAACAGCAGGGAGAAGTCCCTGACAGGTGGCTGGAGTGGCCCACATTAGGTTGCTCACTCACTTTGAGGAGCATGTCATCGTGCTGCTTGGTGAGGACTTGGTCTGTGCCTGCGGCAACGGTGAGGTTGGTGATGAACACCCACATGAGGGCCCTACACCACGTCATCCCTTTCTCAAAGCAAATGTGAGTGCTCTTTCTCCTGCTTTTGACTCTGCTGCCATGCATTAATTGTCTCTACTTTGGTTCACAGGGAGTTCTGCCAAGCAACCGACGACCTCAGCCAGCCAGTCCCTCAGCTCTATCCAGGTCCTCACCTCCAGTCAAGAGGACGCCTCCTTCACTGAAGAGCTGGAAATAAGCAACCTGGAAAACCCATCAGAGCGCTTACCCACACCCTCCATTGACATAGAGACACACACATCGGTGGGACCTAGATCTAGAGTAGGCTTGGGTTCACAATCTGGTGGTCACAGATAAGTGTGCGCAGCAGGAGCAGGCAGGTTCAGCCGAGCTACCCGGCAGTCAGAGAATTGCTGAGGAAGAGGCATCTGTGAGATCCAAGTCAGATGACGAACCTCTAGATTCAGCCTTAAAACTCATTGTGGAGAGTCAGCAGAAGGCAGGGGAACATGACGCAGATCTGTTGGAAACCCTCAACAGAGTGGCTCCATGAGTCGGAGGAGTGCGTCTGCCTGCTCTCTAATGAAGTGGAGCCACATGTACACATGGAGGTCACCATGGGAAGGATGGTGGGCAGCATGGAAATCCTGTTGCAGCAGAACATGGAATTGCATGCAGACCTGCACTCCATCACGTAGCAATGGGTGAGTTCCTGCAGTAGCAATGCAAGAGGGGAAAGGGGCACCTCGATGTTCCTCCAGATGCTCCTCCCCATCAAGGAGTGGGGCCCTCAGGCACCCAAAGAGAGGAGGAGCAGCAGCTGGACACCCCTGTGTCATCCAGGGGTCTCAGAGGATGTTCTCTACTGCCGAATCCCCTATGCCAATGACGGTCTCAACCTCATCCTGTCACTGCAGAGGGTGCAACTGGCCTACAGGAGGACAGCCAAAGCAAGCCGGGGCCCTCAAGGTTTCTCCAGAGGACCCACGACAAAGTCATCAAAGGTAACAGGGCCAACCATTGCACAGGCTGTCTCCACCCTTGCTGTGGATGTCAGGGCAGCACCTAGAAGAGGTGGTAGGCCTAGAACAGTTAAGAATTTCTAATCACAAGTGGTTGCATGAGTGAACACATTTTGCCACTTTGTAACCTGAAAATATATTCACTTTCACTGAATAATGTGCAATGGTGTCTTTCAGCTTCATGTACAGGCTTTGCGGGTCTTCCCACTGCATCCCCACCCGCTAGCTGTTCAGCTGCACACAGCTGAACCAGGAGTGCTTCTGGAGGGAGAAGTACGGGCAGAATCTTGCCATCGTCATGCGGAGTGGCCCTGACATGGCGACATGTAAATTGACGTGCGATGACACCAGGCACGTGTCCCGACATCATCATGTGTCATTTCGATATTTCGTTCGGCGGGTGTGCACCAGAGGCAGCTGCGCACCCACCGAAATGCCAACGGTCTATTAAGGCCATTAAAAACGTAATTAAACCTTTTCAGAATGCTGTCTGAGCAACCTTAAGGTTGGCAGGCGGGCGAAGAGCTCAAGCAGCCTTCTCGTTTTTCAGGAAACCTCATCCACAGGCAGGATGAGGTTTCCTGAAGCTTGTATAAAATAATTAAATAAACTTCCCAAACATCACAACCATGTCACATGAGGGGACATATTTAAATAAATTTTTACTTTTTTTATTATAAAGTTTTGTAACCCATTCACTCTCCCTGAGGCAGCTTTGTGCCAGGCCCCGACTCTCCCTCCTCCCCCCGCCCGCACAGGTAATGCCGACTACCAGCTGTGCGTTATGCTGGGTTTGCCTTAATTGGCCTTCCTGCATAAAATGGCGGCGTGCAGCCGACCGTGGGTTGACTCTGATTGACTCCGTGTCCCCCTGCACCCGTTCCTGCCTGCCATAGGAAAAATTCACCCGTGTGTGTGTGGCAGGGCCTTTCGGAGCATTGTGCAAGCACTCTCCCACACATGCTGAGCCTTCCTCCATCACACTCATCTCAATGTCCCAAGCATCTTCAATGCTGTATGCTGGGATTCTCTTTAGTTGTCCATCTGAGTTGGCCTGCATCTCCGCCCACTCACTGATCGCACTCTCATGCAACACCTGTGCCCATCCAACACAAGGCTCTACTCACTTTCGATTTTGACAGCCATGGTAGCCATTAAATTTCTTCTCACCTCCCCCATCACCCTTACCCTTTCTCCCACCACTATTCAACCCCCAGCATCACCTTCCACCTCCCCATCGGCACCCACTAACCAGAATCCTTTTGTCTCCAGGATGTCCAGGTGAACGTGCACATTCCCTACCCTCCTGAGAATCCCACCCCCATCCACGTTGACATCTCCTACTTCCTCCTTCCCACCCCTAGGGTCAGTGTGTGCCTCCAAGTCCCACCAACCACCCTTGCCATCCCTTCTACCGCTGCTATTGCACCCTGAGCCTCCCACCCTTCTGGCTCATTCTGCCCCCTCTCATACTCACCATTCCCGCTTACCACGCCCACCCTCTTCGCTCCCCAGGAGGCAGTCATTGATTCCACAGACTCCCCCCATGCATGTTCACCTGGGCAGCCCACCCCCTTATTTCCTCCTCCACCCTTACTCCCTCCTCCCCCTGGACTCCTTCCTCCCTTCAAACTCCTTCCTCCTGCCTTTGGCTCCTTCCCTCCTCTGGTCCTTCCCCCCTCCAAACTTCTTCCTCCCTGGAAATCCTTCCTCCCCCTGAAGCCCTTCTCCCTTCCGAACCCCTTCCCCACTCTGAACTCCTGCCTTTACACCTTCCCCCCTTTGCACCTACCTCCCCAGTTGCTGCTTTCTCCGCCGTTACACCCTCCTCCCCCTGTACTCCCTGCCCCACAACTTCAACCGCCTGACACCTTCGTTCTCCACCTCCTAACCTCCCCACCCCCGACCACCGCCCAGGTATATCTTCCTCTCCCACTCACAGCTGGACCTTCCTTTCTCCCCACTTACTGTAGCCGTAGCAGCCCATTGCCAAGACTGTGATGTCCCGAAGCAGAGCCGAGACATCAACGGAGAACTCCTGCCTTTCATGTGCTGCTTTGCTGCAGAGCCATGTCCATGAGAACCCACCCAGCATGCGATTCACATATTCTTCCAGGATCCCATTGCTGTCGAGCTCCAGCATCTTCTGCTTCTCGGATGCCTTTGATGTGAGCAAGGCCCTAATGGTAAGTCCCAAGTTCTGCATGTCACACTTGTCCAGTCATGTTCTGGGCCAGTGTGTTTTCCTGCTGACTTGGGCAGCAATTTCAATGTGGGGGAGATAATTCTGGCAAGCAGGGCTTATAATGAGATGCTAAAGTATTGAAATTAGGTTCCTGACATTGCACGGTGGGAAAGGCAGCCTGCCATTGACTGGCAGAGTAAGCGATCACAAACTGGTTTCACAACAGCGTAAAAGAGATTTTTGGCCTTCCTGCCATATTGTCCCCACCCCCGCCACCATGACTCCCACCACCAATGGGGATGGAAAATTCTGGCCTAGGTATTTATAAATATACCCAAACTAACCAATTCAGGATATTTATTCCTTTCATGCAATTCAAAATGCTGCTTCACCATAGATTTATCACATTTGCTAAGCTGTGTTCCAGATTTTTTCATGTTATATATTAACCCTTTATATTAACTCTGAAAAGGATACTGAAATCACTGTCACCTCAAAGTATCTGTGAATGTCCAGATTACGCTTCTCCTGAGTTCTGCTTTCTTGCAGCAACTTCAGGTTGAGAATTAAGCAAAGACAGCTTAACATTCAGCTGGATAACAAGTTACTCCACAGTGCAGTCCATTAGATAAAACTCAAGTTTTAAAATTGGCACAAGACTAAATAGTATACTTCATTTACTCTGCACCAATTATATGATGAGCTATATGATTGCCTTACTACACGCTCCAACCCAAATTACTTGCCAAAATGAACTAACTCAGCAACTGTTTCATATATATTATTTCAGCTGTTGGTTGACAATTAACATTTCATGAAGTCCAATACACCACGTCAAACCTTTAGATACTGAGATTCTATGGAACATATGATCATACTTGCAAACATACATGCAAACATACTAATTAGGAGTAGGACATTCAGCCCCTCAAACCTGCTCCACCATTTGATAAGATCATGGCTGATCTGATTGCGGCCTCAATTCCACTTTCCTGTCTATTCTCTATATCCTTTGACACCCTTGTTGGTCAAGAATTAATATAACTCAACCTTAAAAATATTCAATGCTTTCATTGCTCTCTGAAGAAGAGAATTCCACAAACTAATTGCCCTCTGAGAGAAAAAAATTCCCTTCATATCCATCTTAAATAGGAGACCCCTCATTTTTAAACTGTGAAACCTAGTTCTCTCCCATAAGGGGAAACATCCTCTCAGCATCCACCCCTCCAAGTCCCCTAGGAGATTCCTGGATATGGATCTTCATGCTGTAGGTGGCTGGCTGCATGAGATGCTGTTGGGCGGTGATGGTCGTGCTAGGGTGGGGATGGGGGGGCTATTACACGGGGAGAAGGGAAATGAAGAGATGGGGCGGGTTTGGAGACCTAGAGGGGCGCAGGGATAGTAGGGGAAAGAGACAGATGTTGCGGGGGTTGTGAAATGGGTGAGGTGGTTTATGGAGCGGGAGGTTGGGAAGGGCCATGGTAGATTGCAGACGGAGGTGGGTTTGTGCGGGTGTGAACTGGCATTGGGGGTGAGACGGAGGGGTCTGCGGTGTCAACAGATGAGTCCTGGAGGAGCATATTGAGGAGATTATTGATAGGAAGGGTTGGTGAGAGTTAAAGCAGGCAGTGGGAGCTGGTAGGGTGGGAGGGTGAGGGTCCTGTGATGACAGGTGAAGGGACAGAGGGTTGTTGAAGGGGACATGGAAGTAAAACCGGATTCTGGGAGTTGTCAGGGTGAGGGGTGGGGGGCATGTCTATCGTCACAGAGATCAGCACCTCGGGAAAGTAGGAGACATGGACATTAACCTGCACGGGATGGAGGGTGACAGTGAAGAGTTGTAGGGTGACTGCAGAGAAGTCAAAGGTCACACCAGGAGGGTCAATGGTTATGGGGGGGAGGGTGTGGGTCAGAGGGGAAGGTTGGAAGTGTTGGACTCTACCTAAAAAGTCACATGTACCATGGCTGCTTGCAACTCTCTAGCAATGGAGATCTCGAGATTCTGCATGAGAGTTGGGTCAGCAGGGGTGGATGGAGTGGCGGGTCAGCTCAACTGGACAACTGAAGGGGAATCCCAGCGTGTAGAACTGACAATGATAAGTTTCAAAAGATGAGCGTGTGAAGGGCAAAGACTCAGTGTGCACGGTAGGTTTCTTGCACATGCCTCCCTAGGTGGCCTGGCAAAGATCCTTGCCTTCTTGCACATGCGTGACTCCAGGGGATATAGACCCAGCCTGGGATAGCCACTTGTAAATGGGGGGTGGGGGTGGGGGGCGCACAGGCTTAATGACTGTGAATCAATATTAAACCACATCAGACCTCAATAAAGTGCAAGTGTAGTCTACTTACAAAAGTGCAAGAACATTAAAATCTTGGTGCACCCATGCAACCACGTGTGAAATCATATCTTCTTAATCTTTTGTCCCCTACTACTTCTTCTCGGTGCTCCCCTGACATCCGCAGCAAAGGTGGAGGCAGTCTGCTGACCAGTTTGCTCTGTTGTCTTCAATCACTGCGGCAGCCGTCCTCTGGGGTCCTGAGGCTTGGAAGGCCCTGGTTTACTTTGGCTCTCTTGCTTTGGGGCAGCTGTTCCCTCTGCAGTCACAGAGGATGAAGCTGAAGGGGTCACAGGCAAGGAGGATTCTGAAAGGTCGGACATCCTCAGAGAGTCCTGAGTGGAGATCCCAGGGGTGTCCAACAGCTGCTCCTCCTCCCTTTGGGTGCCCAAGGGCCCCTGCCTGACTCTTTGAAGAGAAGGGGCCCCTGAGGGGGTGTTTGAGGTGCCCCATCCCCTCTCGCATAGCCATGGCAAGATCTCACCCATGGCTACAGCGATGGAGTGCAGATCTGTGCACATCTCCGACAGAAACCTGGCGAACTGCAGGACTAGGCTCTCCATGGCATTTGCCATTCTCCCCATGGAGATCTCCATGCACGCACATGTCAGAACTACTTCAACAGACAGCAGGCAGACAGACTCCTCCACCCCCAGTGCTAGTCTGTTGAGGGCCTCTGCTACCTCTACCTGATGTTCCCCCATCTCTTGCTGCATCTCCAGTATCTAATGCAGGGCTGATCCCAGAGATTCATCATTTGGTTTATATGCCACAGATAACTCTTCCCCAGTCCTCTGAGTACTCTTGAGCTTGGCTGACCCTGCCTCCTCCTGCTGCACCCATGTGTCTGTGAGGTGACCACCAGAATGTGAGACTCTGCCTAATACAGATCTAGTACCCACTGAGGTGTGTGTCTCTGGGGTGAATGAGGGGTGCAGCTGACTGCTGTGATGGCTCTACGTGCACTTTCTTCCTCCTCCCCAATGTCCTCAGTCCTCTGTGGGCTGGAGCTCCAGCTGGTCAGGGCTTCTTCTGCCCTGCCCCTCTTCTGGCTGGCACCTGTAAGTGAGAGGGGAGAGACCGAGCGGCTGTATGAGCTGCCTCCAACATGGAGGAATGCATGACCCTTAGGTTTCAATGTTTTTTTTTAATGACTACATTATGGATGGATCCTTACTGGATGGGGGCTGTCCGCCACCTCTCCATTTGCACACGCTCAGTCTGGTTCCTCCCCTGCCAGCTCGGCTGTCCACTCCTTGAATTCTGTAAAGTTCCTCAGTTCAGGCAGGTCCCCTTCTGACGTCATCCTCTCTCTCCTGTTGTGCCATAACTTATCCTCTACAAAGAGAAGCAATTGCATTTCAGGTCTCTTACTCATGCTTTCCCTCTTATAAATAACCCACTGGATTGTGTGCCTTCTGATTGATGCACTGCAGGTTGTCCACAAGGGTTCTGGGGCAGCACCTTCCAGTGCGGTGAGCCCATGCAGGTAGAAGTTTAAGGCTCACAGAGGCATATCATTAGTGGTGCTTGCTGGTGCCCTCAATTTCTAACCTTTTCCCCCCCACTCCCCCCTGGGAAACAGGATCTGAACTCTACGTGTGGAAGGATCAGGAATCCAGGGACCCACAGTGGTCTCTCTGCCTACAGACTCAATGGATTGCATTGGGGCTATGAGGCATCACCTTATCACGTTGATTAGCTCTTTTATGCATGGTCCACGTGGATGATATGCTTGCCACTGAGGGCCATGTCCCCTGTACCATTCAGTAGGGTGAGCGTGAGCAGTTGAGGGTTCACTTACCCTGGCGGTGCGGGTGAGGTCATTTATCCATTTCCAGCACTGCAGGACAGTCCTCCCAGGGAGGTCATGGGCACTGACCACCTTGGTGACTTCATTCCATGAAGGGTTGGTCACATGGTTTGGCCACCTCCTTCTATCCGTGGGCTACAGGACACCCCTCCTGACCTCCACTGCATGGAGCAGCACATCGAGGGAAGCAGGGGGCTGGAGCTCCCTGGGATTGGGCCATCTCCTCCTTCCATGGTGGGTTTGCAACAAAGAAGTTGATATTTGGTCACCTTTCAAATATTGGGTCCAGATATGACTGCATAATTAATGAGCCCAGCAAGACATGATTCGGTGCAAATTCCCACTGGGCTTTGTGGCGGGAAACACTCCTGGTTTCCAAAACCGCTGCAGTATTTAGGCCTGTAATGGAAAATCACAGCCTGAGAGAGGAACTTCTGGCTCTCAGAGGGAAGAAGTTTCACCCTTGAGAGCTGCTGGTGAATTTCATTGGCCAGCAGCTCCAGCAGTCCCAGCAGCACCAAACTTGAGTAGTGGACACTGTTGAGACTACAAACATCTCCACGAAGAAGAGAAAATCGACATCAGAGTGAGGTAAGTCAGGTCTTTTTGGGAAGGGAGGGATTACACACCCTAGGGAGGAGAGCATGGAGGGCGGGAGGGGTGCGTTTTGGAGGCCAGACAAGGAGGAACAAATGGGTGGTAACATGTGAGCTGCCTCTTATGCGCAAATGGCACCTCCCAGATTCTGCGCCTCCTTTTCCTTCCCACTTTGCAAAATTGTTTTTCAAAAACGGACTCCTCCTTCCTGCCCACCTGTCCACACCGACCATTTTATGGTGTGTACTGTGTAAAGTACGGGTCAACTGGCTTGGGAATAAGCTCAATTGCCTGTGAATTACTTATTTAAAAATGGTGGGCAGGCTACCGATTTTGGCGGCCATAAAATCCAGCTGCTTATGTCCTCTTCACAACTTACTCTCCCATCTTTATGCCATCAGCAAACTTAACAACCAAATGTTCGGTCTCCTTATCCAAGTCATTGATACAGATTGCAAATAGTTGGGGCCCCAGCACTGATCCCCATGGTGCTCTATTAGTTACAGCTTGCCAATCCAAATATGACTCATATATTCCTACTCTCCGGTTCCTGTTAGCTAACCAATCCTCTATCCATGCTAATATATTACCACACCTAAACCATGAGCTCTTATTTTGTGTAGTAATCTTTACTTGGCACCTTATCAAATGCTTTTTGGAAGTCCAAGTACACCACATCCAGAGGTTTCCCTTTATCCTTGAGACTCATCTTTTATTTACTTCATCCTGGCACCCCCACCTCCAAGGTTCTAGAAAGTTTCCCCAGTTAACTTTATTTCTCTCTCCACAAATGCTGCCTGATCTGCTAAGTATTTCCAGCACATTTTATGTACTAATTTCTGGGTTGGCTGAAACTCACATTGATCTTATGTGTCTCAATTCTGAATGCAACAGGCCAGCAATTGTTAAATAGGTTCATGACTACATTTCTAAACACATGTACCCAAAGTACATGTTCACTATCATGGTGATTGCTTCCACCCTTAATGCAACATATTTTCCTTGACTTAGTTTGGAAACTGACCAAAAACTGAATGAAGAAAATTGAGATTGAAAACATGCTAACAAGTAGCGTGATGCATGGAGCCAAGATTACATTCAAAATTAAATTTGACACCTGTTTGAACCTTAAATGGTTCCAGAAAAACTCCACAGTGCAACGCAGCATTAATGTTTGGCTTTTTAACAAGATTTATCCCCCCACTGTTAATTTAAGTAGAAAAGTTTCCTTGTTAAATTCTTCCTTGAACTGAACAATTTTCACGCACACTTTGTATGAATTCTCTAAATATTCTGAAATAATTAGTAATGTGGTTTGACTTTTCAATAAGTGTACTGAAAGCTTATAGAAAGCTGATGCAGATTGTTGAAAAATGCCACAGTGGAAAGTGGTAAGTGTGTGTGGTATTTCACTCATACTGGAGAGGATGTTTGACACCCTCACAGCTTCTGGTGAGATTTTTCTCTATTCAAGTTCAGTACAAGTGGCAGTTTGTCTCTTTGTCCTCTGTTGCCCACATGCTTAGATAAATTGTATCACTTCATGAAATGAGAGCTTTCAATTTAATCAGCAACAACAAAGTAGTTTACATGAAAATTAAATTGAGACATTGAAAAAAGGTAGGCATAAACATCAAATCTAATGCATAGGAACCAAAATATTTTTTTCTCTCTTTTTCGAACTCTCTTACTGGTTCTTCGTTCTTTCCCTGAAAATGCTGAGTCATGCCAATATTTTAGCAGCTTCCTCTCAGTGGCTTGCATTGCATTTCTAATCTTTGATATCTCTGTTTAATTAATTTAAATTTTTGCTAAAACTGTAGATTGTCCAGGTAACAAGAATGTAGTGGTTGTCTTTTATACTGAAATTCAGTACAAGTTGTTTTATAAGATGCCACAGATGAAATACAGTTCTGGACACACAGTTATGTTAAGGATATCCCTATGTTATATTGATGGCCTCTAGACATGTTGTTCCCCACAAGAGAAACCGTTTTCTAGATCCAAGCTATCAAAGCCTTTCATAATTTTAAGGACTGCCATTAGGACACGCCCCAAGCTTTGTTATTTCAAGAGAAAAGAGACTCATCTTGTCAATCCTTTCCCGATATGTATACCCATGGCATTTCTGGTATTATTCCTGTAAATCTCCTCTGCATCCTTTCCTGTGCCTGTATGGCCTGAATCTTGCACTCGTTGGGTGCCCGTGATCAGCAGGCCCTGAAGTGAGTGCGGAATGGCGCTTCTGGCCGTGATTAGCCCCCGAACGTCGGGGGGCGGTTTTGCAGGGCCGGGCAAGGGTGGGCATGCAGCTGATTGGTGCCCCCGATCGGCTGGGCGCTGCCATTTTACATGGATGGGCCAATTAAGGCCCGCCCAGCATGACGCATGCCCGGAAGTGCTGTGCGCTCCCTGTGCGGGCGCGGGGAGGGGGGGTTTGCCTGAGTTGGGAGTGGGCTCTTTTGCGCATGCGCACGAAAGAACGCACAAATCTCCCTGAGGCACAGAGGAGCCTCAGGGAGATAAATTTTAAGTTTAAACAGTTTAATAAAGTGGTGAAAAGTTTTTTATGACATGTCCCCTCATGTGAAACTGTCACATGAGCTGGGGCATGTGCATTAATTTGAATAAAATTTTTTGTGAAAATTTAAAATCATTCATGAAACCTCACCCTGCTCGTGGATGAGGTTCTATGAAAAATGCAAAGGCCGCCTGGGCTCTTCGCCTGCCCGCTAACCTTATGGTTGGATGAGCAGCTCAGGTAATTGCTTAAGTGGCTTTTTAAATGGCCTTAATTGGGCCTTTGACAGTTCGTCAGACTGCCAAACTGAAAATCTAAATGACACGCGGTGACGTTGGGACGCATGCCTGGCGTCACCGCGTGTCATTTTACACCTTGGCGAGCGGGCCCCACCCCCGCTCACCAAGCCGAAGATTTTACCCTTGGAGTTCCCAGAAAGAAAGATGGGCACAGATTTAGGAGGCAACAACACATTCATAGCCTCTGGAGAGGAAAGGTAGGTTGAAGATGGGATGGTTGTTTGCAAGGACAGCGGGATCATGGGTTTTATTTTCTGAAGAAAGAGGTGATGTCAGTAGATTTGAAGGAGAGAGGAACATCGCCCAAAGAGGACCACTAACAATATTGGCTAACATGGGGACTGGGGGGAAATTTGGATGGTCTGCAGTTTAATGGGAATAGGGTCCAGGGAACAGGAGTTGGGTCTCATGGACAGGGTGAGCTTAAGAGGGCATGAGGGGAGATAGGAGAGAAATTAGAGAAAGATGTGAATTCAGGGCTGGGGTACAGGGGGGGCTTTAGAGAAGTTTGGCCCAGTGAGCTAGTGGAGGGGAGGGATGCAGCAGAAACAGCTGACAGTATTGTCTAGATCTTAGAGGCAAAGTAGTCCTTGAGCACCTTGTGCTTGTTTTTGGAGGTGAGGGCAGAATAGACGGGAAGAGGAGTCTATGAGGATGGTTTGCAGTAACGAAATGAAGCAAGGAGTTATCATGGCAATCGAAGATGATCCTGGAATAGTGAACATTTTAGCAGATGAAAGCAGGACCCGATGGCGCTTTTACATACATATAAACATATGAACAAGGAGCAGGAATAGGCCATTCAGCCCCTTGAGCCTGCTCCACCATTTAATAAGATCATGGCTGATCTGATAGTAACTTGAAATCTGCATCCTTACTTACCGCCGATAACCTATCACCCCCTTGCTTACCAAGAATCTATCCACCTCTGCCTTAAAAATATTCAAAGACTCTGCTTCCACCACCTTTTCAGGAAGAGTTCCAAAGACACATGACCCTCTGAGAAACATTTTCACCTCATCTCCATTTTAAATGGGTGACCCCTAATTTTTAAAGTTCTAGACTCACCCACAAGAGGAAACATCCTCTCCACATCCACCCTGTCAAGACCCCTCAGGATCTTATATGTTTCGATCAAGTCGCCTCTTACTCTTCTGAACTCCAGTGGATACAAGCCTGGTCTATCCAACCTTTCCTCATAAGACAACCCACCCATTCCAGATATTAGTCTGGTAAACCTTCTCTGAACTGCTTCCAACACATTTACATCCTTCCTTAAATAAGGTGACCAATTCTGTACACAGTACTCCAAATGTGGTCTCACTAGTGCCCTGTTCAACTAAGCTTAACCTCCCTACTGTATTCAATTCCCCTCACAATAAATAATAACATTCTATTAGCTTTCCTGATTTCTTGCTGTACCTGCATGCACTAGGACGCCCAGGTCCCTCTGTACCTCAGAGCTCTGCAATCTCTCACCTCTTAGCTAATATGTTTTTCTTTTATTCTTCCTGTCAAAATGGACAATTTCACATTTTCCTACATTATACTCCATTTGCCAGATCTTTGCCCACTCACTTAACCTATCTATATCTTTTTGTAGCCTCTTTATATCCTCTTCACAACTTACTTTCCTATCTATCTTTATGTCATAGGCAAATTTGGCAACCATTCCAATCCATCCCTTCATCCAAGCCATTTATAAGAATTGTAAACAGTTGAGGTCCCAGCACTGATCCCTGTGGCACACCACTCATTACATCTTGCCAACCTGAAAAAGACCCATTTATGCCTACTCTCTGCTTCCTGTTAGCCAGCCAATCTTCTATCCATGCCAATATGTTACCAACTATGCCATGAGCTTTTATTTTCCACAATAACCTTTGATGTGGCACTTTATCAAATATCTTCTGGAAATCTAAGTATAGTACATCCACCAGTTCTCCTTTATCCACAGCATGTTACTTCCTCAAAGAACTCCAATAAGTTGGCAAAACACAATTTCCCTTTCACAAAACCATGTTGACTCTGCCTGATGACCTTGAGCTTACCCAAGTGTCCTGCTATAGCTTCTTTAATAATAGCTTCTAACAATTTTCCCTGTGACAGATGTGAAGATAACTGGCCTGTAGTTTCCTGCTTTCTGTCTCCCTCCCTTTTTGAATAATAGAGTTACATTTACTATCTTTCAATCTAATGGGATCTTCCCTGAATCTAGGGAGTTTTGGAAAATTAAAACTAATGCATCAACTATCTCATCAGATACTTCTTTTAAGACTCGAGGATGAAGTCCATCAGGATCTGGGCTCTTGTCAGCCTGCAGCTCCAACAATTTATTCAGTACCACTTCTCTGGTGACTGCAATTTTCCCAACCTCCTCCCCCACTTCCATCTCCTGGGGCAAAATTTTTAGCTCGGCCCGCCGAGTGTAAAAAGACGCGCGTTGACATTGGGTGAGTTTCCTGGTGTCAACGTGCAGTCACGCGATATTTCTTCCAGTGGGCCTGCGCCGGAGTCAGCAGCACGCCCACTGACAATTAAAGGGCCTGTTAAGGCCATTAAAACGATAATTGAATGAAAATTTTCACTGCCCGTCCAAGTGGCAAAAAGGCCGTGTGGCCTTTGCACTTTTTAGGAAACCTCATCCACGGGTGGGATGAGATTTCCTAAAGCAAATAAAAATAAAATTAAAAAATTAAAATTTAATCAATAACAGAGTCACATGAGGGGGCATGTTTTATTACATTTTTAATTTCTTTATTTTTTTTTAAACACTCTTCATCTCCCTGAGGCAGCTCTTTGCCCCGCTCACCTACCCCCCCCACCTGCACAGGCAGTGTTGAGCACTGCCGCTCGCCTTTCACACTGAGCGGGCCTTAATTGGCCCACCAGCGTGAAATCGCCTCCCGGCCTCAATCACAGGCAGCGGTCAGCTTCCTGACTGTCCCCGCCCACCTCGCTGAGCCCGCCTGACAAGGGCAATATTTTGCCCCTGGTTTATAGTTGCTTCTGGGATGTTACATGTATCCTCTATAGTGAAAACTGATGCAAAATACCTGTTCAATTCATCTGACATCTCCTTGTTTTCCATTATCAACTCTCCAGACTCACTTTCTATAGGACCAGTTTGTTAACTCATTTCTTTTTAAAATATTTATAAAACTCCTACTATCTGTTTTCATATTTCTGGGTCGCTTTCTCTAATACTCCAGTTTTTCCCTCATTAGCCTTTTAGTCATTCTTTGCTGATCCTTATATTTTGTCCAATCTTCTCACCTGCCACCTGACTTTGCACAACTATATGCTTTTTCTTTAAGTTTGATACTATCTTTAAGCTTTCTAGTTAACCAAGGATGGACTTTTTCTAACTCGTTGGAATGTATCTATTCTGGGCATCCTGAAATATCCCCTTAAATATTAGCCACCACATCTCTGTCGACCTATCCTTTAGCCTAATTTGCTAATTCAGTTTAGCCAGCTCAGCTTTCATGCCCTCACAATTGCCCTTATTTAAGTTTAAAAACATAGTCTCGGACCCACTCCTCTCTCCCTCAAACTGAATGTAAAATTCAATCATTTCATGATCGCTGCTACTTAGGGGCGCCTTTGCTATGAGATCATTAATTATTCCCATCTCATTACACAATACCAGGTCTAGTATAGCCTGCTCTCTAGTTGGCTCCAGAACATGCTGTTCCAAGAAACCATCCTGAAAACATTCAATGGACTCCTCATTTAGTCTATCTTTGCCCATCTGACTTTTCTAGTTTATATGTAAATTAAAATCTCCAATGATTATCACCATGTCTTTCTGACAAGCCCCAATTATTTCTTCCTTTATGCTCCACCCTCCCATGTGGTCACTGTTAGGGGGCCTGTACACAACTCCCACAAATGACTTTTTGCCCAAACCTTTCCCACATCCTGAATTTAAGTCATCCCTCTCTATCATGCTAATATCATCCTAAGCAAATAGAGCCACCCCTCCACTTTTCCTCACGTCCTGTACTTCCTAAATATCCTGTACCCTTCAATATTCAGGTCCCAATCCATGTCCTCCTGCAGCAATGTCTCTGTAACAACTATCAAATCATAATTATTTATTTCTATATGTGCTCTCAGTTCATCTGTTTTGTTTTGAATGCTATGTGCATTCAGATACAGAGGTTTTAGTGTTATATTTCTATTCTTTTTATAATCTCTAGTTTCATCTGTTGATCTACCATTAGATTTGTACTCTCTACCCCTTCCTATCACAGTCTGTTTTTCATTTCCTGTAATAATACCTTTTTCTTGTGCCTTGGTCTCTGCTCTTTGATTTACCATATCTTCCCAAATTTGATCCTTTGCCCCCACTATTTAGTTTAAAATCTTCTCTACGTCCCTAGTTATGCAGCTTGGAAGAACATCAATCCCAGCACAGTTTGGGTGTATTCCGTCCCAACGGTACAGATCCCACTTTCCCCAGTACTGGTGCCAGTGCCCCACGAACCAGAACCCACTTCTCCCACACCAGTCTTTGAGCCACACACTCATCTCCCTAATCTGATTTGTCCTATGCCAATTTGCACATGGCTGAGGTAATAATTCAGAGATTATGACCTTTGAGGTTCTGCTTCTTAATTCAGTGTCTGGGTCTGCATACTGACTATGCACAACCCTCTTTCTATGTCCTGCCTATGTTGTTAGTACTACAAGGACTGGGTTCTCCCCCTCCCACTGCAAGTTCCTCTCCAGCCTTGAACAGATGTCCTGCACCCTGGCACTGGGCAGGCAACACAACCATCCGGACTCATGCTCTTTGCTGCAGAGAACAGTGTCAATCCCCCTAACTATACTGTCTCCTACTACCACTACATTCCTTTTTGCTCCCCCACTTGAACAGCTTCCTGTACCATGGTGCCTCACTTTCATCCAAATAAGCTGAGAAAACCTCAAATCTGTTGGACAATTGCAAGGGCAAAGGCTCCTGCACTCCTGCCCTCTGAGTCCTCTTACCTGCCTCACTCGCAATCACACTCTCCAGTTCCTGACCACTGACCAAATCAGAAGACCCTGTCCTAAGACGTGTGACTGCCTCCTGGTACAAAGAATACAGGTAACTTTCCCCCTCCCTGATGTGTCACAGTGTCTGTAGTTCAGCCTCCAGCTCATAAACTCTGAGCCAAAGCTGCTCAAACTTCAAACACTTACTCCATATGTGTTTGCCCTGCATCAAACTGGCATCCAGGAGCATCCACATGCTGCAGTTGTGACACATCACCTGTCCTGACATCCTTAATGTGTTCTAATTAATTATTTTATTCAATTATATATTTTATTTTTGTTTTGTTTTTACACATTTTATTAACCTTACAGTTCACAGAATCACTGAATTTTAGCGGCACAGAAGAAGGCCATTCGACCCATTGCATCTGTACCAGCTCTCCAAATGCGCATGATGACCTAGTGCCATTGCCCTGCCTTTTCCCCATATCCCTACACATTGTGTTTCTATTCAAATAATCATCTCGTGCCCTCTTGAATACCTCGACTGAACCTGCCTCCACCACATTTCCAGGCAGTGCATTCCAGACCCGAACCACTCGTTGTGTGAAAAAGTTTTTCTCACGTCACATTTGCTTCTTTTGCAAATCACTTTAAATCTGTGCCCTCTTGTTCTTGATCCTTTATGAGCAGGAACAGCTTCTCTCTATCTACTCTATCCAGCCCCCTCATGATTTTGAACATCTCTGTCAAATCTCCTCTTACCCTTCTTCTCTTCAAGGAAAACAGTCCCAACCTCCCCAAACTATCCTCATAACTGAAGCTTCTCATTCCAGGAACCAGCCTTGTAAACCTCTTCTGCACTCTCTCCAGTGCGTTCCCATTCTTCCTATCCTGTAGCACCCAAAACTGTACACAATACTCCAGTTGATGCTTAACGAGAGTCTTATATAAATTCAGCATAACCTCCTTGCTCTTGTACTCAATGCCCATTAGGCATAGAATAAACTTTAGTCACTTACCAGATATTCGCCAAATAACTAGCTTCTCCTCCTGTAATAGAGTACAACCACTTGCTGAAGGCTGAGAAAGTTAGAAAGCAGAAAGCAATAGAGGACCTATTTTCCTTCCTTCCTAACTCCCTTAATTACCCAACTCCCAGCACTCTATTCCAAGTCGCACTTCTTACAGTAAATGTTACCTTAAAGCAGCTCTTTCCCGCTATGCACTGAATTCCCACTTCGAACTGATTTCCCAAATATAATCACTCGGTCTCTGTCTCAGAGGCCAAAGTCTCCCCTCACTGATTGTGCATCTCTTACTTCTATGTGGAGCAGTCAGATCTGGTGGTGGATGGTGTTGCAAGTGCAAGGTTTTTTTATAAGACAGTTGTGTTTTAAACTCTTTTTAAATTCAAAATAAAACGGAAGGGATGATCAACTTCTAGTTCTGCCTATTGATAAGCCAATCTGACCTGGTTGCCATGGTAACCAAGTTCCCTGGTCAAATCTTATTGAAACTCAAGTGCCAGCTTTCACACCTGAACACAAAGGAAAGAGCAGTTGGCAAACTTACTGATTCAGAGGCCCTGGACACAGAGATAGAGAGAGAGAGAGAGAGAGAGACAGAGTGAGTTCTGGACAGACTTGGAGAGAGAGAGAGACAGGGAAACATCAGCTGTTGTGAACAGCTGTTAGCTACCATAATGTAGTTGGAAGCCTGTTCTTTGGTTGAAGAGGCAGGACCTATAGACATTTAAGGACACAGGAAGATTTGCCCTGCCGTGGCTGGGAGAAGGAGTTGACAAGTGGACCTTGCTGCTGGAAGTCAGTCAGAGATTCTCAGAAGACTGAGGGAAACAGCTTTCGACAGACACTTACTCAGCAAAATGTGAAATCTTCTTTTTTGATCCTTTGAGTTGGTCACTGGGAATTCAAATCTATTTTTAAAAGTTATCAGTCTCTGCAGGAATTTAACAAATTGGGGGCTCTTGCAGAATACAAATCCTGAGGCTGGAAATGAGTACACTGGAATTTGCCAGAATTTAAATGAACAAGGTTTCAGAATTACTTCTGTTGTATTCACTTAAAAATTAACATGGCTACGTTTAATGCTCAAGTATTTCTGGAAAGAGATGCCTACTGTTAATGTCTTGTAACAGTTAGCAGAGGTTAATTTGATGCTCCCCAGAATAGGAAAAAGGACAGTATTGAGGATTCAAGAATTTAAGAATTTAAGTATGATTCAAGGGGATCTACCTGTTACTTTTGTCATGAGAGGACATGTGAAGGCAGATTGTTGGAAATTAAAAGCTAATGCTGTAGCGTCTCTGGGAGTGCATAGTGTGTCTTCAGAAAATGCCATACCAGTAGGTGGAGCTTGTGACAAACTGGTGGTTTTGAATGTGTTTACCGTTAGAATAGATCAGAGTATAGAACAATATAAAAATATTGTGTTTAAAATGTGCTAAAAGAACCAACATAATCCTCAAAGGCCTGCAAATGACACAATTATTGGAAACATCCAATGATGATTAATTAAGCCTTGGGCTGTGGGTGGGACCAGCTTCTAACACAATGTTTTTTGGACTAACACAAACGATCACAGAAACTCGATTTGTGCTGAAAGTAATTTGCATTTAAAATGCTGCCATATTTTGTTTGGGTTACGCCAATTCCAGATGGAAGGCACTGAGAGAAACAGCACAACCGAACTGAAACCCTACCTCCATATGTTTACATAAAGAAAAAACCTGCAGTATTCCATTTTATTAAGATCAAACTCAAACATTATAATTGGGGAACTTAATAATCATTATCAAAGATTGAAAAAGAGCATGAAATTATGCCAAGAAAGTGCCTTTGCTAATGACTTCAATGGAAAGGAAAAAAATCAGTGAGTTGGGGGGGTGGTTCTCGTAATCCATCCCTAGTTTGCACATCTGTCGAAATTGAACTTCATCCTAGTGTCACATCAAAGTCAGAGATATTCTCCAGGTTGCAAAGGATGCAAGAAAATGTCTATGTTACTTAAGAATCCAGGGATTGTCAGACAATTGGATCAACTCTACTTATGTACAGTCATTTTCAAAAGGGACCCAGTAGGATGCTCCAGGAGTAATCTTTGGGCATTCCTACTCCTATCCACACTGGCATCAGTTTGGAACTTGTCCCACCCCAAGCACTTAATTATAACAGTGACCATTTCCTTCATGAATGAAACCGAATATCAGACACTGTATTATGGGTAGTTTTCAATACCTCCTGTTGTACCCTATCGCCTGAGACAAGTTTTTAACCCTTGAAGCTTTGAACATACAGTTTACCACAAGAAAATGAAGCAATTAAGACAAAAAAGTCTCCAATTTACAATGCTGATATATAAACATTTGAAACTAGTGCTTATGGAGATAATTGTATTTTAATAAAGAGCAATATTCTTTAAAGACAAGGGATGAAGATGAAGTAATAAGAATGAGGTTCCATAGGGGTTCTGTGTTTTCAGGAAGTTTTCCCAAAATATGAAAAGCTGGATCAAGGCTAAAGATTTCAATCTCACTATCACGACACACTGGGGAGATTTAGTTACCAGCTCCGATAAGGTGATCATTTTTAGAAACTTGATATATAAAATCTTGAACCCTATAAGCACGATAATATTGTTTTACATAAAACTAGTTTGTGTGATTCAGCCCAGGTTAGTTTACATTCTTACATGATAACTTCCAAAAACTATATTTTTGAACCTGTAGGCATCAGTACATATCCTCTATCAGTTTGTATCATACCCTCAACCTATTTAATTTAGGTATCCTTGCCCAAAAGGGAAACATAGTTTTGAATGCTTGAATACAAAGCCATCAACTAAATTTACTTTTTCAAATTTCTGGTAAACTAAGCGTGGGTCTAATCTGAATCAGTATCTTATTTATTTATTAAGTGACTAACCCACAAAAATGTATTATGTTATATTTTTGAACACACAGCGGATAAATTGCCCTAGATGGTACAAATTTATAGTCTATGAAAATATGGAATATTTTGTTCCCTTTTGCATTTAGTAAGAAGTAGCAAAAAATAGTAAAAATATAGAACCAAAGGCTCTATATCTAAGTGTACATTGCATTCTTAACAAAATGGATGAATTGTCAGCTCAAATAGAAATAAATATGCATAACATGATAGCTATTACAGAGACATGGCTGCAAAGTGACCAAGGCTGTGGCCTGAATATTCAAGGGTACTTGAAGAACAGGAAGCTAGGAAGGTGGTGGGGTAGCTCTGTTAATTAAGGATGAATTAGTACAATAGTAACAGACAACCTTAGTTCGAAACATCGAGATGTAGAATCAGTTTGGGTAGAGATAAGAAGTAACAAAGGTAAAATCACTTGTGGGAGTAGTTTGTAGATCCCCTAACAGTAACTACACTGTAGGATGGGTTGTACAGGAAGGAGTAATGGGGGCTTGTAAGAAAGGTAATGCATTAATCATGGTGATTTTAATCTACATATAGATTGGAAAAGTCAGATTGGCAATCGTGGCCTGGAAGATATGTTCATAGCTGCGCGTTCTAGAGCCAACTAGAGAACAGACTATTCTGGAGCAGGTAACGTGTAGACAGGATTAATTAATTAATGATTTCATAGTAAAGGAGCCCCTAGGTAGCAGTAATAATAACATTATTGGATTTCGCATTCAGTTTGACGGAGGAAAGAGTTGGGGCTGAATCTTGCGGCTTGCGGGGGTGGGCCCGACACGCCAACGTGTAAAATGACGCATGATGATGTCGGCGTGCGCCCCGACGTCATCTTGATACTTCATTCGGCAGGCCCGCGCTGGGGTCAGCTGCGCACCCGCTGAAATGTCAACAGCCTATTAAGGAAGTAATGAAAGTACTTCAGAACGCTGCCCACTCAACCTAACTCTCCCTCCTCCCCCCGCCTGCACAGATAGCGCTGAGCACTACTGGCCATGCATTACTCTGGGTGGGTCTTAATTGGCCCGCCCGTGTAAAATGGCAGTGCGCAGCCGATTGTGGGTGGCAATTGGCTCCGTGCCCGTCCTTGCCCGCTCCCACCCAGCCAGCTACCATAGGAAAAATCCAGGACTTGGTCTAAGACTAGTGTTTTAAACTTAAATAAAGGCAATTACAAGGATATGAAGACAGAGCTGGCTAAATTAGGTTATGGGGTAGGTCATTAGAGATATAGCGGCAGACATTTAAGGGGATATTCCATAACACTCAGCAATCATACATTCCAGTGAGAAAGAAGGACTCTAGGAGAAGGTTGCACCAACTGTGGCTAACTAAGGACGTTAATGATAGTATCAAATTGTACAATTCTGCAAAGATGACTGGTAGGTCAGGAGCTTGGGCAAAATTTAAAAACCAGCAAACACTGACAAAAAAAGGGAGGGGGAAAATAGAGTATGAGAGAAAGCTAGTTAGAAATGTAAAAACAGATACTAAGAGTTTCTCAACTGAGCTTTGATCCACTAGAGAGTGAATCTGGTGAATTACTAATGGGAAAAAAGGGATGACAGAAGTTTTGAACAGATATTTGGCCTGGAGTTTTGCAATAGCAGAGAGACCCTGAATATGGCACCTACCATTTTTGTAGGGTCAGTAATGGACCCGGGTCAAGATTTGTGCATGTTTTGTGGAGGCAGCAGCCCTTTTGAAACAGCAGCAGTCTCCAGTCATGTCAGATTTCATTAACCAGGAGTGGGAAACATGATGTGTGCAGGTTAGACCTGGTAGGAGCAGGAGTCCTTCGTGGAGTCCTTTGGAGAGGTAGGGTACCCCTTTGGCTTGTGTCCCAGGACACCTGTGGTAGATGTAATGTGGCCTTTGGGAAAGGCCAGGTGCCCTTTGGGAGTCATAAGATGGCCTTTGGGATTGTTAAAAGTGGACATGAATATACATAAAAAGTGTATAAAGTAATTGGAACTGTCAAGCATGCAGTCAAGAGGAACTATCAAAACTGCCAGAAGTGTCAAGAGGAATTGTCAAAGGGACTTATCAAAACTGTTAGAAGTGTCAAGAGGAACTATTGAGAGGCCCTGTCAAAACTGTCAAGAGGAACATCAAAGGCAGCTGTCAAAAGTGTCTGTCAAGCTTTCAAGGCAGTTAAAACTTCTGCCTTTTAAATCTTTGAAAAAAAATGGCTGAAGTGTTTAAAAAATCATTGCTTGCTATTTCACTCTTTCTGCTGACATAAACCTGAGGACTAACATTACTGGATTAGTGCTACATGACTGATAACACAAACTTTCATTATCACAGTAGGGTGCCTTCCACTTCACAGTTTGATTGACAGCTCCAGATGGCTATAGACTCTTTAAAGTGAGACAATGAATTCTGATGTCCGTTTTTATCAGGGATTATGCACTTGAATAAAATGTTTGTCCTTATAAGGGATTATTTAATTGAAGTAATGTAAATATAGTGAATGGATTTTTATGAATGAGAGTATGTTTTTCAAAAAATAAAGTCTGCAATAGATACTTAGAACTTGATGTTAATTTCATCTCAGCTTGGCTCCTGAGGTCTGCTCATGGTGGATACTGGGTGAGATGGCATGGCACGTGTAAGGCAAAGGGTGGCTTGTGGGGGCCATGGGTTGGCATGAGTTGGCACTAAGTTTGCATGAGGCTATAAATGGCCATGGGAGGGGGGAGATGGTTGGAAGCCATGGGTTGGCATGGAGGGTATCGAGGCCCGGACCCACCTTCCAGAGAAATCGGCCACCCCAGAATGAAAATTCCAACTTCCAAGGCACTTTTTCGCAAATCAGGTTTGCGAAGCTGGTAAATTGAGGCCAGGGAGTGAAAATCTAGGCCTTTGTGCCTGACTTCACAGTAGAAGCCACAACCAACATCCCAGAAATACTAGTAAATCAAGAGGTGAAAAGGAGGGGGGAGCTTAAAACAATTACAATCACCAGTGAAAAGTTACTGAGAAAACTATTAGAACAAAAGTCTGACAAGTCCCTGCAACCTGATGGACTGTATGGTAGGATCTTAAAAGAAGTGACTGCTGAGAAAGTAGATGCATTGGTTGTAATTTTCCAAAATTCCCTAGATTTTGGAACAGACCCATCACATTGGAAAATAGCATATATAATGCCTCTATTCAAGAAAGGAGGGAAACAAAAAGCAAGAAAATACAGGTCAATTAGCTTAACATGTCTCAGAGGGAAAATTCTAGAATCCATTATTAAGGAGGTTAAAGCAGAACATTTAGAAAATCATAATGTGATGAGGCAGATTCAACATGATTTTGTGAAAGGGAAATCATGTTTGACTAATTTATTAGAATTCTTTGAGCATGTAACAAGCAATATGGATAAAGGGGAAAGCAAAAGGAGTTGTAAATGAGAGTAGCAGAATCAACAGTTGCAGTCTTAAAAAATGGGGACAGAAGTTACAATCTGGAATTGTTAAACTCAAATGTTGGGCTGAATTTTATGGCCCTGTCATGGTGGGGATGGGGCCAGGAAATGCGGCAAGCCATTCAAAATTCCATTGACTTCAATGACACTGGATGATCCCGCTGGTGGGGGGGGCCAAAAGATTCCACCCGTTGAGTCCGGAAGACTGTAAAGTGCCTTATAGAAAGATGAGATGCTGCTGTTCATGTTTCTGGTTGCCTGTCATTTTAATTCTCCACATTACTCCGCTCTGACCTCAGCCTCATACACTGTTCTAATGAAGCTCAATGGAAGTTTAAGGGACTGCACTTCATCCATCAATTTGGCACCTTACAGCCTTCTAGGCACAACGTAATCCTTTCCCCCTTTTTTGCAGCTAACAGCCGTTGTCAAGAATTCTGCTATCCCCATATATACCTGCTCTAGGCTTATCTTTTGTTTCTTTACTTGTTCCATCTCCTTTTGCCTCACACCATCATCCCTTTAATCATTTAATCTCTCCTGCCTGCAACCTGATCACAGACCCGCCCCTTTTGTTCTTCCCTCCCCAGCCTTCCCCTTTGTTCTTAAACCCCTCCCTCTTTCCTTGCTGGTGAGCTTGCTTAAAACCTGTTACATCGCTAACTTTTTCCAGCTCTGACAAAAGGTCAATGGCCTGAAACGTTAATTGCTTCGCTCTCCACTAAACATTATTGACCTGCTAAATATTCCAGCATTTTCTGTTTTTATTTCAGATTTCTTGCACCTGCATTATTTTGATTTTGTAACAGAAGTTAATGCATTGTCTGGGTTTGGGTTGTTTTCCTAAAAACTAGAGGATAAATACAATACATCCAGGATGCAGGGACACGCTATGGTAATATATATCAAAGAACAAAACTGTAATATTGATTGCTTAAGCTAGGTTCTTTGTTGGGAACAATGAAGCACTGAGTTTGCCTTTTAATATTCTCTAGAAATACCAAATAGATCATTAAAGCTGCATATCTCCAAAATAGTCTAAAAGTTTTAATGATACTTATGAGGTCAGTGGTATTAAATATATTTATTTCTTTTTCATAGGCTGGTGACCCAGATTACAGAATCTTACAGTGGATAAGGAGGCTATTCAGCCCATTGTGTTTATGTCTTCTCTTTGAAAGCTATCCAATGGTTATATACCTAATTCCTTATGGAAATTATTATTGAATCTGCTTCAACCCTTTCAGACAAATCATAACAATTTGTTGTGCTTTTCTCCCCACCTTCCCTCTGGTTCTTTTGCTAATTGTTTTAAGGTTTACATCTTAAATTTGCAACCAGTTTCTCCAGTTTAGTCTCAAGATATGGGAAATGGTCCACATTTTCCAGTATTCCTCCGTTGATCTTAATCGATAGGGAGCGGTGTTGTTCTGTGGGAGCGGGTTGGAAGAGGACCCTAGTATTCTGGGCATTTAGTGAAAGGCTGATTTTCCCATAAACTTCAGAGGAGGCGACAATGACCTGGAGTTCAGTTTCTGAGTGAGCACACACACAAGGCGTCATCTGCATACTGAAGCTCCATGAATGAGGTTGGAGCGATTTTGGTTTTGGATTGAAGGCGGTATAGGTTGAACAGTTTTCCATCTATTCTATCAATCATATGCACGCCTGTGGGTAGTTTGCTGGAAGTGAAGTGCAGTATTGCAGCAAGGAAGATGGAAGAGGGGATTGGTGTGATGACACAGCCTAGTTTGACCCCAGTCTTCACTGAGATAGGCACTGTGGATGGTTCTGTTGGTGAGGATCACAGCTAGTTTGGCATCATGGAGTAGGCTGAGGATGTGACAAATTTCCAAGGACTGCCAAATTTGAGAATACTCCACAAGCCTTCATGGTTGATGTCAAAGGCTCTTGTGAGGTCAAAAAAAGGTCACTTTCAGTAGTTGGTGCTGTTCCTTGCCCTTTTCTTGGATTTGTCACGTGGTGAAGATCATATCTGTGGCGCCTCTCGATGGGCAAAAAGTACACTGCAACTCTGGAAGCAGCTCTTTGACCACTGGGGGGAGACAATTATGGAGGATCTTTTCCCTGTAGCAGACAGCAGGGAGGCTTCTCCGTAGTTACCACAATCAGACTTGTCTCTCTTCTCAAATTTATGATCACAGCGTCCCTAAGATCCCCAGGCGTGCATTCCTCTTGCCAACATAACTGAAGTCTCTCATCCCTGGTATCATTCTGGTAAATCTCCACTGCACCCACTCCAAGATGTTGTTAGCTTTCCCAAAGCTAATTACATGGGGATGAACGTTGTGGGAAGAATTTTCCTGTTGACGAGCGGGGGCGGGGCCCACTCGCCGACGCAGGCATCCCAACATCACCGCGTCTTTTAGATTTTCAGTTCGGCGGGCATGCAGCCGAGTCAGTTGCGCACCCGCTGAACTGTCAAAGGTCTATTATGGCCATTTAAAACCTAATTAATTCAATTCAATGAGCTGCTTTTTCAACCTTAAGGTTGGCGGGCAGGCGAAGAGCCCAGGCGGCTTTCACGTTTTTCATGAAACCTCATCCGTGGGCGGGATGCAGTTTCATGAAATGTTTTAAAATCTAATAAAAATTTATACTTTTATTCTTTGACATGTCCCAGCTCATGTGATAATGTCACATGAGGTGACATGTTTTAAAAGTGTTAAAAACCTCTATTTAAAACTTTAGCACTGAAACAAATCTCCCTGAGGCACCTCTGTGCCTCGGGGAGATCTCTGCACTCTTTCACACACATGCGCGAAACAGTGCAGGGAAACTCTCAGGGAATCCACCCCACCCGCACAGGGAGCATTCAGCTTAATTGGCCTGCCCACATAAAGTGGCAGCGCGTCCCTGATCAGGGGGGCGCCAATTAGGTTCGCGCCTGCCCCCGCACAACCCACCAACCGGGGGAAATTTCTGGTCTGTGTCTTTATGCCTTGCACCTTGACTGGAGCAGCGTAGTCCAATATGCTTGCCTCTTGCCACATGTGGTGAATTGGTCACAGACGTGTGGTGAATTTATGCTGTTCATTTTTTCGAGCCACACAATAAGGAGTTGCAGTGATGGGTATAAGTATGGGTGCAAGAATCAACCAGGTTGTGTATAGACAGGAGTCACATACTGCTCAGACCACAACTGTGTTCATCAGAACATAGTCCAGTTATTGGGTTTCTAGTGACCTGGAAGCTGAAGGGCCACATTCTCCAAGAAACAATAAAAATAGTCCATGGTTTGTTATCTTCTCTCTTCCTGTTCTCTGGGTGCCTGTAAATGACATTTAAATCTGCAGGACTGCTGTGTGAAAGCACTGTAAGAGCAGGGCTGACTTAAGGACAGTGGTCTGACTGTGCTCAAAATTTTCTTGGTGAATCTAGTGACATGGGGATGCTATTGTGATTAGCGAGTAGCTTGCAGTTTTCACCAATCAGTTGAGGTGTGTGAGCGACACACAGTGCTGCATGGCTGCCAGTAAGGGTGGAAATGTGCAATTCTGGAAAGTTGGGGCGGTGCAGCGAGATCAAAAGTGTAGCACCTTCATCTTAATAGATCTGTTGAAATGAACTATTGAAAGTAATAGGACGCTATTGGTGTAAAAAGAGAGAATACAGGAGGTTGGACATGAGCCAAAGGTCTATTAGATGTACAGACACTGTATTCAGAAATGGCAGGCAACAGAGCATAAGCAAGGCAAGAGACAGAGCGCAGAAGCAAATATGAAGAGATTTGTGGATTGTTTTCCCTCTGGGAGTCCCCTAATATTTCAATTCTGAGCAAATAGAGACATTTTATTCTTGAAGAAATCTGTGTTTCCTTAAATACACTAGAGTGTATTGTCGGAAACAGGGCACTTCAGTTAATATTGTCACCACCCTTTGAGAGTGTATACAGCAGGCTTGCTTTGAGGAATAGCTGAATTGCAAAACCTCTTAAAGCTTTTCTGGCAGCGTCTGTGGAGGGAGAAGAAGAATCATATTGGACTCAGAATATTAACTCTATTTCTCCCTCCAGAGATGCTGCCAGACTTGCTGAGTTTTTCCAGCACTTTCTGTTTTTATTTCAGATCACCAACATCTGCAGTATTTTATTTTTACACTTGAAGCTGTTCTCCTGGCTCTGGTAGTGAGTGTGTTGGTCCTGATTGCTGACGGTTTAAAACTCAAACTAGTTTTCAAAATATCGTGCATTTGTTTTATTAATGTTGCATATATTTTATACCATGTAGCAAATATGGTGTCTTGATCACTGCAAGTTTGGCAAGCATCGAAATCCAAGTCAATGACATTGGACAGAGGAAGCCAGTACAGAATCCGCACTAGGCTATTTGTGAACATACTTTATATTCTGAGAGACCCACACAGGGAAAAACAATAAAAATATCTTTTGAATTTATAAAGGTTCACTGCACTTGCACGGAATCTTCTCCTTTAACTGGAGCTTTCCAAACTAATCCCATTACAGGAATTCATCCTGTAAGATTCTTTCAAAATACAGGGCGGAATCATTCCAGATTTGCACTAGGGTGTGGTAGCGGGTGGGGAAAAATACTTTTTTACCCGCCGGCCGCAAAGGCGGCTTTTCACGTATCGTCCCAATCCCGCCTCATTAATCATGCATTCCCAGGAAACATGTGGTGTCGATGGCAGGTGGGCTCTCATTTGCCTGCCACACCATCACCTCACCACTTCCTCACGCCGGGTGCCATACTTAAGTGCAGCTGCGCGCACACCTCTCAGTGCTTCCAGCCCAGGATTGCTGCACAGAAGACATGGCCCTAAAAGGCAAGAAGACTGCAGCCCCCCGTTTCAGTGATGTGCTCCTGGAAGGTCTTTTAGACGCCGTGGTTGCCCGCCGTGATGTCCTCTACCTCCACTCTGGGCAAAGGCCAGCAAGTTAGGTGGCAGTGGTGGTCAGCCCCAATGCCCTGCAAAAGAGGACAGCCACCCAGTGCCGAAAGAGGATGAATAGTCTCATCTGTTCCACCAGGATAAGTCACTCTTCGCATTACTCTCAACTCACACTCACAAACCCATCACACATCCACAGGGATCTCACACCTCAAGGGACAACATCACTAACTCTCACGTAAACTCTCATCTCCATGACGCTCATATCCTCCCATGCTTGCGTCCTCATCGTGTCCATGGCTCCACGCACCACACAAACATTCCACGCAGTGCCATGTGTCCTGCTCACACTCTCTCCATCTGTTTTCATGCAGAAGACGCTGGCTTAAGCAGTAGGGAGAGGTCTTAGGCTGGGGGTGGAGTGGCCCACTTTAGGCTCCTCCTTCACTTTGAGGAGCATGCCATCGCACTGACTGGTGAGGACGTTGACTGTGCCTACGGCGTTGATGAGGCCGGCGGCGAACACCCTCGTGAGGATCCTGCACCACATCATCCCTCTCTCAACACAACTGTGAGTGTTCTCTCTCCTGCATTTGACTCTGCTGCAATGCACTAATTGTCTCTACTTTGGTTCACAGTGATCTTGACCAAGTGACCGACTCCCTTAGCCAGCCGGTCCCTCAGCTCCATCCAGGTCTCAATTCCAGCCAAGAGGACACCTCCTTCATTGAAGAGGTGGAAATAAGCAGCCCAAAAGATCCATCACAGCACTTACCTACACCCTCCACTAACGCAGAGACACACACCTCAGTGGAACCTAAATTTAAGCAGATTTGGGTTCACAACCTGGTGGTCACCTTAGGGACACGTGTCCACAGCAGAAGGAGGCAGGTTCAGTTGAGCTCCCTGGCACTCGGAGGACTGCTGAGGAAGAGACATCTGTGATGTCCAAGTCAGATGACGAGCCCCTGGATTCGGCCTTCCAACTCACCATGGAGAGTCAGCAGAAGGCATGGGAACATCACGCAGAGCTGTTGGAAGCCCTCAACAGAGTGGCATGTGAGTCAGAGGAGTGCATCTGCCTGCTCTCTGGTGAAGTGGTGCCCACATATGGGTGTATGGAGGACTCCATGGGAAGGATGGCGGGCGCCATGAAGACCCTGGTCCAGCAGAATGCAGAGATGCATGCAGACCTGCACTCCATTGTGGTAGCCATGGGTGAGTTCCTGCAGTGGCAACATGAGAGGAAAACGGGGCAGGTCGACATCCCTCCAGGTGCTCCTTCCTCTCAAGGAATCAGGCCGGGGCACTTGGGCACCTGAAGGGAGGAGGAGTGGCAGCTGGACACCCCTCCAAGTCCCTTTTGCCTGTGACCCCCTCAAACCCATCCTGTGTCACCGCAGAGGGAACAGCTGGCCCACAGGAGGACAGCCAAAGTAAGCCAGGGTCCCAAGGCCTTGGCTCTCTAGAAGACACATGCCAAAGTCATCAGAGGCAACAGGACCAATCATTGCACAGGCTGTCTCCACCCCTGCTGTGGATGCCAGGGCAGCACCTAGAAATGTTAGGCCTAGAAAAGTGATCAGGAATTCTGATCACAGTTGGTTGAACAGGTGAACATATTGTGTCACTTTATAATCTGAAAATATATTCACTTCCACTGAATAATGCATAATGGTGTCTTCTAGCTTCATTTACAGGCTTCATGAGTCATCCCACTGCATCTGCAAGATTGGATGTTGCAAAGGTAACAAAAAGACAAAACCGAAGGTTCTCTATCTGAATGCACATAGCATTCATAACAAAGTAAATGAATTGATGGCCCAAATTGAAGGAAATAAACATGATTTGATAGCAATTACGGAGATGTGGCTGCAGGACGTCAAATATTGGGTCCCTTAATATTGAGGGGTACATGACATTCAAGAAGAATAGGAGGCTAGGTAAAGGTGGAGGGGTAGTACTGTTAATCAAAGAGCGCATTGGTGCAATAGTTAGAGCTGACCTTGTTTCAGGAGATTGGGATGTAGCATTGGTTTGGGTGGAGATGAGGAATAGTAGGGAGGAAAAGTCATTGGTGAGAGTGGTTTACAGACCCCCTAACAGCAACCACAGTGGAGGACAAAGTATACTAGAGAAAATATTGTGTGCTTGTGATAAAGGGATGGCAATAATCATGGGTGATTTTAATCTACACATGAGCTGGAAAAATCAGACTGGCAGTAGAAGCCTGGATGAGAAGTGCTTAGGATGCTTTCAAGAGAGTTTCTTAGAGCAGCATGTCCTGGAACCAACCAGACAGCAGGTTATATTAGACTTGGTATTGTGTAATGTGACAGGATTAATTAATGACCTCAGAGTAAAGACACCCCTATGTAGCAGCGCCCACAATATAATTGAATTTTACATCCAGTTTGAAAGGGAGAAGAGCAGGTCGAAGACTAGTACCTTAAACGTAAATAAGGGCAACTATGTGGGGATGAAAGCTGAGCTGGCTGAAGCGAACTGGGAAACTAGGCTAGAGGATAGATCAATAGAGAAGCAGTGGCAGATATTTAAGGGGATATTTCAGAGTATTCAGAATAAGAACATTCCTACTATAAAGAAAAATTCTAAGGGGAGGACCTTAGTCCATGGCTATCTAAAAATTTTAAGGAAAGCATCAAACTCAAGGAGAAAGCATACAACTCTGCAAAGATGAGTGACAGGACAGATGATTGGACAGAATATAAAGAATGGCAGAGAATGACTAAAATGTTAATCAGGAGAAAGAAATTAGAGTATTAGAGGAAGCCAGATAGAAATGTAAAAACAGATAGCAAGAGTTTCCATAGGTATTTAAAAAGGAAAAGAGTAAGTAAAGTGAGTGTTGATCCTCTAGAGAGTGACATTGGGGTGTTAATGGTCAATAATAATGAAATGGCAGAAGAAATGGACAAATATTTTGCTTCTAAGTTCACCATAGAGGAGACAAAAAACATTCCAGTAATAGCTGCAAATCAGGAGGTGAACGGGAGAAAGGAACTTAGTGAAATTGAAATCACCAGGGAAACAATACTGAGCAAACTGATGGAGCTGCGGGCTAGCAAGCCTCCGGGTCCCGATGGACTACATCCTAGGGGCTTAAAAGAGGTTGCTAATGAGGTAGTCAATGCACCGGTGTTAATCTTCCAAAATTCTCTAGATTCTGGAAAGGTTCCATCAGATTGGAAAGTAGCAAATACAACCCCTGTATTCAAGAAGGGAGGGAGGTAGAAAACAGGAAACTATAGGGCAGTTAGTTTCGTGTCTGTCAAGGGGAAGTTATTAGAACCGATCATTAAGGAGGTTATGATTGGACACTTAGAAAAGCTCAAGGCAATCGGAAAGAGTCAGCATGGTTTTGTGAAAGGAAAATCATGTTTAACCGATTTATTGGAGATTTTGATTGAGTGACATGCATAGTGGATAAAGGGGAGCCTGTAGACGTACTATACTTGGATTTCCAGAAGGCATTTGATAAGGTGCCACATCAAAGATTATTATGGAAAATAAAAGCACATGGTGTAGGAGGTAACATATTAGCATGGATAGAAGATTGGCTGGCTGGCAAAAAGCAGAGAGTATGCATCAATGGGTCTTTTTCTGATTGGCAGGATGTGACGAGTGGAGTCCCACAGGGGTCTGTACTGGGGCCTCAACAGTTTACGATTTACATCAATGACTTAGATGATGGGCGTGAAGACATGGTAGCTAAATTTGCAGATGACACAAAGATGGGTAGGAAAGTATGTTGTGAAGTGAACTTGAGGGAGTTGTAGATGGATATAGATAGGTTGAGTGAGTGGGCAAAGATCTGCCAAATGGAGTTTAATGTGGGAAAATGTGAAATTGTTCCCCTTGGCAGGAAGAACAAAAAAGCAGAGTGTTCCTTAAATGGATAATGTCTGCATAAGTCTGAGGTGCAGAGGGATCTAGGTGTTCTAATACAAAAAGTTAGTATGCAGGTACAGCAAGTAATTAAGCAGGCTAATGGAATGCTATCCTTTATCACGGGAGGGATTGAACATAAAAGTAAGGATGTTATGCTTCAGTTATACAGGGCATTGGTGAGATCGCGACTCAAATACTGTGTGCAATTTTGGTCTCCCTATTTAAGGAAGGATAGAAATGCATTGGAGGCGGCTCAAAGGAGGTTTACTAGACTGAGACCTGGAATGAGTGGGTTGTTTTATGAGGAAAAGTTGGACAGACTGAACTTATTTCCATTGGAGTTTAGAAGAGTGAGGGGTGATTTGATTGAAGTATACAAGATCCTGAACGGCCTTGACAAGGCAGACGTCGAAAGGATGTTTCCTCTTGTGGGTGAGTCCAGAACTGGGGACACTATGTTAAAATTAGGAGTCGCCCTTTTAGGACAGAGATTAGGAGAAATGTTTTCTCTCAGAGGGTTGTGCGACTTTGGAATTTTCCGCCTCAGAAGGTGGGGGAGGCGGGGGTCATTGAATATTTTTAAGGCAGAGGTAGATAGACTCTTGTTAGGCAAGGGAATCAAAGGTTATTGGGCTTAAATGGGAATGTGGAAATTGAAGCACAAGAAGATCAGCCATGATCTTATTGAATGGTGGAGCAGGCTCGAGGGGCCAAATGGTCTCCTCCTGCTCCCGTTTCTTATATTCATTCCCCCACCCCCCACTGTCCCCTGCCCCCCTACTCCCAACTGGCAGTTCAGCTGCACGTAGCTGGGCCACGAATGATTCTGGAGGGAAAAGCTTGTGTGTGGCAGGGGCTTTGGGAGCCTCGTGCAAACACTCTCCCACACACGTCGACCTTTCCTCCATCACACTTATTTCAATGTCCTGAATATTTTCAATGCTGCCTGCTGGGGTTCTCTTTTAGCTGTCCATCTGAGCTGACCTGCATCTCCACCCACTCACTGATCGCACTCCCATGCAGCACCTGTTCCCACCCAACATGAGGCTCCTTTCACTTTCAGATTTACAAGTATTGTGCGTGTAATGTTCTTCTTTAGCTTCCCCATCTTTTCCCCTTCCCCAGTCACCCATGTCCTTTATCCTAACACTGTCAACCTCCCCTGACATCACCCTCTACCTCCCAACTGTCACCTAGCAGCCACAACCCTTTTCTTTCGGGGATGTCCAGGTGGACGTGCACATTACCTACCTTCCTGAAAATCCCACCCCCGTCCACATTAACCTCCCTGACCTCCTCCTTCCCACCTCCAGTGCCTTCAGGGCCCCACCAACCACCCTTTCCGTCCCTTCCACCTGTACCATCATATCCTCATCCTCCCACCCTACCACCTCACTCTTCCCTCTCTCATTCTCACCATTCGCTCCTACCACACCCACTCTCATTTCGCTCCCCAGGAGGCAGTCTTCGACTTTTCTTTTGCACATTCACCTGGATATCACCTCCTCTTACTCCTTCCCCTCTTTGGACTCTGTCCTCCCTCGTAGCTCCTTCCCCGCCCCCCCACCCCCCAATTCCTTTCAACCCCCAGGCTCCTTCTAATGCAGATTGACATCGGCAGTTAATCAGACTGCTCCTGATCAATTCAACCAGATTTATGGACTCAATTTGAAGGTAACAAAGAATGTGCACATGTCAGTCATAATGCAACAGACTTTGCAAAAGAGAAATTAACTGCAGAAGTCAATCTGCATTAGGCATGACTGCTTGTTAAGTGCTGCACTGATCCATGTTTCCAGCCAAAAAAGCCCAAAGACAGATATTGCAATAATACAGGGAACATCAGATACAGCCTTTTCTCCACACATCCTAACACATGATACTTGTTTTGTTCATTGTGGAAGGACAAAAGACTGTATTTTGATAGAATCTGACACAAAACTCTATGGTAACAAGTACTCAGTGAAAATGCGCAATAGGGCAATGGTGCATCACACAAATCCAAAACAACTTGCTTCACAATGGACTGCATAACATCATCAATGGTACTTGGAAACCAGGGGCAAAATTCTCCCCCTGTCGGGGGGGAAGTGCGGGGGCGGCTGTGGGCGGGCGGCCCTCCGATCGGCGCCCCCAGTCGGGGGCCGAATAATTAAGGCCTGCCGAGCGCGACATCCGCAGGGAAGCCCTATGCGCTTCCTGTGCGGGTATTCCTGAAATTGGAAGTGTACTCCTTCGTGCATGCGCACAAAGAAGTGCTCCAATCTCCCTGAGACTAAGTGCTGCCTCAGGGAGGTCTGTTCCCAAAGTAAAAAAGTTACTGCAGTGAAAATTTCATTCACCATCCAGGTCCCCTCATGTGACAATGTTGGGACATGGACGTAACGTTAATTAAAAGTGTCTCCTAATTTTTTGATTCAGCAATGAAACCTCATCTCGCCCGTGGATGAGGTTTCATGCTTTTTCAGGTGGCCGGCAGCACTCCCAACCTGCCTGCCAACCTTAAGGTGGGACAGGCAGGTCCTCTAATAAGCTTAATTGTTTCTTGAATGGCCTAAATAGGCCGCTGACAGGTCGGCAGGTGTGCATCCGACTCGGTTGCGTGCCCGCCGAACTGACAATCTAAATGACGTGGGGTGACGTCAGGACACACACCCGATGTCACCCCACGTCATTTTACACGTTGACAAGAAGGCCTCGCCCCTGCTCGCTGATCGGAAGATGTTGGCCCAGACTTTATAGGAAATTCAGACAGATTTGGTTTCCTTCTCTTAATATAACAGGTTTGTACAGGGTTGGACTTAATGCACTTCTGGTAAAGAGCTATCAGCGTGATATGGGTTTTTTTCTAAGGCTTTAGTTAGGTGAAGTGTTGTCACCCTGTTAGTTTGTGAGTTGGAGGGTTAGGAAAAGGGAAGGTTTACTAAATTTTTATGTACTATTCAATTTCATAGAAATGCACACTTTCTTCATTGGTGAACACAGATTTTTTACATTTAGGTAATTGGTTTATGTGCCTTGGGAAATTACACTTTCTATACCGGTAAAGATGCATGGGAATGGACTTCTGAGATCAAGGGTGATCTGCCCAACCTCAAACTGCTCATTAACAGCCCAGGGGTCCATTTTGGTGGAAAAACTGTTAGTTGGTCACAGTACTCCAGAAAGGAAGTCATAACAAATAACTTTTTGAGAGCCTGGGACTCTGACTGGGATAAATCAATAATTTTTCTGTACATACATAAACCCACTGTTCCCTTTCACATTAAAATACAGAATTTCCCTGGTGCTTTACAGAGAGGAAATGATGTTGCCGTAAGTATACTCATATGAATCCTACCACCATGACCTGCCTGTTAAAGAAATACAGAACTGTATTACATTCATTGTTGCATATTTCTGATATGATACTATCAGTTAAGAAAAATAAACCTTTCAAAGCATCCAAACAATTATGTAGAACAGCAGCAACGACAAGGCAGTGAATCACACATGGCATCTGATATCAACAGTTCCTTTTCCTGGTGTTGGCATCTCAGATATCAGTAAAACAAAGCACATGAAGTAGTGTACCACAATTGCACTATATGC